>NC_081449.1:8738080-8744661 GCF_007210705.1 Tigriopus californicus | reverse complement strand
GGATGGATTCCTTGACCTCGTCCAAAGAAGACTGATCCGATTGAAGTTGGATCAGATCATCAGAGACAACGGAATCATTGCCCCATACCTGGAGGTTTTTGGCCGGACACACACGGCCATGATCGGTCCTCTACGTACTCGTACACCCTTGAGACCCCAGCATCCAGACCAGCCAGCCACTTTTGGCTACTCTTTCGTCCATTTCCCGCCCGCCAATTTTAGCCATGAAAGCCAGATCAGCCGGATCTCAACGGACCGAGTCCTACCCACTCACTGACTCATTACCTTAAAGCTGCCCATGATCACCTTCCCTGTGAAATGCCGTCTGTTCTTGGGGGCGGATCCTTATTTGTTCTATAAAACTCAACTCTTTAGTCAATGCCATCTGTAATGTTAACTGTATATAAATATCCAATTGTCTTTATCATGTTTAATACTCTTACCATATTTATGTTTACGTTTTTGACATGACCTTTCGACTATGTATCGTTGTCATATTTCGACCCGTACTCGGCTATTAAATAGTATAAGGATACTCTTGGAGAGCTGTTGTCCATTTATTCACGATTTTAATGAGCTGGAAAATTGGTCGGGTTTTCGTTTCCAAACAATTGGTTTATGATTTATAGTCAAAATGAATTTCGAAAACCTTTCGAAAAGCATTTTTTTATTAAAAGTGAATCATCGGGTGGCTCATGGTATAGTTAATAGAACGGGGCCATACATGCCTACAAGTAGTAATCGGTTTCAGCCAACATATGACCGCACAGATTGAAATTGGCAAAATAAAGGCCCTTTTTGGAACGCGGAAACATTCTCATCATGATAGTGCCCATCGGTGTTTTTTTCAAATTTCATTCCTCAGTTTTCACCCTGTTCATTATACTAATCATCTTAGTTCCCAAGCTCGTGACATGCACAGAGTATTTCCAAATGCTGAATAGAAACCCAAATCGAGGCACTTTCAAAATCTGTCTGAATAGTCGACTTGGTCAGAATTAGCACCCTGTTGGTTACGTTTCACACTACTGACGGGGATCAAATAATTAATGACATTACATTACTGGTGGAATGTCCGAAACCCGTTAGCCTCAAAAAATTGCCCTGATTTTTCCATCGTCAAACAAGGGTGTGTTTTTGATCCATTTTTCACGTTTTTCATCAACCTTGCGTTTGAAATTTGATTTGATCCCATCACTAGTTCACACCACAGTTAATCAAATAAGGATACTTGGTGACACAAAAGCAAAAGAACAACTTTTGAAAGCATTGCCCAATTCAGTGAAATATCATCAACATATATGAGACATATACTAAAATCACAGTTTACATTACACTTACAATGTTCTACTTTGTACCATTTTTGGCCACAACATTCTCCAATTCTACAATAAGAAGCAATTAACAAGGAACATCATGTATATTTTGTGTAGCAAAAAGACCTCTTTTGTTTTTTTTTTGCAACACAAAAAGCTAAAATAGGTCATTTTTGCACTTAAAACTTCCTTAACATATACTACGGCTGCAAATAACAAATATTGACTTTTACTCATTAACCAAATCATCAATAAAATAGAATTTCAATACTAAGTTATGGTTATAGAAAAACGTATTCGACCAATTTCAAATTAAAAAAGAACAGACAAATTACCACCCAATAGAGGCTATGAATATTTAATATGAACGCGAAAACGTATACCTTGTGGTTGGCCCTTTCATAAACGCCTAAATAAAAAGATCACACCAACAGTCATTCATTTTGTGACGCCGAGCAAAAGAATATGCATCTATTTGATTTGAGCGAAGTAGAGGTTGCAACGGCATGTTCCGAACGGTTTGTACACTTTCTCTTATGGAACGGTCGATTGTCAGGTTTCGAGTTTATGTACGTACTTGGAGAGTTCCACAACTCTTTCCCTTGCTTGGTGAGCGAAGGTCGAGCTTGAATTCACGGACCGTGAATTGTCCTGTTTGGATATACTCCTGGTTGTCGTTATGTTGTGTGGGACCGGCAGTTTTGATGAAAAAATCCACCAAGAGGATGCGTGGCCGTGTTCATTGTCTTTCAATTTGACGTTCATAATCTCGCGAAGAATGTTCTCGAATCCAACCTGAATGTCATTCTGCAGTTTGATGCCCTTTTGGTCTTGCCTAAATCATATTATATAAAATAAGGATAGACAATAAAGATTTTTTGAAATCACGAGTGATCCCAGCCATTAGCAATAATTAGCATACAACAATGCACTAATCTCCAAGAGAGTGGATCCATGCCATCCATGCCATTGTAAAAACGTCAATTCTTACATCTTTCAACCATGCCGAGATAATGATTTTGCATGTAAGGAAGTGGTCAATGAACTTCAACACCTTAACAAATTGTTTCGGCATGCTGAACATCACCCCCACACAAAATAGTTCTCTCCTTCCCATTGAATCCGTTTTCAGAATAAAAGTGTACCGAAGATTCTATGTTAAGGATGAAAGTACTGTAGCCCCACACTTCCACTTTAATCCTAAAACAGAATTTAATCCCTCGTACGCTTTTTCATTGGCTTTTTCTTACTTTTTTATTTTACTAACAACAAACATACAGATATTCTAGATTAGGGTGAGACAGCCTATTCAGACACCCGCACATTTCCAATATTCAAATTGTTCATTCGTTGGATTTTTTAAAAACATGTATCATGCTGCTTGAAATTGAACTGAAACTAGTGATCCCTTCAGATAGTGAAGCCCAGCAGTCTAAGGGGCCCTGTGAAAGGAGGAAAATCGTCTTATCTGATAGCATCAGAATCCAATGGTCAGGAATGAACCTTACTTCGCTTATTGTTTTGACAATGAAACGCGTCTCCCACAAAATTGTACTGTAATACTCTTAGTAAAGTATGATCTAAGTTGACCAAAAAAAAAACATATTTTTGGTCAAAAACAGCCCAAAAGTTCGAACTAAACGGGATATAAGTGGGAACAACTCAAACAAATGGTCTGAAATAAAAACACTTCCAGGGAACCTAAACTTTCAATTGCCCACAGTTTGTGTTTTTCCTACCATCGCTCTTAAGATCGAGAAACGAAAAAAAAAATTTTTAATCTTCACAATTATGCCATTGTTAAAATGTAATTTTACCTGAAAAAGCGCGGTCCTGACGCATCGTGAAGTAACTGAAACAATCATCTGTTTATTCTTTAAAGAGACGTAATCTTTTCTCGAATTCTATTTTCGATCGTGGCTAGCGCTCGGTGTTTACTACTGGCTGGAAGAGACGGCCCTTTTCATATCAATCCAACCTCAAGAAGCGTGTCCAAGAATGGCACGTGTTAGAAGACCACGAGCCATCATGATGGCAATGCCACCAACCCTACCTGTAATGCTTCTTTCCCCTACCGCCAATTAGGCACTTTCCTGGCTGAATCCACCTACTGATCTGAGACGAAGCAGACTAAATTGATGGCATCCAAAAACGCTTGTTCAAACTTGGAGTTTGCCTGGAATATGCTCGCTAAAATTCAAAGGGAATGGGATTATGAACGGGCTTCGATAAAGTCGCCAGATTTTGGATAGTGCTTTTCGAGCCTTTTAAATACTTGAAGATATCGTACTGATTTAGATTTAAGCCAAAAATAAACAGTATTAGACTTCGAGGCACACAAAGACGACGCCTTGTTTTTTGTTTGATGGTATCACTATCGTTAATAATACGACACTAATAAACCGGAGTTGGGGTCTGGATTCCATAATAGAAAGAGTTATTTTGCTCTACAAAACTTGACATGAATCAAGTCAAAGGCCAAAATTTGTAGAGCTCATTATTAGTTTCGTTTCAAGCATGACCTTTTTATTCCAAGCCCGCTAAGCTCGTTTAAGTTTGTTGTGGGTTCAATTTTTGAGCTTTATGTATCAAACATGAACTTTGCTGTCAGAGATCGTGTACTCTAGTTGCTGCATACATTGGATCGTGATCGTGGCCGAGGCAGATTTTGAAACTATTGTGCAGAGACAATATCCTGGCTGGGAGCGAAGGCAATCGTCCAAAATTGAAGGTGGAGAAAAAAGTCACTTGTCGCTTGCCAACTGACGCAGATCTGGGATGATTCGGGCAGCTGAGACCTCGCCACTTTTCATTCAGAGATTGCTCAGCGACTTGTAGTTGTCAACGGCACACGCGGTCTGCTCTCCACTGAGGGACCACGTACTTGCCTACATACAGTACGTACGTTCGTACACACCTGTCAAATGGATAGCAAACGGATAGGGTGGTTGTCAAAATAAAGAACCAGAAGAACAGCCACACTGATAGTTCAGAGGCTCATCTTGCTCATCAAAAACGCTCTGGATGATTTCGCTCTCTACTCTTCGGGTCCTGATCAATCATCAACCATGTGGTTGTACATATACCTAGTAGACTGTGGGTACGATTTCCGTTATTGAAAAATGAGCTACTCGCTCAATTGATTATAAATGTGATTTTATCTTGGACTTTGAATGTCCCAATTGCCGTGGGGCTTAGTGGTCGGGTAGCACAAGGTCGGGATGTCTGACAATGAATTTAATTTGATAGAAAATATCAAGGTCAGGAATATCTTGAAATAATCGCAAGGGATCGGAAATCAACACATAAAACTTTATCCAAAAGCCTAATCATGCGGTTAAAATGAGCCAATATTGGCCAAAGTGATGAAAAGTATCTTCAAATTTTTCAAATATAGTGAACAAAAGGCCTCATCTCTTACCGATCAGGCTTGCAAAATGAATTGCTGAGTTCAAAGACGAGTTGAAAAAAAAAAGTGCTCAGAATTGTGTCAGTACGATCTCAGCTTGTGGATCTTCCATATTGATGCATCATCTCGAAATACGAATCCAAAATAACCGCGCAAATAAACAGCAAAGTAGCAATTTAAATAATGTCAAACCTAGGGCTACTTGGCTCCGACCTAGAAGGGCAAAAAAATGTTGAAGATAACTTAAAGGTATGATGTCCGACTGAAAAGGAAGAGGAGCTTACATATTCAATTAGCTTTGGAAGTCCTTCCAGTGCTAGAAAAGTTCCCCAAATATGGCATTGAATGTTGTTATTGTTGTTGTTTGTGGTGGTGGTGACTGGGGCGGAATGGCCGAGGGATATGATCAAGCTTTGAAAATTTTGTTCTGGCCGTCCAAATACAATTGAATGGCGCAACTTTTCGCTACGGATCTTCTTTTCTCGACACTCAATATCAAGAAAGAAAAACCTCGACTCTCCACTAAAAATTGGCAGTTTAAAAGTTACTAAATAATAGTATTGTGTTTTTGATGCTCTCTGACATTTTTCAACCACTCAATTTTGTCACTAAAGTTCCATGCAAAGTCGGCAATTTTAAATCCGACATTATACCCTGTGTAGAACTGAAAAGTCATCATTCCACGCCATCATTTTAGTATTACCTTCACTTGATTAAGCCAATTCTGTGGAGACTGACGAAGAAAGTCGGAGGAGCCATTTCCTGTTCCAATAACCGCTAGCTGGCTCTCTGTGGTTGGTTGGTTGGTTGGTTGGTTGACTGGCATCGAGCATTGAAAACAACCAAAAAGCTCGACCAAATCATTCTTGGAATTGCTGGCGTTGTCGAATTTACGACTCCATTTGAGGAAACCCGCGGTTATGTCGATCCTCTCTTGGATTATTGTTGAATTCTCGAGGGCAAGCGGCGCAAGTCACTTGGGAGGGATAGTTGGACAAGGATGTTGATTTGAAATTGAAATCAATTCCAATGACAAGGGTCGAAGGTAGGTCCGCCAAATCACTGGTTGAGGTACCAAAGTTGTGCATTTTGCACCCTACAGGAGTCAATGATAAGTGCAATCAATCCATCCCTTTCTTGTTTCTTCACCATCCATTTATTGTAACTAAATATTCTCATTCAAAATAACGCCACTCGGGTGGATAGGAGAAGCATTTGCGCGAGAAATTGAAATTACTTTGAAGACCACTGACAGGATGTACAGAACGTTCTGGGGTTTAACCAATTTGTACAAATCAACCATGATGCATATTGACAATGCTTTGTCCATGGTGTGTGAAATAAATTTAATCTAGTTCCCTGAGTGGCCTGAGGTCTGGTCTACTTCATTCAGGCCTCAGGTTGGACATTACCTTCGATTGGTCGAGTCCAAGATTTACCATGCAGTTGAAGGTGACACAAAATCAGAAACCCCTTGATCCAATGTTGCGTTTGTATGGCTGCTAATCTGCTTTGTCGAGCTCATTAAAAGAGCCACGGTACATTGGACGTACGTAGTGAGCTCGTCGTTCCATGCAAGACTTGTGTGGCTTATCCGGTACTTTGTCATCCTGTTCGCACGCTGCTTCCTGCTTCTTACCGAATTGGAGTCCGCCCTGCACGTGGCCTTTTTCCCCATCTCCTCCTCACTCGAGATCGGGAGGCTCGAGCTCGATTGCTCCACTGTTGGTCCGTGATTGGTGCTCGGTGAGCGTGACTCCCGTTGATTGCCTTCCCTGGATCCTCGAGCGAACACCCAAGGAGCGCTCTCGTCCCGTTTGCCTTTTCACTGGGGTCTGATTTGTTTCCTCCAATCA
>NC_081449.1:8712182-8738044 GCF_007210705.1 Tigriopus californicus | reverse complement strand
ATCGTGTACTCTAGTTGCTNCGCCCGCCTCTCCCGCTGCATGTTGCCCAAACTGAGAATCAAGGGCACGGGCCGGCCATCTGCAATCTTGTTGGACGTTAACTTCGTCTGGCCAGCCGACAAGATGGAACAGCCATTGGCCCACCAACCGGCAAAGACCTGATGTGAGCGAGCAGAAAATCGGTAGGAAATCTCAACGGTAAAACCAAAGCATGATCACGGTTAGTCAGCCAGCTAGTAAGTTTTTCATTCCCAGAGACGCCTCCTCCTCCTCCTTTTCTGCCCTGTCTGAGAGGCGTAACACCTTCCTGACCATCCTACAAATACATTAGGTGCTGTAGTAGACGGGATCACCCTCGGATGAAGGTGGATTTACCTCTATATTTAGTATCTAACTGTCAGCAGATTCGTCGAGGCACGTGCCTTCCTGGCTTCTTCAACATCAGGCTAAATCATCCGGAACCAAAGGATTGAACAACTGAATTTGGACCCTATTACTTGGTGATTTGGTTGTCGGGTGGGGCTGAGAGTTATTGGTAGTGAGATTCCCAGAAAGAGATTTGGCTTCCCTTGAATTGCATTGTCTCGAGCCTGAGGAATCATGTCACCATTGTGCTAGTCGACCCAGAGCCAGTGAGTGTGATCATCATCGTTCATTAAGTGAAAGTCTACCTCATTCTTTGAGGGGATCTGGTCATCATGGAAGGTAAGGTATTGGATTGGCTTGAGATAGATAGAGTGATGAGGCTGGAGCAAATATCAAGCTGAAAAAGAATAATAGGTCATGTTTCCACTTGCCCTCTTGGAACACCCTACAATAATTGACTGTATATCAGCCAAAAAGTTCGAGAATGAGATGTTTCAATGCGTTTAGAACTTCAGTTGACCAAAAAAGTATACTTTAGCATCTTTTTTCCTACGTTCTTTTTCAATCAGGTTGTTGGCATAGAGATAGATAGATTTAGACTTTTCTTTAAATATAACCAGAGGCACCGAGCATCGGCAAGTTGATACCTCAGTATTCTTATGGTTGTAACAAGCTTAGAAACCACAGAATATGTACAGCACACGCTTTTGATCAGCACAATTAGGTATTTCAATTGAACACAGCTTTGAAAAGTTTGAAGTGAAGAAAAGAGTGATGAAATAAATGTATTTTTTTCTTCTATGGAAACTGGGCTGCATGGGTATAATTTCGATCATCATCAAAGCAAAAGAAACTAACCATCACTTTAGGAAACCCTTATTGAGTGGCTCGAAAGCAATTTCCATGTAATCATGGTGGCTAAATATTGCTTTGGTTTTTCCCTCACTTTTCTAATCTTCAAGCAAAGAAAGTGATTCGTTTCCTTGTTGGATTAATTTTGTTTCTTGAACTATGATGATGATGAAATTGATGACGCTCCACGATCGACAGTTCATCAAACTAGCTCTTTTTCCAAGGGGCGTCACCTTCTTGACATGAAGTTGAGAAAAGAAAGGCTCAAAGAAAGTCAAGATAGATTTTGGTGAGTTTGCCTTTTTTCATGAAAAACTCATGGATGTAACGTTGACTCTCATCAACCCAAAACAAACTAAACGCTACTGTTGGAAACTTTCATTCATGGCTCTCTGAATAAGCAACTATCCTTGATAGAAAATTTGAAGAACAGAGCGACGGCTACCCAAAGTTTTTCTTCAAGAAGAGGACATGAAATTGCAAATAAGTTTAAGGTGTTGAAATCTGATAGAGACGGCCATTCAATAAGTAGCAGTTCTATTAAATTTTTGATCGCATATCATCATCAATTAATCCATCATCAATAAATAGGTCAGCTATTAAAGGTCCTATTAAAGTTTGGACGGAATTTTGGCATTTTTCTAGCTCGCAAAATCATAAGAAACAAGCTTTGTTTTCTTGTTTTATGGAATTCTAGCCCACATTAAAAACTTAAGCACAACTAATATTTTCAAACCTATTTTATGAAAATTGGGAACACCCTTAGTTGGTGGCATTTACTTACAATTATGATCGAATCTATTTACACGCTTCTTAGTTATATCGAACATACTGTAATGGCTCAATCAATATTGATTGTTTATAGCTTCAAATGCCCCGGCTGTATCTGTATGTTAACTTAAATTCCCAAAGCATTGATACAGATTTTCTTTTTCTTTTTTGTTATTGAAAAATGATCTTTCAATTTCATAAAAGTAAAAGATTTTGGTTTTTCTTGCATAATCTCAAAGCAGATCAAAATGCCACATCATGTCACTTAAAACACACTGAAAGTGTAGGTTTGAAACTATGTTTTATAATCATAAAAAATATGCTTAGTTATACCTACATTCACTTGAATTCTGAAGACAATACATACAACAAGAAGTTCTATAGATTTGGGTTTTTCTTTAAGACTTTGTTGAAATTGATAAAAAAATTGCTTCGTTGAGGCTTCATTGATTTGCCATCTTGACTGAGTGGTCCTCTAAGAGGATGCCCTAGATCTTGCTGATATTGTTCATGAGAGCTTAGACATTGGGGGTGTCTCCTGAAGTTGTTTTCGGCCTCCATCGCCAACCCTACCCAGAAATCCAACGGTTTGATGTGGTCAATATCAGGCGATCTGGGAGGTCACATCTTTTTGGGCCAGACGGGTATGAGGACCCCTATTTTCGTCCAAGTTATGGCAAATAATCTTGCCAATTTCCTCAAAATCAAGGTTGTTAGGGGCTTGAGGCCAGCTATATTGATCTTCCTTCACGAAGGGGTGTGGGAGTAGTCATAGGAATTGGCAAATTGCTGGAAGACTGGTTTGGGCCTTTGGGCGTCATGGCCCAGTTGCTGTCATTAGTTTTCAGAGCTTCAAAATTACCACCTTTCACACCTATCGTCTCCGCCCAGTGGAAACGCCTTTCTCGCATAGGCTTAAGACAAGTGGCAAATACTATGCTTTTTTACATCAAATGAAAGAGGCCCACAAATTTGAAATCAAAATCTTCGTTCGTCGGTTGGGTCCTAAATTGTACTTCATGAACGCCTTTCGAAAAATTGTAAGGGCTACTTAAAGCTTCTTGATTCTATTTTGGCTCCCTATTGGGGCGGCGGTTGGGTAGGTGATGAGGAGAGATGGTCGAAAAAATATTTACGCTCAAATTAGACACGATGGAACCAATATCAATTACAAGTAGAATTAATGAAGTTGGAAGGCGAAATCCTCTTGTGACGAAAAGAAGAAAGCCTCTAGCATAACCGTTCTTTGATTATTCTAATGTAGCAATAAAGTGTTGTCTCTTGCCCAAAATCATCTTGTGGATTGGTGTGGATTCTTTCAAGCCCGTTTTCGCTTTCGTCTTCCGCACGCATAACCAAAGCTGAAACTAGTTTTGACAAATGGCTCTCTAGATCGAGAAAATCATTTCTCAGGGGCAATAAGAATTATCTCAGAATTATCATAGCACCAATACCTATCAAACTGTCAGGATGCTCTGTTTCCTTAAGTTATTTCGATAACTGATTTGTTGCAAAACTGATCATCTCGAAAATCCCGCTTCCGAAATCTACCCGATCATTCAATCTGGCAAGATCACTCCACTTGAACGTTCGAAAGGGCTTCCAAGGAATCAAATCCGTTAAGATTTTGGGCAATGATGGGGCCGCCGAAGTTGACGGAGGTAAAGCCGGTGATTTAAGCAGAGAAGTTCCCCTCACTAGGATGCAACCGACCAAGATCATTAAAGTCGATGCGTGTTTCTGGCTCGTGCTGAAAGAGATTTGGTAACCGTCGTTGGAACTAGTCCCATTTGCCGGCTGTTCACTCCCTGAAAATCAGTTGAAAAAAAGATCGGACTCTCCGAGGCTTCAGCGAAGCCATTTCTCCCTCAAGCCAGCCACCAATCTGGCTGGTTCAGAACCACATACTAGCTTACATCGCTGGTCATTCGCACTCACCTTTCTTTCGTCTCTCGCTTCGCGTCTCCCAGTCCCAAATGGTCGTTGAACAAGGCTGCTCGAGTGGATTGACTGCTCTTCCATGAGTCTGGCAGGCAGATCTGAAATGTGCCTGTCTTTTGCGAGGCAGACAGAACAAAAAGCGGAACTGACCCAGCAGCCACCCTGTTTCGGATCTAGCAACGATTTAGCCCCCACCTTGGTATACTCCTCCATTTCACTCAGACCAACCGACCATCGGACCAACGAAGCCAGGCGTGGAAGAAGAAGAAGGGAACACTTGGGAGAGTCAGATGTGAAGCGAGAATTACTTCGGATCTTGTTTTCCTGCCCTTTTCCGCTTCTCTTCCTCGGTCCTTCCAATCGTGTCCGATGAGCTCGTGGCCAGTAAAGGTACTTACATACTCACAGTGTGTACACCATTACCACACATAAGGGGACTGTGTGTGTGTGGGTGGGTGGGGGGAGGGGGATTGGTGAGCACAGAATGTAGGGATGATACTGCATGGCAGCAGTGCAGCGGAGAATAAATACATCGCTAGTCAGCTCGCTAGTGGAGAGTGAAGTACGTACATAGATAGTCTAACTCCAACGTACCTATGTAGTGAGTACGTACACCTGCCATATTGTGGCCCGTGCTTACTGAGGATCATCAGAAACCTTCGAATTAAAACGAGTCGTAGCAACATTAGCCAGCACTCAGGACAACCAAACCCAGACTCCTGTGACTCCAGCGATTCTAGAGACTCCAGATGGGCAAAATGACGACAATCAGGCCACCACGCGTCAATCTGGCAAGGTGGACGAAATCATCATGATGGTCGCTCCCCAAATTGGTAGGATGTGCTTTGGGGCCAAAGTCAAGGTGGCAGGCCAGATGGAAGGACCTGAGGGAGAGCTTGAGAGTGCACTAAATGGAATTAGGAGCGGCGGAGCTTTTTCATTCTCTCTCGCTCTCTCGCTCTTGGCTCTTGGCTCTTGGCTCTTATCTCCTCTTTCTATACACAGATACTCGGATCATTGGCATTTAAGTTACGAACTTACGATCCGCTGGATTGATCACCCAACGTTGACTCCTCATCTTGTTGATGATACACAGTTGTTACACACGCATGGAAAAGAAGGATTGGCGGGCGGCGGCGTTCAAAAGGAGTACCGCACATTTTAAAAGAGTCCACCCACTTCTCCTTTCTTTGGGGTTTGTGGCAGCTTCACTCGTTTTTGGCATATACTCGCATGTAAATTGCATAGAGTGACCTCGATTGATATTTGGCCTCTTTACTGACTCTGGTG
This sequence comes from Tigriopus californicus, assembly GCF_007210705.1. Taxonomy (NCBI): domain Eukaryota; kingdom Metazoa; phylum Arthropoda; class Copepoda; order Harpacticoida; family Harpacticidae; genus Tigriopus; species Tigriopus californicus. Next base: position 8,732,824 of record NC_081449.1, on the reverse strand, counting down.
TGTGTTAGTAAATGAGAGATTAAGAGAAAGAAGAAAAAAAGAGAACCGAATTCATTACTTTCATAGGCTCTTTTAGAGTTTTAGTGAACAACTAATGGATTCAGATCATAAAAAAAACATTTGAATGATCGACGGTCGTGTGTCCGATAACGGGCATAAATAGACTACGCTACCACACCCAACTCTACGGCCTGCATATTCTGCTGATGACCTGGATTCATCTCGCGCCTCTTATTAAGCTGGATGTGTTCATTTCATTACAGAAGAATCGCACGAGTCTCTGGACTTTGACAGTAAGCCCAGCATGATAGCGGGACCCTCCATTCCATGGTTCTTGGGTCCACTGATGAACCTGACCCATTCCACGCATCCTCGGCTTCACGGGTCATGCAGTTTTCCTGGCCCAATCACTCGTCACTCCAATGACACATCCTCATCGCCCATAAACCACCCCTTACACCATTTCCCGCCATTCTTGAACCTCTCGGCAGCCACTCATCTCTCCTTGCAATCCTATCTGGCCCATCGGTTACTATTCGATTCGAAATGCGGCCATCCACATTTGGACTCTGAGCTATCCTCGAGTGTTGATGCAGCGGCGGAGGATGCTGATGCTGACGGGGTTGTCAACCCGGTGGTTAGTGACACCAACCCCACAATCACCAGCCTTTCACACGGTGAGTTAAGTCAACTTGGTGGACCCCTAACCTAGTGCCTAGTGAGCTTCGTAGTCACTCAATCATCACTATGACCCAATTGATCGATTGATGACCTATTGCAGGTAGCCTATTGGAGACTCCACTGGACTTGTGTACCCGTTCCAACAATAAGAAACGGTCCAAATCCATTTGGTCCCCGGCTCAGAGTTGCGAATTGGAACATGATTCCAAGGACAACAATAATGTGTTGGTCCTGCCTCTGAAGTCCTCGTTGGATGGACATTCGCGGAAGTTTCCGTTTCTTGATTGTTCAACCAGTCCAGCCCAATCCGACGCCCACGTGTCCAGCACTCCCCCAACGGGTCCAACCAAAGACTTTCTTCTGCCCAGTCATTCTTCCCCGGTAGAAGATTCGATCATCAAAGCCACGAAAGACAAGAGGAATTTCAAGGTACAATGCGTAACAATGTTGATGATAATGATGACGATGATGATGACGATGACGATGATGGACGATGTATGGATTGAGTCTTTCAGCTCCGTGTGGTGTGCAATTGTTTGTTTTCATTTACGTTCATTCTTTTATTGGATTACAGTGTGGCCAATGTGGCAAGAGCTTCAAACGAAGCTCGACGCTTTCCACTCATCTCCTCATTCATTCAGATACGCGGCCCTTTCCTTGTCAGTATTGCGGCAAAAGGTTTCACCAAAAATCAGACATGAAAAAGCACACCTACATTCACACTGGTAAGTAAGGCATGGATCATGAACCATTATCCAGGATTGACCAAAGGGCAAGTCAAGTAAGAAAATGGATTTTGTTGGCCAACTTTGCCAACCAATAAGTGATGTCTCATGCACCTTGGTGTACTAAAAGAGTTTTATTGTAATTAGTACTAGATCTCCCTCACGTGTACTGCGTTTTTTTTTCTTTGTTTTTTTTATAAACTTCAATAACATCTTCTGGAGCATGAAATAATGGCTAGTTTGAAATTTTACATTTCATATTTACAATAAATGCCTAAAGGCGGCATTTCTAGCTTCAGAGGCGAATCAGTTTATAATATGTCCCAAATTCCGGCTACGTAAAGCAAATCTTTGAGGGCCATCAACTCTCACAGCATCATCCAACAACCAGCTTCTCACTTGTTAATGACTGAGTGTCCCAAAACATTATACCAGTTCCTAGCCTTATGATAGAATAGAAACTGGATGTCGGACGACCGACCACTCGGCTGGCTATACAGTACAATGAATGAGCTCCTGGGAATTGATCGAAACCGGTTTATTGCATTGTTTAGCCTCAGAGTGGTCGGTCATCCGACATCCAGTGTTTAGAAATATACGTATGAATGAATAGCTTTAGCTCAGCTATATACTATCAAATGCCCCTAGAGATCAAATTACATCGCTGATCGTCTCTGGTATTCTAACAATCAAATTATTGGTAGTTCCTCATTTTCTCCAAATGTCTCCTTTCATTTCCTTCTCACCTCTGAAGTAGCAATTGACCGCATACTTTCAACATAACTCTACAAATGTGTCCTTATAGACATTGGACCATTCACCACTCTTCTTTTTTACTGTAAAAATTGCAAGCCTATATTCTTTACGATTGTAGCACTTATACAGTATAAGTTTATGTTTTCATTTTTGAGAGGAAATAAGTGTGGACAATAGGTTCCTTTGCTAACCAAACCATGATCTTTGCGGATTGTTTTCAATGAAGAGCCGAGGTGGATATATTCGGTCAAGTTTGTCCTAAACCCATAACTTTGAACATTACTTGGACGAAAAAGTATCAAGCGAATGTTTTCTGCCCATTCAACCAAGTTCTAATAATTCACCGTTTTTTACCAACAAAAGAAAAACTTCCTATATTTTTCCTTTTTTCCTTCTCGGTAATTTTGGTTGTTTGGAGAGGGTCACAATCAAATAATTTGTTCTAAAGTACGTGACTCGTGTATTTGACATATTTTAGAGTTGTACAAATACAAATAAATAAGTACAATGATAACTTTTAGGTAGGATGGCGACTATATCATCCAAAAACAATGTGTGACACATTGAACCCAGAAATACGCAACAGTGTGATTTTATAACGCTTTGGCACAATCAAAAATTTGGGGGACCCGCTTTCCCCAGAGTTGAGACGAAGCCTTGAGATTATGAAACGTTCATGTACATAGTGAACAGATATTTCTATGTACAGCGTGACGCATAAGTCTCAATTGGCCAAGTCCATCGTTGCAGGGGGAGCGATTAGGATTTGGGAAGCTTATGATGATTGAATGATGATAATCTCAACGTCTTCTTCCTCGTTTTCTTCCTCCTGTTTTAATTCCTCTTTTGCGTTGAATCCCCAGGTGAGAAGCCCCACCAGTGTGTCGTGTGCCGTAAATCGTTCAGTCAGTCGTCGAATCTCATTACACATATGAGGAAGCACAGTGGTTACAAGCCCTTCGCGTGTCAGTCGTGCGAGAAAAGGTTTCAGAGGAAAGTCGATCTCCGCCGCCATCGAGAGGCTCAACACCCCACGGAGCGACACCAATGGATAATCATGACCGACTCGGAAAACCTGACCACCCAAGCCGCCACAACAACCCGCGCACCAACGTCAGCTTCGCCACTAGCAATGCCAACGATAACATCAACATCATCGTCGTCGATTACGGCGCTTCTTTCTTCAGCCAAGACAAGGAGCAGCACATCGTCATCATCCCAACGATAACGCTTAACGCTTCCCAATGACATAGAACATTGATTACATCGTTATTTCAATTAGTAGAGCCGGAAGGGCAAAATTGTGGCTGTTGGCGATTTGGATCGGATGACTACTTCCCTAAGTCCATTCATATGAAACAACATTCACTCATAAAATTAGAAAATAAATGGAAGATTCACTTAATTCTAAAAAGGAATGACACAATTTCACCCACAAGTTGTTTGATGGTGCGTTCTCGATTCGAAATTACTGACCATTTGTATACATATTCTTACTTGCGTTGACATTTATCGACAGCATAAAACATACAATGGCAACTTTAAGTAGAAAAAATATTTTTATAGAACTTGAAAGAAATCACTGCGAGGCTCGAGGTAAAATCCTCGCTAATTTCAGCAACCACATAAAATGGTTACCCCAAACACCCATGTTTCCACTTTTTTTTTTACTTCCTGTAAACTGAAATAAGAACAAATCTTTTTTTCTCTTTATTGCAGACTTTCTTCCTTAACGCTAATGGAAATGGAATTCCCAGAAGTTCAAGGCGGAAAAGTATCCATTTCATTTAACTTTATATTCATATGAGGTCTGATCCACCAACGAATTAAACGTGGCAGATCTGGTTAGCCCTTGAACATAGGGTTGATCAGGATTTTGTCAAGAACTTGTCCAAGTCTGACCGAAAGGATGCTGCAGGATCAACACCAGCAGTATGAAACACACTCACCCTGTCCCGACATTCCATGAGAAACTCCACTACTTGTAAGAAATAGGTTTGTGGAGCAAATTGTACAACTAGAAAGATGAGAGTTGGACTTCATTGTTTTAACGAGCCTGTGTTCCCGATTCCCGTTACCCGAATAACTTACCATAATCTTATAAATAACCTTTAAATGTTTACTGTTTTGGGGATATTTGGGACACAAGAAAAATGGCCAAATATGGTTTGCCATGCATAAACTAACTCAATGTTACCATGCCGGCAAAAAACGCTACCAAGGCTGGTTGGAATGCTGTCTCCCCTCTTACTGAGAATCCAATTGTTTTGCGGGTTGTGGAAGGCTTCAATGGAGAATAACTTTTCATCTATCCAAAGAATTGGCGTACCCGTGAATCGTGAATGAGGAAATTTTGCGTATAGAAGCCCTTCCCCCCCCTTCAAATCTCTTGGCCCTTTTGCCCAGAAAACAAGAGCAGTCGGCGCTTCTTGTGGTAGGGCAACATGCATGGCGTTAGTTTTCCTCAATAAAAGGAACGGATTACAATTACAATTAATTTGGTCAAAATGTAATTCGTTACACAACCGTTACTCGCTAAAATATGTACTGGCGTTATTCGTTATAATTTCTTTTACTAAAATTAAAAATGATCAATATTTCAGGGTTTTTGCCTCATTAAGACCATGTTTTGCTCAATCAGTGGTTACATTAAACAATCTTTACATTTCCTTTCAACATGCTACGCTAATAAGCGTTGATATTGTTTAATTGCTTAGCATTGCATTACTCTGGTTAACTTCGGTTTTATTTTTTCACTGTCATTTGAAACTGCCTTCTTTTTCTTTTGGTTTGGTTTTTCACGGGCTTTTCTAACCACTACAGGGAATATAATCCCTAGTACTAATAAAATGAAAGGTTATGATTCGTCTATTTATTACCTTTCAATCTTAATATGATATTTGGTCTACCAACGAATTTGAGTTGGCAGACCGAGCTAGTCCTTGAATGTAGGGTTGATCTGGAATCCTACCCCAAAAATTGTCAAAGTCTGACTTAAATCCTGCTGCTGGATTAACGCGTACATTAGACCTACGAATATTTGAAGGCAGCAAATTGAACAATGAAGGAACCCGAGAAAGAAGAGATGTGGACTTCATTGTTTTAATTAGCCCGGATTCTCGAGGGTTTGAAGGTGCTCTCAAAACGCACATTAAGCCTCTACGGTCACTAGGATTGACTCTAAATCCTGGGTTGGGACAAAGTTCGTAGATGCTTTTGAAGACGTACAGTATCAGATACCTTTCGTACCTTCTCTGAACTCTGTACAGTCCCAACTTTTTTAGTCTCTCCCAATACGAGAGCTCTCTCATTCCTGTGATGTTCCTAGTGAAACATCTTTAGACTTATTTGACCTTTTGCAAACCTGCTGAACTCATTGGAGCCCAAATGGGTGAAGGATATTCAAGATGTGGTTGAACAATCGACTTGTACAGAAGACGTTTCGAAAACGTTTCAAAAATGATAATCTTCGACAATATTTTTGATCAAATATTCTATGTATTCTCTAAATATGTAGAGACTTTTAAATTTCACATCTAAAACTGAGATCAATTCCTCAACTAATGAGTTTTGAAGATTAGCACATATGACACAAAACAATACCATGGATAAACCATATTAAAATTCTCGAGCATACAAAACTTCCCTGTTAGAACCCTGTGCCTAAAGTAATGGATGGTTTTGAAGGCAATTGCAAAATTTGGTTTAATTTCTTCAAGTTAAAGGAAGATTTCGCATTGAGTCAGGTCTTTTAGTTCAACGGAATTTAAATGAGGAGATATAAACAATAAAGCAGTGCAAATCTAACAAGATTTGAAACCACAAACACATTCATTGGTGTTGCAATCAAGCACAATTTTCAGCCCTAAGCTTTAGGATATATGAAAAAAATGAAAATTTCTGTTAAGATTGCTTAAAGCTTCAAGTTTGCTCAGTTGCCAAGGGAGAAACGAAAAATTAAGTGCTTCTCTGGAGCGTGAAAAAAGGAAACAGTCACGAGTACTATTTGTGCTTTTTGGGTCGCTACAATTACACCATTTTAAAATGTAATGGGATTACAGTTCCTTTTTGGAAAAAAAGAACGACTTACTGTAATTTTGTTACATGTAATTTCGTTACTGCTGCTCTGCCAATGGGGTTGGATATATGTGACACTTTCATTATTTCGATGGACGAAAGCAATGCCCGTGTTATATAGGACAGCTAATGGATGCACTTAAATGTATACTGTATGGTATACTATTTGTGTCCCCTTTGCACACTATACAGGTGTAAATGTTGAAGTAACTCGATCCCAGTAGGATAATTTAGACATTTTTGTGATCTACCGATGAAAGCGCCGGAGTACACTATCTATTTTGTTTGACTCGCCAATTAGATATGGACTTCAAATCAATGCGGCGTAATCAAGATAGGGTTATACAATGAATCAAGATAGGGTTATACAATGGATCGGGATCGGTAGATGGTGTCCATAGCTAACCTATCCCTAGTCTTGAAGGTGCCTAAGGCCCAGCCTGCCATCTGAGCAGCTTTAGTTACCCTCTCGCTCTGGTTAATATTGAACTTTCCACCATCCTGAAGAGTAACACGAAGGTCTTTGAAGCAAGGGAAAACTTAAATATTAGCTCCTTCACGATCTAGTAGGTAATGAGGTGGGAAAGCCGATGAGACAAAGGACATGATCTGGAATTGGGATCCATTTAGTTTCATGTTGCCCTGGTCGACCCACATGTATTTAGTAAAAAGATCCTCTTCGAGAAGGGAACAACCTTGGTCATTTCTACCAATGATGAGCTTGGTGTCATCAGCAGAAGAGGAGAAAATGCAATTCTTCACCAGGCCAGGTAAAGTGGTGATACATGGTAAAAAAAGTATTGGTCCGAGTATTGTGCCAGGTGGTATGCACGATGTGATCTTTAACCATCTGTTTCCTATTTATGAGGAACGACTTGATCCAATTTAGGAGGCTCTTGGTGATATTATGGTTATCGAGCCTTTGCAAGAGTATGCCATGGTCTACTTTATCGAAGGCCATTGCAAAGTGCAGGTAGATGACGTCTACAATATCCTGGTTTGCCACATGTTCTGTCTCACATGTTCCAAGTGTTCGATGAGGTGGGTAGTTGCATTCATTTCAGACAAGAAACCATGTTGATGGCTTGGCATTTGGCCATCTATATTTCCATGAAGTTAGAAACAAAATCCAGCAATGTACGCACTCTCAGCCTGAGTGTAAATCTCTTTTGCATTGTATGATATGAATTGACACCTTTTTTGTTCCATTTAATATTTCACACTTTTTTCTTCACGGTCTTTAGCAAAACAAGATCTGAAATGGAAGGTTAAAGAAATAAGGTCATTATAATTCTTCAAATTGAACAACTCATCCTAATGTGCTCATTATCATTTTTTGTTAAAAAAGTGGAAAACAAAACGAAACCAAAAGTAACAAATAAACTTAACTAACTGACAAAGAAGAAGCTAGTGTAGCCGACTGGTGGAAGAGGATAACTAAGAATGCAAGTATCATCTCCCTTGGAGCGGTGGGTTCAAACCCCTAGTGCCAGTAACTTCTAGGGAGGAGACGTAGTGCACAAGATATAAAAGTTTCCTGGCATAAAAGAGGTCCACAGTTCGATTCTTCTTCCCCAACCTTTTTCAAGGAAGCTTTTGTACGCCAACCACACCCAAAAATGAAGAACCATCTTGATACAGCGATGGCACTCCCTACATAGTACATGTTTGTAAGTGATATGTGATGACTGGTTTAGTTGGATTGTAACCTAGAGGGCTAGTCAGAGAAGCGACACTCACGAGATGTCTGAGATTTTTTGGTTCCTTCGTGGCTGTCTGGTGTGTACGATAGGGATCGTCTTTGAACACATTTAGTTACGTGATTCTCAAAATCAAGTTCCGAATTAGGGGAGCCAATGAGTTGATGGCTCGTTTGTCTGCTTTGGTTGAAACTGAGTAACGCAAGAGAAGCCGATCAGCCCGACACCCTGCTGCCCAACTCCAAGACTTACTCCAAATATCTACAGTATACGTAGGCGAGGTAATCCTGCCACCTGGCGGCCATAATTGACCTCAAAGTCAGCTGTTTGTTATGATTTGGTTTTGGGTGGGCAAATTTTGAACCTCACAATTGTCAGAATAGATATTTGTCCGCGTTTTCAAGACATTTCAGCGCCATCAAACTAGTTGTACTTCTATTGAAAGGGCGTTTTCCATCTACAAAGTATGGCGGCTTTTTCAAAAACCTCACTTGATGCCAAACTTGTTCATGGAGTGAATAAGACCCGAGAGGATGGATAACATCAGGTGATGTCGAACATACCGCGATGCTAAGACATTGATTCTCCAGAAGAGCATATCCAACACTATGGAATTGACCCTCCACAAAAACGAAAGGCGGATAACAGTCAATTCAATTGTAACACTTCATCATCACCGGGGCTCTCGGGGCCGTCACCTGCCTTTTAAATCAACTGTGGCTCTCCAAGCCAGCGGCTACCAAAAAGCACCATTCAACAAACTGCATGGCTCTTCACAGGCACTCACCTACGCTTTGATCTTTGTTCTGATTTGACATTTCGGATAGATCCCGTGAAGAGTGATTGGCGCCAATGATAGTGAACAAGGTCAAAATCAAAATGAAGAAGCTTGAGGATAAAAGCGCTCAACCAGATATCTTTCAAATTAACGAGTTATCATTCAAGATAAAGAAAGTCAAAGCTCACAAAAACCGCCATTTGGATGAGAAATGTGCTTTAGTCATATGGATCAAAAGTAAAACCGGAAAAATTATTCCAGCAGAGGAAAAAAATGGAATACCTGATTAGGTATATTTTTTTCCAATTTAGGGATCGTCTTTTGTATCCAATAACCATCTCGTTCAATGGTAATCAGTCAACCTTGAGTGTGCTTGGCTATTAAAAAAAGAAATCTCATTTTTCTAAGTCGAATTGGCCATGACACTGACACTCTTTTGAAATGAATCATGTGTATCTAATCCAAATGATAACACTCTTTTCACACTAAAAGGAGCGAAATTCAATTTTGAGGCTTTCCTTATTACAGATTCATGTCCATCTGATGAGTTTGCCGACTATGGCACAATGTACTTGAAATATGGAATGCCAACGAGCTTCCCGCCAAATCGGCCTGCTCTTGGTCGTAGCAACTCCGAGCCACTTTCCGAATCAAACTAGTAACATAAGAAACGTAGAGATCTCTTCAATTACAGGAGGTCACTTTATATCATTCACTTTTAAGTGGTTCGTTTCAGGCGGAAATTTCAAACTTTTTTTCAGTGCATGTTTCTTGAGTTCCCAAGGCATGGTTTTGGGCTCAAATTTGGCCAAGATCATCTCTTTAGCAAGATTTTGTGGTCGTATGTCAAGCTTATTTGGAAAAAAGTGAACGATTTAGGAGATAAGAAATGTTTGCTTTTGTTTGCAGTTGACATCTCTAGAAGTTCGTGGTATAATCCAACATTTGCCGCATAACCCGGTCATTGGGGCTCAAGGAATTGAAGGTTCAAAGGCTTCTCTGGCCGCTTCTTCCCAATCACGTCCGTATTAACGCCATGCTCTCAGGCTGTCCAGAGATTTGGCTGGAAAGAGCATTGGATATCAGTTCTTCTTTCTTCCCGTCCACTATTTTTGGGCCACTCACTCTTCATGAGATCTACTTGGATTGGCAATAGAGCGAAGGTCGAATCAATTTGTTTGCCTGCATTTTGTCTTTATTGTAGTCCCTTGCTTCAAAGAGCGGGTGACGGCCCCAACGGCCCCAATGGCCCTGTTGGTTTTGGATGTGTTGCCTAACTATGGGATTGACTGTCGTCCACTTTCCGATTTGGTTGAGGGTCGATTCCATTGCTTTCGATATGCCAATCTGGCAGATCAATGTCTTTGCATCACGGCATGTTCTTCAAAACATAAAGATTTCCGTCCTCATGTGTCTCATTCACTCCACGAACGAGTGTGTGAGATGAAAACCTTCCTTTTGATAGCAGTAAAACTGTGGATGTCGCTGAAGTATCTCGAAAACGAAGAGAAATGTCCGTTTTGGCGGTCCTATGCTCTTCTGGACAATCAATGTTTTAGCATCACGGTATCTTGAATGCAACTAGTTTGATGACCCCGAAATGTCTTGAAAACGAGGGACAATGTCCGTTCTGACGGTTGTGGGCTTCAAAATTTGCCCACCCAAAACCAAATCATAACAAACAGCTGACTTTGAGGTCAATTATGGCCGCCAGGTGGCAGGATTACCTCGCCTACGTATGCTTACTCACTTGCAACTGGACACTATGCTCTTGGGAAGTGAAGTTTCTAATGGCTTCAACCCCAAGGTTATTGAGTGGAATTTCATTCCATTCAACGCATTCTCCAGGTAATTCTGGAAAAGAAATGATAGAAATTGTGATGAAAATTACTATTCGGGGTATTTGAGGCAACTTTTTCATTGAAGATTATGTATTGTACTCCGAGCGGCGTCGGAAAAAGGAGCACTACGCTCTTCGTACACTCGCTCTTGCAGGATGATTCTCAAACGTACACAAACAATGTCCAAAGCTGTAAAGATTTGCCTGACTTTCTGGACAAGACTATATTGTCTCCTTCAAGCCCAGATTTGAGTCCAATGTATTATTCCATGTGAGAAATCTTGCAAACTAGAGTTAGCAAGAAGCCTAGCAAGTCAGTACAGGAACTTAGGACCATTTTGGAGCAAGAAGGGATCAATATCTCTATCAATATATCAATATATAAGAAAGAGTCTGAGCGTACTCACGTGCCCCTTATTGAGCCACGCCTTTGCTTGGTGCTTCGAAATGGTGGGGCTCTCATAAAAAAACAATGGCAAATCAAGATGGCCACGTTTATGGAACTTTTTCTCAATTAACAACTAGAAAATTCCGACTGGATGTAGCCTTACAAGGCATTAGATATTGTGGTGATAACGAACTGTGTTTAATTTAGTTTATGAAGAAAGCATGGTGGGGCAAATAACGAAGTAATTGAGAATACGTTTTATTTCAAACCATGTTTGACGATATCAAAAGGCAAAAAATGCCCAAAAAATGCTCATGCACAAAGCCAACAAATGTGTATCAACTTTTTGGTTGGCTTCAACACGTCCATCAAGAGTAACCCAGCCTCACCCAAGACAACTTGGTTTCTCTTTGTGGCTCAAATGGTGAGTGTTGAATAACCTGGATATTTTTCATTTATCAAAACTATTGATAACGGATTTAAAGACGATTGACCTGAGTAACAGATGATGTTAATAAATTGATAGACATTTTTTTCTGATTTGCGCAATGTAGCCCCTCCCCCCCCAAACAATTCAAGATGGAAACATTATAATTCATATTGAACTTTATACTCATGAAATGTATGATCCATCGTCGAATTAGAGTTGGCGTATCTGGCTAGTCCTTGAATGTCAGACAGTGGACTTTTTCAGAATTGCCATCGTGATACTAGCTCTGGACTTAAACGTCTGATATATTCAATGACACGTTTGAAAACATTTACCCACCTTCAACTGGTTATACTCATGGAACTATCAGTCATTTTGAAAAAAATACATTTCGACCACAAATAAGCGGGACAACTAATTGACTTTACATATCATCAAAACTAAGAATCTTACAACATTGTATGAACTTCAAATTTGATAAGCAAGCACAGATGTTTGAAAAAGCTTTTGAATACATTCTCAATAACCTCCCCTGACTCTCACAACCGCATCAAGTCTTCCATTAACTGAACACGGTGGTACCCACAACACTGATACAGTTTTTGTGCCAATGCCAAGACTTCTAGTAACGATTCTCATGTGTCAACAGTTCTCATGTGAAATGTCACAAAAAGTGACAATTTGGAAAGTTAAACTGTCACAGGTATCGTTCAAATATTTTAGGAACATGATAGGATAGTGTAGCTTTTGGCACTTAGGTAAAATGAAAGGCAATTTTGCATGTTTGGAAATTTTAAACGACATATTTTACTACTTTTTGCTTTTAAAGAAATTTTCAAGAAAATGGAGAAATATTATTTCTTGTCGTGTCATTGAAAAAGTTAATCATATTTCTTGGAAATAACTGGAAACAAAATTAGGCCACTTTTTGATCTTTTGAGGTGTAAAGCGCAAATTTCAAGTTGTAATAACTGAGCATTTGTTGAAGAAAAGTTTATGAAATTGTACGTCAATACATAACTAAGAGTATGTTTAATACTGATTGACTACGTGTTTAGACAATCATATATTTTGATGGACTTTAAATTATCTTACGCACTTATCTGAGCTACTTTCAAGCATTTATATTTTACAAAAGTTGTTCCTTTTCTCTCTTTGACAAAGAAAAACATATCTGAATGTCTTAGCATTTGAGCAAACACTTAACCCGAAAATATAACCACCGTTTTTTTGCCCTAAACTTGGTCATTGGGAGCATTGGAAACCACTGCTATCTTAAGAATCTTCTCATCTGACCAGCAGATTATATGAAGACGCTTCCAAGATTTCATCCAAAGAAGAACATTTCTCTTGTATGATAAACTTCAGTTCCCAATCAAAAATGTATAGTCACTTAAAACATTCAGCACATCTGAAAACATATATCGCTTGTCGTCGCATGTGGACCAAGTTTTTAGCTAACACTTCAGATCGAAAAATCTAACAGCGAATATTTAACAAACAATAACGTTATATTTTATCCAAGGTATCCATGATTTTCTTTCCAAAATGCTTATTTCTATTGTGTTTTAAATGACTTAGCTACATCATTTAAGGGAACGACCATAATTCATATGACTATGTGACATCGAAAATGCATTTAATTTGTTTATGAATTATCGCCAAGGTCCTGTCGTGGCAATTAGAGGCTAGTTCTGATAATAGTACTTGTAATAGTACGTTAGTCACCTTATGCATGCGCTAATGCCACTCCTATTGAAAGTGCAACTAACACTTTTGAAAATTTTGAGTTTATTTACTTTTTGTCTTATATTCCATTAAATGTATTTTGATTCAAATATTATGCATACATTTTTAAGCGGCAAACAAGTTTTTTCTTAAAACAAGAATTGTTCTTCTTAATTTAATGATATCAAAAAAACATCTTTAAATGTCTTGAGAGCATAGTCACAAGCTGCCAAACAGCATTTTATGATCTTAAAGAAAGAGCGAAATATATCTCGCTTACAGTTGTCATCATTGTTTGCTACACATCTCATGACAATGACCCACCCCCATGTGATGTGTAGCAAAAAGGAGTACCATGCTAGTCCAACAAAAGTCTGTCGTATTCATTGAGGAGAAATAAGCCATCCGTACCATTTTCTTTACTTTTGTGACCATACAGATCATAGATAACTCACGGATTTCTAGAAATATGGACTGCGAACGAGCTGCCCGGCAAATCGGCCTGCTCTTGGTCATAGCAAGGACACTAAAGCAAGGAAACGCCACCTTTTTGTGATCACCAAACCTTTCCCACCAAGTAAGGCCTAAACTTTTGCCGCTGAAATTTTTGAATGTCAGTTATTGGCGTAATTATTGAAAAAAATATGTGACTAATATCATTTTCGTAAGCATTGATGGTATGTGCCTAAAACCAGGCATTCAGATAAACTTGAAATGACTTTAAACATGCCTTAAAGTACAACAACTGAAAATTGCTAATTAGGTTTTCTTGATAAAACAAGAATTTGCTCAAAACACAATCAATAAATTCTCTTTTGCCAAAAATATTATTTGTAGAAAATTCTTTCAGACACATCTATAGAGTCCCTGGTCATAGCCACTACGAGCCACTTTTCGAATTAAAGTAATAATATAAGAAACGTAGATCTCTTCAATTAACGGTAGGCCAATTTTATATCATTTACATGCAAATTCGATCGTTTCAAAGTTATGTTGTCAAAAGCTTATGTAGCTGACCAAGAGCAGGCCGAAAATTCAAATTTTATGTAGTGTTTACAACATAACTTTGAACATGTCTCCTGAGTTCCCTAAGGATAGGTTTGGGCTCAAGCTTGGCTGAGTTCATTTATTCAACAAGATCTTGTGGTCATATGAAGTGCTTATTCGGAATAAGATGAGCGGTTTATTAGATGGGATATTTTTTCTTCCGTTTGCAGTCCATATCTCTAGAAGTCCGTGGATAACTACATATATAGATCGATCGAGGGCGCTGCTATCGCATGTTTTCGTCTCAGATGGCACTGATGGCAATGAAAAAGTTCCATTCTCAGTCGAGATACCTAGGAACATGGTACAAATCTGAATTGTTGACAGCAAGTCCAATTTTTGAGTAGAAGCCCCTAATACCTGTACCACCCCTTGCCAAGCAATTACTCTCTTCTAGCACGCCTCATAAAACGGTTTTGAGCATGTTGTCCTACTGCATTTGTAAGAACAAAACGTTGAAGGGGTTATGATGGGGCTCAAGTTACAATTTTCATGTGGTAGAAACCAGTCGTGTCGGAATTACCTCAATTACGTAAAGGTGCAATCAAGTCGCCCAGATTCAAGTACATTGTTGGGAGATTGAAGCGAAATTCCGAATGCCTTATCATTGCTTTGCAATTTTTGTTACATTTCGTTGCACTTTTGAGATGAGTTGTTGCTAAACAAGGGCAATCAATCGAATATTTGATTTGATCTGCAAATGTCTGCATTTTTTGACATGTCATGTGTCATGCCCAAAACGCATGTTTTTTTAAAATATTCTACCGCTCTTTGTACGTGCATATTTGTACGATTCAACAGAAACTAAAAGAAAACAAGACTAATGAACGTTTTATGGGAATAATTCATCTTGCCCAAACCTGGATTTCACGAAATCTCGTTGTTCATAGCCCCCTTACGCTGCACGAAATATGCTTTACGTTCTGCACTTTAGAGGGCGCTTTGTCACTCAGCCTCTACCAAATAAAGGGCCGATTGGGCCAATTCCTTGCTATTGAATCATAATGCGTTTGTGTTGTTTTTGACTAATTCTATCAAAATCTTGTTTTCAATTAGTGCCTCGG
This sequence comes from Tigriopus californicus, assembly GCF_007210705.1. Classification (NCBI taxonomy): domain Eukaryota; kingdom Metazoa; phylum Arthropoda; class Copepoda; order Harpacticoida; family Harpacticidae; genus Tigriopus; species Tigriopus californicus. The sequence goes on along the minus strand of NC_081449.1, from coordinate 8,717,610 downwards.
GTCACATAATGTCCGGAAAAGAAATTGCGTTCAAGGCAAGGCAAGAGCAGTTTATTTAGCAATCTACCATGCCCCTTCCCGTTTTCTTTGGACCGTGTGACGTTGCAAATAAGGGCCCTTATTGACCCCCAGAGTCAGTTGACCCGACAACATGCTCATCCAGTACAACTACTGTTGAGCCTAAGCTTTCTAGTTCTTTTGTTTTCTATGATAGAGACGTATAAGACATCGCATTTATCGTTGTTCGAAGGAATTGTTTTTTATTTATTTTTCAGGTTTTGGTGCTCATGGATGGACTAATGCATTTTTGATGAATTGGCAACTGCTTTAAAATGATTTGTTGCGAAGAAACGGGTCGAATACATGAAATTCTTTGGTCGCCATGGGCATTGGCTCAATGATGGACAAGTTGAAGAAGCTTCTGACTTAATTTAGCAAGACAGGGTAAGTTAGCCCTGTCAAAAAAGGAAACAATTGGCTTGCAATAGCACTCATAAAAAGGGTGAAGATTATGAAATATCAGATGATTGTCGATGAGCTAAATAGCACGAAGGTTGATTTAAGCAATCCATGCCCCAATGTGGAAGATGAGTTGAAGTGGAGGGATTCATCAATTGGTTGGGTTGATTTGAGCACGATCACTTGTACTTCATAAATACCGGCTCCTCTTCCACGTAGGTGCCTTTGACGATCTTGAAGATCTTGTAGCCAATGCCAATGCAATAAAGGATACAACAAACGAGAAATAAGAGGCCCAGAATCTCTCCCAGACTAACCCCTGGACCTCCACTCCCGCCCTCCTTGGCATCATCCTCACTCTCGCTGAGTGGGAGATCTGTAGTCGAGCTCATGAGACCACTTTCATCCCCGTTCGAGGCTTGGCGTTTCACCAAACTGGTCGACACCTCACTTAAAGTCCAAAGCAGGCCAATACAATTGACCAAAATGCGAATAGGAGGGCCTGTCATTTTACAAACGGAATGTTTTCGGGTCTGGGCAAATCGTTTCACTTTACTATTCGCCCATGATGGACGTGTTCTGTCATCACAGTCTCGAACAAGGTATCCTCGACTTTTGTTGTCTCCTATCGATTGCAGTCACTATGTTCTACAAGCAAGCATCCAGAGTTGTTACTCATACAACAGCCTTGACGTGAAGGCTCGGTAAAAGGCCCCTTACATATTTAGTGCTGCCTGTCCAAGGGGAAAGTTCCCAGACTTACTTGGATCAAGGACGGAAAAGAAAGGCCCTGAAAAAGCTGGAACTGACGGAGGTGAAAGCACAGGCTTTGGAATCGGCTGAAGTGCTGGATCGGCCGTTTAGGGCAAAATGTTTTTTTTTTCTAAAAGACAAATTTAAGCTAACGCGGGAAGCGTTCTTACACGTTACTTTTCAGCTAAGAGTCTGCCTACTTGTAGGCAAAATATCAAGTGGTGCTTGTCTGTGTACTTGTGCGTTGGCTTCCAATTTTATAGGAGGTCTTTGTTATGGAAATTTGTCCTTTAAATAAATTTGAGTGAGAGACCCTAAATCAATCTCTAATACCACTGTTAAAACACCTTAACAAGTAAGAGATCAAGACTCAATGTCAAAAGAGCAAAAGCAACTGAACCACAGAGTGCATCTATCTGTATATTTTGGAGGTATGAGGATGGATGGAGCACGCTTCACCACCAGTGAAAGACAACAGAGATTGACAAGATTGCATCTTATTGTTTTTCAATGAACAAATGGTTTCAGAAGTCTCATTACAGCCTAACGAACGTCACAACTAAGCCACCTGCCTTCATGATGATGTTGGACGTTATTTTTAACACAAGAGTTTGAAATCACAGAATGAATAGAATTGGCTCAGTGCACGTGGAAACATTGAAAAGGTGTGGAATAGTTCCTATACAGCTTAGAGGAGGTAAAGTAGTTGAAATGATCGGATATGCAACTTGTGTTTTTTGTCAAGATGATTTGTTAAATATTCATATATATATGTATATATATTAGTGAAAAAGGCAACAGAAACTTTACACAAACTCATCAATAAATTAAGGAACTGTTCACTTACTTTTTACTTACTTAACTTGCCAAATTCAGCTCTAAAATGTGATCAAATCATAATTTCATAAGCATTTGTTGTTAATTAATGTAATTGATTTTTTATTTGCTGATTTTTTATTTTCATAAGTTTTATGCCGAACAATTGGGTTTATAAATTCATCTAAAGATGTTTTTTCAAACTTATAATCAGTCAATGCTGCCCTTCTAATGCCCTCCTTCATGTTTTACAAATTGACTTACTATCATACCCCACAAAACACTTTTTAAAAGCCATGGCTTCGTGAATACTTAATTCTATCTGTAATTAACTTAACATAGTTATTGATGTTTATACAATTTGTTCTTATTTTTATGATAAAACGCTATTGTTTATTAGTTCATCTAAGCATGATTTTTCCGAATTGCAATGAATCTTTTTTTGGTTTGGTTTTTCACGAGCTTTTCTAACCACTACAAGGAATATAATCCCCAGTACTATTAAAATGAAAGGTAATAATTCGTCTATTTATTACCTTTCAATCTTTATATGATATTTGGTCTACCAACGAATCTGCCAGACCGAGCTAGTCCTTGAATGTAGGGTTGATCTGGAATCCTACTCAAAAAATTGTCAAAGTCTGACTTGAAAGATTCTACCCGATCAATCTACGTATTTCCTACGAATATTAGAGGGAAGTAAATTCAACAATGGAGGAGCCCGAGAAAGAAGAGATGTGGACTTCATTATTCGAACTAGCCTGGATTCTCGAGGACTTGAAGGTGCTCTCAAAATGCACATTAATCCTCTTTTGTCACTAGAATTGACCCTAAATCCTGGGTTGGGACAAAGCTCATGGATGCTTTTGAAGACGTACTGTATCGTATCAGATACCTTTCGTACCTTCTCTGAACTCTGTACAGTCCCAACTTTTTTAGTCTCTGCCAATACGAGAGCTCTCTCATTCCGATGATGTTCCTAGTGAAACATCTTTGGACTAAACAGAATGGTCGAGAAAAATTCACGAAATTTGCTGGATCAATGCTCGCATTCAGACCTAAGGGCCCCATAACATATTGGTGGAATTTGAATTTGGTTAGTATTTTGCCTATGTTATTTGTTCCAAAAATGAGATTACTCGATGGAACCACTAATTTCAATGTCTTGACAAGTTTGTATTCGCAGATTAGGCCTCTAACCTAAACAGAATGGTCGAGAAAAATTTACGAAATTTGCTGGATCAATGCTCGCATTCAGTCCAAAGGGCCCCATGACATATTGCTGGACCTTTTGCAAACCTACTGAACTCATTGGAGCCCAAATGGGTGAAGCATATTCAAGATGTGGCTGAACAATCGACTTGTACAAAGTTAGCATTGTGATGCTATCTCTGGACTTAAACGTGCGATATGTCAACCACACATTTGAAAACCTTCAAGTGCATATGATGGTTGAAGAGTCCATTATTTTGGAGGACTAAACCAAAATCTTTCATAGATGGGACCTGCTCAATATCTTTAATTCCATTATCTACAAGGGGAGTATTCAAAGGAGTTGACCCAAAGGTCATTGAGCGAAATTTCATTCCGTTCAGGGCCATATTACTCTCAGTAACCCAAGAACAGATTATTTCTAGGTCCTCTGCCAGGCTATTGGAATCTTGGCCATTCCACGGACTTCTAGAAATATGGACTGCGAACGAGCTTCCTGGCAAATTGGCCTTCTCTTGGTCATAGCCACTCCGAGCCACTTTTCGAATTAAAGTAATAAAATAAGAAACGTAGATCTCTTCAATTAACGGTAGGCCAATTTTATATCATTTACATGCAAATTCGTTCGTTTCAAAGTTATGTTGTCAAAAGCTTATGTAGCTGACCAAGAGCAGGCCGAAAATTCAAATTTGATGTAGTGTTTACTACATAACTCTGAACATGTCTCCTGAGTTCCCTAAGCATAGGTTTAGGCTCAAGCTTGGCTGAGTTCATTTATTCAACAAGACCTTGTGGTCATATGAAGTACTAATTTGGAATAAGATGAGCGGTTTATTACATGGGATATTTTTTCTTCCGTTTGCAGTCCATATCTCCAGAAGTCCATGGCCATTCTTACCGGAAACTAACTTTGTATCGTCAGCATAAGAAGAGAGACCGACGGTAATACTAAGCTTTTGAAGTGGGGCAATGAATATTTTAAAAAGGGGAGGCCCTAGGATGGAACCCTGAGAAACACCTGACTTGACATCATGAATGTCACTAAGGTATCCCTCAACCATAACAATTTGCTTCCTATCATGAATGAAGTTTCTTATCCAATTCTTATCCAATCCTTGCCTTGGATCCCAATGTCATGAAGTCTATTAAGCAAAAGGCCATAATCTACTTTATCAAAGACCTTGACAAAATCAAGATAGACAACATCAACTGACCTGCTTGGTACCTTTCCAGTCCCTCAATGACTTGCTCTAAATGCTCAATCAGTTGGTTAACCGTGCTAAAATGTGCTCGGAACTCATGCTGACTAGGAGGAAGGACTTCATGAATATCAAGAAATTCAACAAGTTTGAACTTCATGATCTTCTCAAACACCTTCGCAATATTCGAAGTGAGAGAAATTGACCAATAGTTACTGGGGAGCGACTAATCTCCCCCTTTAAAAATTGTAAAAGCGTGAGCTAACTTTAGTGAAGAGGGGAACTTGCCCTGATCCAAGATGCAACGCATCAAGTACGAGAAAACAGGAGCAAGAACCAGTGGGCATCTCATCAGAAACTGGGATGACACACCATTAAGACCAGGACAACTTGAAAGCATCAAGTCCCTGATGGCCGCTAAAGCATCTTGATCCGTAACTATAAGATCATCTAAGTAGTCAAATTGACTAACCTCGTCAATCTCAACTGACTCATCTTCAGAGCAATGAGCTGTTGCTTCTAAACTCAGTGGGGTTAAAAAAACACTAGGGTACTGATCTCCAAGCATGTTAGTCCTACCCCCTACTTTCCTAGTGGCTTCCCCATCGACCTCAAAAGGCCCAACAGGGTGTTTCATTTTTCTCTTAGAGTTTGCATAAGAGAAGAAAGCCTTTGGTTTCTACCTCACCTCCTGAACCACTCTTCTCTTCTTTTCACCTGCTCATTCTAAGTCGGGGCCTTATTTCTATCTTGAATCAAACCCATGGCAATCATTTGTAACTGGCACGTAATTTTTTTCGTCACTATACATTGTGATCGTAAAGTTCTCGCACAATTGAAGTCTAGCGGCATTTTATATTTCTCGCTTCAAATGCACAACTTCTGAGAATATATAACTTCTGTGCACAGATATTTAGGTAACAAAAGGCGCGTGCTAGATATTACCAACATTTATTCATTTTTATTTTTTGCAGACTTCCTTACCGCTA
>NC_081449.1:8671386-8711493 GCF_007210705.1 Tigriopus californicus | reverse complement strand
TATGTCACTAAGGGATCCCTCAACCTTAACTAATTGTTTCCTACCATAAATGAAACTTCTTAGCCAATTGAGAACCTTGCCATGGATCCTGTTAACTAAATGGCCATGATCTACCTTGTCAAAGGCCTTGGAAAAATCGAGATAAACTACATCGACTGATTCATGGCTCTCCAGTCCCTCAATAACCTGCTCTATATGTTCAATCAGTTGGTTAACCGTGCTAGAATGTGCTCGGAACCCATGCTGGCTAGGAGGAAGGACTTCATGGATATCAAGAAATTCAACAAGTTTGAACTTCATTATCTTCTCAAATACCTTCGCAATATTCGAAGTGAGAGAAATCGGCCTAAAGTTACTGGGGAGCGACTAATCTTCCCCTTTAAAAATTGGAACAACGTGAGCTAATTTTAGTGAAGATGGAAACTTGCCCTGATTCAAGATGTATCTCATCAGAAACTGAGATGTCACGCCATCAGGACCAGGAGAACTTGAAAGCCTCAAGTCCTTGATGGCCTCTAATGCATCTTGATCTGTGACTACTAGATCATCTAAACGCTCAACTTGACTGACCTTGTCAATCTCAACAGACTCATCTTCAGAGCAATGAGCTGTTGCTTCCGAACTCAGTGGGGTTGAAAAAACACTAGAGAACTGATCTCCAAGTATGTTTGCCATATTCTCTACATTGTCTATGGCTTCCCCATCGACCTCAAAAGGCCCAACAGAGTGTTTCATTTTTCTCTTAGAGTTTGCATAAGAGAAAAACGCCTTTGGATTCGACCTCACCTCTAGAACAACTCTTCTTTCCTTGTTCAACTGATATGTCTCAATGGAGGCCTTAATTCTACCTTGGATTAAATCCAACTTTCTTTGAAGGCTAGCCACAACTACTGGATTCAAAGTGCTCTGGAGCCTTTTTGCTAATTTGCAACTCCTTTTAAACAATTGCTTCCTAAACTTCGGGATTTTAGACTCTGCCCCGCCTTGCGCAACACATTCAGAGATTGCTAGACTGTCAGTAGACTGTCAGTAGACTGACTGTGTTCCACACAGACGTCCTCAAAAACTACATCATTTTGTCCAAGGCTACATCTATGGACGATTCCTTTTTCAGCATTGAACTGAGATCAAGCTCCCCTAACCTTTCCATAATCAACGGCCAATGTTCATCTTTGAACTTGAACCTAGCCAGACCGACCTTTTTGGCCGGTCTTACTCAAGAGCACGCCGGCTTTTGAGTAATGGTCGACCCTATCTCAAAAAACATAAGGATCGGACAGATTGCTAAGTGTCACATGGACATGCTGGATCTGATCAGGGTCATTGGAAAAAAACAAGTCAAGAACGCTATTCGCTCTGGTGGCAACACCAACATGCTGAGAGAGATTGGGCAAGATCGGAAATTCCTCCAGCTTTTCGAACGATTGAGATGTCGATTTCGAAATGGGAATATGCCCATCGGGACTAGCATCCCACTCTACAACGCTAGCCGGAAAATTGAAGTCCCTTACAAAGAAAACCTTTGAGCAAACTGACTGGTCCAACTCATTTCCTATGAATTTGAGAGCTGACAAGAATGAGCTTACTGAACAAGAGGGGGGCCTATATATTGTCGCAATGGACAGATCAAGACCTTGAAGATGACAAACTAAGACCTCTACTTCTCCATTAGACATTTTTACATGACTAATGTGCAGGTCATTTCTAACATATAGACATACGCCCCCCTGCGGAAAAATGGGATTGTCAGGGCGTACTCTATCACATCGAACTAAATTGAAACCAACCATGGCCAGCTCTTCATCTAAGACCCCTGGTCGAAGCCAGGTTTCTGTCATGGAAATGAACGAGACCTGCCTATCTAAAGCTAGTTCCTCAAGAACCTTGATCTTTGTGCTATCTTTTTTGGAAATAAGACAATGCACATTCAAATAAAGCCCTTTTATGGGCAGAGAGCCCTCCGATGGACTAGAGCTATCAAATCTTTGACTAGGCTCTCTAACCTTAAAAAATCCTGTTTTTGGACAAAACTTATCTTAAGTGGAGGTTAAGAGAACGTATAGGGAGAGGGTAATAAAAGGGGAGGAGAAGAGGGAGAAGGAACTCTGGCCGCCACCTGAGCATACGATCTAAACGATGCGTGGGGCTCATGGCGACCAGAGGGGGGGCTTAGGGCTACAAAGTTTGGGCAGAAGAGAGGTTAAAGGAATTGAGGGTGAGGTTGTAGGAGAGGGAGGGGAACAAGGGGAGGGAAATAGGGAAGGAGAGAGTGAAGGGGTGGGGTAAGTCTGTTGAGAGACTTGACAATGAGGTTGAGACAACTGCTGTCTCTTCCTCCTAGTGCCCCTGAGATGGGCCTTTGTGAATTTGAAATTGAGGCATACCTTGTGCCTCAAAGATCTCATGCACATAAATGGGTGAAAAAAGCTACACCCCTGTTTGGAACAGCCCTTCTCATTGAATTTGAGAAGGCCAAACTCTCTAAGTTTGGGACACCATTCTGGGTGAGCCAGTTTACACCCTTTGCCTGCCTTTCTGCATCTCTGTCGTTTATGGACATCGCAAATCTCAAGAGCAGTCTCTACTATGCTCTCACTCTTTCTGACCTTTGTGACCTCTTTGACTACAAGGGGCATTTCTGTCAAATCAAGAGTGTCAGTGTCTGTGTCCCTTTTGCCTACACTTGACTGGTTCATCCCACAGTTAAGTAGTGGCTGGGTGTGACCAACCCAAGCTATTAAAGCTTCCATAATGAAAGGCTTATTGATAAAGGACGGAGTTTTCCCATCCAAAACCAGCTCTAGACAGTTCCTAGCCCCTTCAGAAAGTCCCTTCAACAAAGCTTCCATGGTTATTGAAAGCAAGGCTATTTGAGGGATCCTAATTGAAAATGCTGGAAACCTGAACAAAGAATATGGAGAAATATTCTGGAAACCTCCTTCAGTTTCAAGAGAAAAACCGTTAGAAATGAGCGAGAGGAAAATAAAAGATGAAAAAGTAGAAGAAAAAGAAGAAGAAGAAGAAGAAGACAGAGCTAAGAGAGCCAAAGGAAGAAACCAGCACGTGTGAATGAGAACCGGCTGTAGAGCAGGTAAACAACACACGTGCTAGGTGGAAACCAAGGAGGAACGTACTCCCTGGGGACAGACAAGAAGAAGAGAATAGGTGATTTCGCTAGGTTGGGGCTACCAACAAAGGAGAAGAGATATGAGTCGGTCGACTACAATGACCTACCCTTGGCTGACCAGCTAGCTAGCCTCAGCCAACATACACTAACTCGGCTACAGGAACAAGCTAACATCAATGGAATTGAATAGAACAAAAGAAGGTTCTAGCACTCAATTTTGAATTGAAAATAGGAAACTAAACTGATTGTAAACAACAAGAAAAATCAACTACATTTATAAGTACATGAAATGAACAGACTAAACAATAAAAACAAAATGAACAACTCCTTTAGACAAAAATACATGAAATAACCTAGAATCGGGATAAAAAAAATATTGATAGACCAAAAAACTGAAATATGACATGAACATAAAAATAAAAGATATAAGACTAAACTACTAGAGGTAGGAAGAAATGAAAGCTAAAGAACAAAAGTGTCTTACCTTAAGCAACCACGCGACCACTTACACAACACAACACACTCAGACCGGCCGTTTGAAAAGATCAGTGCGACTGCTCTCAACAAAAGACGGGATCGAAGTATCACTTCCCTGGAAACATTAAATACCGCCTAGAACCAAAGACCTCCTCTTAGGACGTATGGCGGGTAGGCTGAGTAACTCAATTAGCTTCTTCTAAGACCTTGGAGATCTCATTGCGAACTGTTCAAGTTTGGTGGGCTCGCCACTGGGCTGATAAAAGCCTCCAAGACAAACCTCGATCCGGTCGTCCTAAGGTTGTGACAGGATCGAGTGATCAAGCATGTGTTAAATCTGAACTTGGGAAAGAGGCTACTGAGTAAACTGAGAAAGCTGTCAGCTAGGCTATCCAAAAAGGATTATTGGTGGGTAAGGAGCCCCCGAGGGTTCATTTAAAGAATCACTTGGGCGCCCGTGCCCATATGCATCAAACAAAGCCCCTTCTTACTGAAACAATGAAAAAGGTCATGTTAACCATCGTCAAAGATAAAAAATCCTGGACGTCAGAAGATTGGCACTGAATAACGTGGTCAGAAGAAAGCCCTTTCCAATTATTCCCTCCTCCAATCTCTTTGTACGACCACCTTTGGGCTCAAAATTCGTTATGGAATGGATAATGTTTGGCCTTTGCGGAGTGTCTGATTTGCATTTGATTACTTGTTGAATTGAAATTGGATGCTAAATGAAATAGGTTACTCAGTACGTTCATCAGTTTTGCTAATTTTATCAAGGGCCTTTACGGTCACAGTGTAGCTTGTTTTTTAATAGCAATACCTAAATAATGTCAAGATATGGTCATAAAGTTTATTTATTGAAACGTTTTCATTTCTAAAAGGCCCTCAAATTGCCTAATAGAAAAGTGATGATTGATGAAAGTGCTAATTGTGGGGGCCAATGACATTCCCATCTACATACGAAATAATTAAAGGCGAGTTTCTTAAGCACTCGTACCTATGAGTTAAGGCTAAGACGTTACCATGAATGAGCATCCACTCAGCGTTTTTGGTGGGCTTATTTTTATAGGCGTTAATGAACAAGCCCGTAACTCTGAGGTAGGAGCTTTAAAAAACAGGCCTCAGGGCTCTCTGCATAGGTTCCCAGTAAGCTTTTTAAGCTCACTGGTTATTTCGATCGCATCTTTTGAATAAAAATAGTACCCATTTTATGTTGTGTCGACGAAAATCAGGATTCTTGGTTATCTTAAAAGGGATGTTGTGAGTGTTGCCGAATCGCTATTTGTGACAAGGAAACCCCATCTTCTAAAATTTGATGCAATGCAATAACGCTTGGTTTTTAGTTTTGGTGGGCGTATCCGTAATTGAGACCACAAATGTGACTTTAGCTTATTGTATAAACTGTCTGCCCATCAAAACTTAACGTAAAGAACGAATACAATGATTGATCTTGATAGCAATAGGCGATGGTTTATTTCTCTGTAATAGTTTTGAACAATATGGCACAAGCTTCTAAAATTTCATGACTGTAGAACAATGAAAGTCAATCAGAACTAGCACTTAGTAGCACATCTTACTAGATAAATGAACCAACATGGGGCCAAAATCTGGCTCAGGGAATTCAGGAGATGTGGTGAATGTTGCTTAGGAATGACAAAGTACAATTTTAACCTATAACTTTCAACTAAATGTTACAAAAATGACGAGCCTTTAAATGAAACAATCTAAGTTTCTAATATTATTACTTTGGTTTCCAGGATTGTTTTGACCTTAAGTTGGTCGATTTTGGCGGGAAATCCACTCAAGCCAAATTCCAAGTTTCTAGAGGTCCCGAGTATTTATAAATCCGCCAAACATTGCAAAACAACACTCACAACAACGTTAATTGATAATCTAATGAAAATGATGTACTCCTTTTCCGTCATTTGGTTGGGCTTGGTTTCCCCGTTTCAATTTCATTTTTACTGAAATTTCAGAGTACCTACATCATAAGCATGCCTAAACAAGCCAGCCGGCCTGACTGAGTACATTTTTACGATATCGTATCATGTTTTCAAACGCATCGTGATGAGCCCAATTGAGTGGGTAATCATTCAGAAAAACACCCTCTGGAAAGAACAAATTGCAGTGCGTTCATTTTCTGTTCCAGAATGAAACAGTATTTGAGCCTTGTCTCTTGGTAAATGAGGCAACAAGGAACGCCCGTCGCAAAGCGACATCAACTTCATAAACAATCGGTTGAATAGTGAAGCTTCTACTTGTTATTATTCGCAAGCTACTGTTTTTAAGAGATGGATTGATTCGTGGCAAACCGTTTGCATTTTCGTCCCGACTTTAGAGCTTCTTGATTATTTAACCTTTTGGGCTGTGTCTCAACGAAAGTGCATTGCCATATGCATCAAATAGTGCACCAACCCATCGGAATTTTTCCTCCCACTTCGTACACGAAGTAACCGATGGTAGATGTTATACGTAACATGCGAATCGAGCACCGAATACAATTGCCCCGATCATACTGAGTGAGCGAGGGTGTCAAGCAAGCAATAAGCCAGCCAACCAGCCAGCCATTCAGCCAGCCAGCGAGCCATCCAAACTTCAGTCTCTCATCATGGTGTAGCTATGCTATTTGTAAGTACACACATTCAGTACCTAGAGTAAATGTAGTTAGTAGTACACGTACGTTGATGATCTCTGGTCAGCTCGGCCTTGCTCGTGAGAACAAAATGTGCTTGAGTCGAAATTTCTCCGACCTCACTCGTTGGGCTGGCTCGTCGTGATCTTTTGACAAGAACAACTAAAACGTATTGTATCTGCATGTAGGTACATCTCGTCACATCAGACGGGCGACTCTGGAGACTCCTCCATGCCGTCCCATTCGTGTAACAACGAAGAAGAAGCAGAAGAAGGGGAAGAAGAAGAAGGCCCATCATGAATTTGCCAAGATGATAAACAGGATGATCATGAGTATGGCAGTGGTAGCGGTGGTGGTGGTGGTGGTGATGGCGGCGATGAACTGGTGGTTCTGATGGCCACAATTCTGGCTGAGGCAAAAAACGTCATCAAGGCGGGTTCTTGATGGCAAACGATCCCCACTTCCCCGATTGGGAAGGTAGCAGGTATTGGTCTTAAGAAGGAATCCAGAGAAATCTGTCTGGCCTGCCTTACAGAATCGCTAGGACTGGTAGGCAATGATTGGTAGTGGTTGGTCGACAGTTTGGTCGCCGCACTCCTACCATGTTGAAGGATTTTCTTCCCCAACCAGCCCACGTGCTGGCTTCCCATCCCCTGGATGTTTTCTTCCTTCTTGCTCCACGTGCTCCATCGCTCCATCGCTTCACAATTTGCTCCAGCGGCGCTCGGTTCACCGGGCATCCAGAAGATGAAGCAGTCCAATCTTGGCACTAGGAGGGCTCACCTTTCCCTCCTGCTCGAAGTTTGAGTAGCCCTCTTGCCTATGAAGTTCCTAACCCAGAAGGTAGAAGAGACATACATACCTTACCTGACCCTCTGGCAGGAAATCCACGCCTCATCCCACAACCAACCACTTGCTTGCCCGTCTTGACTGACAGACTAAGTCATTGGGCCAAGTGCTCCTCCGACTTCTTCACAGGGCTGCTGTACACGCCTGATTAGTAGTCACCTTTACCTTCCGAGTACTGTTACGGCGTACAGATTGATTGAACTCAACAAGTCAGTGGTGGGCTTGATAGTGAGGGAAATTGTGGGAATAATGTTTTGATCTCGAGACAAAATGACCAATAACTTGGGGGTAAACATCATCGGAGATGTCATTCAGCACGTCGCAGCAGGTCAGGAGAGTTTGTGTGAAATCCCAGCTCCAGGATTCAGCAAAGAAAATATCGACGTCAACATCTTAAGCCCGTCTAAGCTTCCAACTTCGTACAGGTGAGGACTGCTCGGACTCGTCGTACCTTTTCGTAGTATGCACAAATTGATGCAAAGCATTTCACCCTGAACTACGACCATCTCTTTCATAGGTTAAAAGAAAACGACGGGCTCTTTGCTATCACCTTTGTTCCACATGAGGTTGGAACGTACTCGATTGACATTTACTTGAGTGGGCAAAAAATTCCCGAATGCCCGCTTTTTTACAAAGTGTACGACTCTTCACTCATTCGAGTATCGGACATTCGCAATGGAGTGGTGGCTCAACCCAGCCAATTCCGGGTCGATGCCTCTCAAGCTGGCGAAGGTCAATTGGAAATTTCCATCAACGATGGCGAAGTGCCCAACCATGTCCAAGTGTTGGGCGGTGGACGGTGTTTGGTCCATTTCACGCCTGAAGTTCCCAAGCCGCATACCATTGACATCAAATTCAATGGAGAGCCAGTCCCCGGCTGTCCATTCTTGTGTCAAATGGCTGATACCAGTAAGAGAGAAATAGAAAACGTCATGCTCATTGTGATTCATTGCTGGAGTGATCCACGTACGTGTTCCGTTTTCAATCGTTCATTTTAGGTAAAGTGTCAGTAGCATTGCATCACCTGGAGCTCATGCCGGTGAACAAGAAAGCCAGCTTCCAAATTCATGTGGATACCACCGACAACGCTGAGCTGGCAGTCTCGGTTACTGGGCCTCGCAAGGACATTCCAGTTCAAGTGACAGGCAACGTTAAAGACGGCTTCGTTGCCCAGTTCCTCCCCGATGAGGTTGGACCCTACGTCATTGGCGTGGAATATAACAATGTTCCCGTGGGGGGAACTCCCTTCACTGGAAAGGCCTATGACTGGAATAATGTCATTGTGTCGCCCATCCCCTGGGGTACGATTGGCAAAAGCTTGGAGTTCACCGTTGATGCCAGCCGAGCCGGCGAAGGCAATTTGGAGATTACTATCTCAGCCCGAGGACGCAATATCCCGACACAAGTTCATCCTCAAGGGGCGGCTCGATTTGTGGTCAGCTTTGTACCTTTGGAAGCCACCGACCATTTGATCAACATCACTTTCAATAAGGACGTGGTTCCTGGAGCACCTTTCATGGCCAAGATCCATACCGATCCCAATCGAATCTTGGTCTCGGGTCAATCCTTGGCTGCCACTGCAGTGGGCAAACGATCTTCTTTCACTCTGTCCAATGTAACAGGGGCTGCCTCCGATCTGGACATCGTCATTGACTCGCCCAATGGCGAAGCAATTCCAGCTGACATTGAGGACAAAGGGTCCGGGAATTTTGGGGTGGAATTTACCCCCGTGATAGCTGGAGAGCATCAAATATACCTCTCGTTTGCCTCGGAACCGATTCCAGGATCACCGTTTGCCTGTAAAGTCTACAATGTTGAAGCTATACAAGTACGAGCATGTGAAAAGGGGATCGTGGGGAAACCGGTAACATTTCTGGTGGAGACCTCTCGGGCAGGACCAGGCAATCTTGAAGTAACAGGTACGTGCTAGTCCAACGCAACCTTGATTTTAGAACTTTGTTCTCGGGCACCCAATCCTTGTTTCTTCTCTTTTTTTAGTTAATAACGGCCAAGTTCCGACAAGTGCTCAAGCTCAAGGCAATCACACATATGCCATATCGTTTATACCCAAGGAATCTAAGCCTCACATAGTAGAGCTGAAGTTCAATGGAGAGAACGTTCCTGGAAGTCCTTTTAAGTGTGCCATTGTTGACGCAGCGAAGGTGAATCTAAGTGGAGAAGGTTTGGAAAAAATCCCAGTCCACAGACAGGCTACATTCTTCATCGAAGGACAATTTGACATGGGCGATCCCGAGGTCAAAATCATGTCTCCCTTGAAGAAGGTGCTCTCGAGTAGTATCAGGTGAGTGGGAAAATGAATTCGAAATCAAACTATCTTTAAGCTCAATATATCTATTGCATTCCTCTTCACCCGGGATAGATTCATCGGAGAAGGTCATTTTGCTGTGGATTACACCCCAACCACTGTGGGGGATCATCAAGTCGAGGTCAAAATGGGGGATATTCAAGTGCAGGGCTCTCCCTTTGTTATCAAAGCTTACGATGTCAGCAAAGTCACCGTGTCCAACATATCCAGTGGCTTCGTCGGCAAACCCGTGTTCTTCTCCATTGACGCCTCCCAAGCGGGGGCAGGGAATTTGGAAATCATTGTGTCCGTCAATGGAAAAAACGTTCCCAATTACGTTCAGTCTGAGGGCAATGCCAAATTTCGAGTGAACTTCAAGCCACTGGAGCCCTTGACCCACATGTTGAGTGTCAAGTTTAATAACGAATTCGTGCCAAATTCGCCATTTGCATGTGAAATCCAGGGAAACAAAGTGGTCAGTCTTCACGGAGCGGGAGTCCAGCTTTGCCCAGTGGGACGTCCCGCCATCTTTAGCATTGACGCCTCAGCACCTTCAACTAAAACCGGGGATTAGATCGAAACGAAAACACCCTATGATATTACCGTTGTGTCTCCCAATGGACACGAACTTTCCGTAGAGGTGAAAGATCGAAACGATATGATAGAGGTGGAGTACCTACCTGAGGAAGTGGGTCCTCACATCATCAAGATTAGCCAAGATAGTATCCCAGTAGAAGGCTCACCATTCACTTGTAACGTCTATGATGTGGCCAATATCTTGGTAGCCGGCTTGACCAAACAATGTCACATGGGAAGACCTTGTACTTTTACTGTGGATGCAAGCAAGGCTGGCGAAGGTAAGCCAAGTGCATTTTTCAAAATCAGTTTGAAACACGCACCTATGTTCAATGTACGCGTATTCCTCATGTTGGCTCTAATGCACCCGTTCTCTTTGGACAGGGACCTTGGAGTTGGTTGTGACAACGGCCAAAACTTCCGTTCGGGCCGAAGTTCAAGCCCGAAGTCGAGGCTTGTACGACGTCACTTTTGTGCCCCAAGAACTGAACCCTCATTTCATCAATATCACATTCAATGATGAGCATATTGAACAAAGCCCTTTTGAATGCTCCATCTTGGAGCAAGATTATACATCCAATGCCAATGAAAATGGGCAACTCTCGGTGATTAGAGGAAGAAGTGCAGCCATTGAGCTGTCTATTGACCGGGCAGTCAGGGTTGTGGCTTTGTTAGATCCTCATGGCAATGAGTCACAGTTTGAGACCGCCCAAGGGACGCATGGCAAGACAAGGTAATAGCACTACTACTACTACAAATGTTCATTCTGACTGAATTCAATATCGTCACTCCCTTGCATTTGTTCAGGATCCTCCTCAAACCTTCTTATGTGGGCAAATACACTTTGGAGACACAACCTTCCGGTCAAGGGCGGGATAAGATCTTGATCAACGTGTTTGATCCCAGTAAGATCCAAGTGATGAAAACTGGACCGGCTTTCGTGGGAGAGGGCAGCGATTTCATTGTGGATACCAGCAATGCTGGTCGAGGAGCACTCTCCGTGAACGTAAAAGCCGCGGGCCAGGATATCAAGCACAGCATCAAGGACGTTGGATCAGGCAGATTCGAAGTTACTTTCTTCCCTTATCTGCCCATTCCTCATAAGATTGACGTGAAGTTCAACGGCGTTTCAGTTGCTCGAAGTCTTTTAGAGATCAAGGTAATGATCAGAGGAATCAATTTAGCGGTTCTTTCCCAGCCATGGTCATGAACATAGACTTAAAAATTCTGCCACTAACCACCATTCCCGCTACTATTCTGATTCACTAGGTGAAAGACCCCTACCAAGGTAAGACAGTGACTGCCTCGGGCATGGGCCTATTTGCCGCCAAGGTGAATGATGATACATCCTTCATAATTGATACAATGGGATACAAAAGCAACGATTTCGACATTTTGGTGACTGGGCCGCCTGACGGTGTTCCTCCTTTTGAGGCTATTCCGCTCCGTTGTTACCAACAAAAGGATGGCAAACTTTTGGCTGAATTCTGTACAACCACAGTGGGCGCTCATAAGATCGAGGTCCTTCTTAGTGGGCAGCACATTCGAGGATCACCATTTGAATGCCAATCCTTTGATCCGGAAACGGTACTCATTCTCGACGTGGAGGGCAAGGAACAACACCAATTGACCGGCCAACCCATTTCATTCAAATTGGACCGGAGGCGCTCGGGATTGTCAGATTTGGATGTGGTGGTCACCTCACCGGTGGGTGATGACCTCCCCATTGAGATTAAAGGTCTCCACCATGAGCCGGGAGTCGACTTGGTCGAATTCAAACCCGAAATGGCGGGTAAATACCGATTCATCATCCAGTATGGTGGGACAGAGATTCCAAACTCGCCGCTGACCTTTAACGTCAGGGACACTGATGCCCCGGTTGATTTCAGGGCTTTTGGCCAAGGCCTTCAGAAAGGACAGGTTAGTAAAGAAACTTTAATATCTGGCAGGAGATGCGCATTGGATTGGACGCATGCATGTCTTTTCAGGTGAACCATCCGTGTTACTTTGAAATTGAGCAATTCAATGACGATTCGTTACCAAGAGTGGACATCTTGCACCCTTCGTCTGGCCAACCACTTAAAACCAATGTGGAAAAGACCAGCCCAACTTCTATGCGGATAACTTACGTTCCCGATGCAATTGGCAGCTACCTGATCTTGGTCCAACATGAGGGTCGTGCTCCATTAGAATACAAGGCCAATGTGTGCAATCCCAAACGCATCCAAATCATTAAGGGATTCGATGTCAGGCAAGCCGAGTTCTCGCCTCGTTTGGCGTTACAACAAGAGGTTTTGGTTTTGTTCCATCTCAATGAAGCTGGAGTGGGCAAATTGGAAGCCGAACTGATCCTCCCCAATCATGTTAAGGCCAAAGTGGATGTTCATCACGTGAAAGAAAGGTATGAAATTCAGCCAAACCATCTGCTCATGGACGAGGCTGAAACAAATTCTCATTCCCTTGATGTCAATATTCATCGCCCTGTTGCAGAGCTGAAATTCGATTCCTTCCTCAAGAATACGGCGAGTACGCATTGGCAGTGAAGTTCAATGGCATCTTGCTTCCTTTCTGTCCGATGAGAGGGTTACTGGACGGAGGAGAGGCTAGCAAGGGTAGCGGAAAAGTGAAGCTCACAGGAACAGGCTTGGTTAGTGCCATCTGCCAAGAGGACAATTTCTTCATGATTGACGGGAGCCGAGCTGCTCAAGGCACACCAGATGTGAAACTGACGGATGCAACCAACTTGCCCTTAGCTGTCCGCCTTCGGAAGGTAGATGCAGATGTCTACGAGGCAAGGTATAGCCCTTCAACCCCTGGGGATTACATGCTGAGCATCAAATGGGCTGGACATTTGATCAAAGGCTGTCCCTTAAACATTACGGCCTCACCCGGAAGTGCCTCGGAGCAGCCCGCATCTAAGGTAGGGCTTGATCGGTTGATTGATTTGTCATCCTGATTTTGCTGGGGAGTCGAAGTCAACAAGATTGCTATTTCTAGGTATTTTGCTCAGGAGAAGGACTTCGAGGCGGAACGCTCGGCAAAGACATCCGCAGTTTCATAGACACCAGGAAAGCAGGCCCAGGAGAGTTGAGTCTTCATTGTGTTGGACCCCGGGGGAAAACGGCTTATTGCGAGCTGAATGATCACCAAGACGGAACATTCACCCTCAACCTCAAGCCTCAGGTGATTACTTATTCATCGCACTTTATGATTATCCTTTCTTCAAAAAACTGTGTGAACGAAGCCATTTTTACGTCTCGCAGGAAGCTGGTCGCCATCAGCTGGCCATCAAATATGGTGGTAACCATGTGAAAGGGTCACCTTTTACTGTCCGCGTATCAGGCTCGCCTGATCCCGACAAGGTTAAAGTGTATGGACCCGGTATTGATCATGGTGTTTTAGCCATGTACCAATCCCGCTTCATTTGTGACACACGTGGAGCAGGAGCAGGACAACTAACCGTTCGCATTCGAGGGCCCAAAGGTAATTGAATCCGTTACAAATACGGAGCAATTTGAAATCCTGGAATCCTGGAATCCTGGAATCTTCCAACTTGCTCTTTCTAGGCGCGTTTCGGGTTGAAATGCAACGGGAATCACAAAAAGACCGTACCATTCTCTGCAAATATGAACCGACTGAGCCTGGAGATTATCGCATTGAAGTCAAGTGGAGCGGAGAAAACGTTCCTGGGTCGCCTTTCGTGGTGATGATTTTCGATACTCAGGAGGAGCTCTCCAGATTCCTCCAGGTAGCCAATTCCTCTAATTGCTTGAATTCGAGGCTGGTCGAGGAGATTACCAATATTAATACTTGTGCGTTTTTACAGAGGGGATATTCTCCCACTGGATATTCCAGTGACATGTACGGGACAGCCCCATATTCGGGATCTCAAAACTATGGAGTCGTCCCATGGGCTGGAGGACAATGATGAACCGAACCTCTTGACTCAAGAAAAATGACGGAATCACTTAGTGGAACTCAATGTTCTCAACTCCAACTCCGAAAGAGCAACTTTGTTGGCAGTGTAAACTAATGTAAATATAGATTGTTTAAGTCCTCTTATTTAATGTGGCGACTGGAAAAGACGGGAAATTCTCAAACGTTGATGTATTTCGAACCGTATGTATGCCTATATGCCGTATGATTTAGTGTTAGTCCAAGCTAAAAAGAATTAAATCGTGATTATTTGTTTGTTCCATCTGGCCTCGGTGTCCTAGCAGGAGAACCAATGAAAAATTTGAGAGTCAATAATGGTAACACCCATCAATCTTGATTTCAGCCAATGCATAGTTATTGCCTAAGACACAAAGGCCAATCACAAACCAAAGAATATGCTCATTGACGTTCTTCAACTGACCTTTCTTCTTCTGATTGGTCTGATCATCATATCGCCAAAGAGCGGTCCAATGATGAGGTTGCGCAATATTGGTACGGTTAATGGCGCCGAGGAAATGGCCACGCTAGTAATACAGATCTCCCAACTACAGAGAAAATATAGGTCTAGGAAACAAATTTTACCAAAAACTCTTCTTTAAGCAGTTCCCATGAGTCATTGCACTTTCTCTCTCGTTTAATATCACGACTTTTTATTTTGGAAGTAAATAATGGAATGAAAGCTGCATAACTTTAAAATCAATTTTAGTCCCCTTCAAAGGCTGATATATTTCAAACAACCAGTGTCCAAACGAAAGAGTGGCTTACTGTTTACCTGTCAAGATGCATGTTGGGAACTAAATGAAGCTATGCAAATTAGACTTCAAAAATATCGATCAAACTGGCATCATTTACAAGTACAGACGATACATACCTGCCAAAAGGCTGGCGACTTGTTTAGTCAATTCGGAGAGTTTCGCCTTGTCCCCACAATTACCGGCGAACCTTCTCAACTAGTACTCAGAAATCGGGAAATCCGACATGTATTCCCAAGATTCATATTTTGTTGCGAGCACAACCATGGCAAGTGCCACAACCACGGCAAGTGCCACAACCACAACCGCCAAAAAAAATGAAGTGACCAGGTCTGCGGAAGAAATCAAGGAAGATCAACGCCACGACTGGATCCTACGAAGGATCGCCAAAGAATGTACGGTTCAAGAAGTGATAGATCACTACAGGCAGTTACTAAAAGAGCATCGCGAGAAGCTAGAGGATTTCTTCGCCGATCGAACAACATCCAAATACGTGTTCTTATGGAAAAGTGAAAACCTCCCTGCCAAAAATGAGGCGCCACCAATTTTATTAGACTTGGAAGACGACGATGACGATGAAGACGACAACGATTTTGACTATGAAAACAAGCCGAAGAAGAGCGGCTTCGGCCAAGGTGATGGGAAGCCTACTCTTTCCTTGAAAGAAATGGGATACAGAATCGATATGGACGGACTCAGCGAACTTCATAGCCCCGTTCATTTTCAAGCTTTCATTTTGACACGATTGAAGAAAGGCTATATCCCAACAGTAACATCATCAGCAGAGAGTCCGAACCATTCAGAACCGCCATGTGGTGAATATCTTCAGTTTGGCATTTGTTTCGGTTCAGCTTTCAAGCACGTGAATCAGGTCATTGAAAATCGATCCACCGAATTAGACAAGTATTTTCAATCAGATGAGCTGAACCTGGATAAAACTCAGGATCTCTTGAACGCGTACCAAGTAACAGACGTCTCGGAGGGTGGCTCCAGTCTGCTTCACCTTTCAATGGAGAGCTGTCCATTCCTATTCAATGTTCCATTTCAACAAACTGTGAAGGACATAGGAGCTGAAGATTTGGAACAACTCAGAGCCATTTGCCTGCAATGGAGCCTAGACTTAAGTGCCACGATCAAGCACTTCCGAGAAAGCTCTTATCAAAGTCCCGGAGACGAGGCTCAAGTCGAGCAGTTGATTCAATGGGAACTGAATTGGTGGAGAAACCGACAAATGGAATTGGGCCGACTCCAAAGCTTGTTCAATCTTCCCCCCAATCGAAGATTGCTTTACTTGATCGGCCGACACGACGAAGGCATCAGGTCCAAGTTTACCAACTACATTCATGCCATTGATGAGTTGTACGACGAAGCGAAAGACAATACCACCACACTCACGCCAATTGCAAGAGAAGTGGATTTGGCCTTAAAGACCGACGACTTTGAGGTCGTGAAGAGTGTGTTGAGAAAGGTACTGAAAACTTTGCGACACGCCTGGATGTTGTCCAAGCAGTACAGTTCAGATGAAAAGATTGTCACTCTCCTGGTAAAAATCACCAATATCGTTTTGAGTCGAGTGAAAAAGTCTGTCCAACTCTCGGATCTAGCGAATGTGGATGCTTTGAGAGCACGGTCTCTTGATTGCGTGTCATTGCTGCATTATTGGGAGTGTCAATATCACGAGACGCGCTTGGAAATCGAATCGAGTGGACGAGAAAACCGATGGGAGCTGCCCATTTTCGGTCTCTTCAGCAAAGTCAACCATGTCAAGTCCGTCTGCCAAGATGTTTCGAAAGTAACTGCGACGTTGCAGAACCTCAGGAGTGCTTTTTCCAATCCCTTCAAAGAAGCCATTCAGGACCACGACTTTATGGAGGGGATCTTGAAGAAGATCCGTGAACTTGAACAAAGCTTTGAAACGCTCTCATTTGGCATGTTTTCCAAAAATGAAGCTCATCATTGGAGTAATCAACTGAATTGGTTCTATCGGGAAGTTCGATTTTTGGAAATACATTTCCTCGGCAAAATCGATGACGTCTTTGATCGTTTGTCCTCGGCAGAGGCAGCCATTCGCGGAGTAAAGCATATCTTAATCCGTGAAAGCCATCCCCGGTGTATCCGAGAGGCCATCACCCACAACATTGACAAGGTCATGGTTCAATTCATTCACGAAATCACGCAAACTGAGCGGGATTTTCAGCAGCTACGCTTGGCTAATAACCCTCCATCGATTCCTGGACTACCTCCAATTGCAGGATCCATTATGTGGACCCAACAAGTGTTGAACACGATGCAAACTCCATTGGAGGAGATGCAATCCTTGTCGGAGTTCACATCCAATCAGCAATGGGAGCGGTGCTCAAAGTTGTTCCAAATGTTCCGGGAAACGTTGGTGTTCTATCAAAAGTCTAGATATGACCAATGGTGCCTCCGGGTGAGCGATATCCTCAACCAGAATTTAACCCGATCCCTGTTGATCGGAGTGGAAGATCCAACAGAAGATGGCGACTTGGCGGGTCCAGCCCATAAGAAACCGGACCCCATTCCAGGCTACAAAGTCAATTTCACATCAGATCTGTCCGACACTTTGGCCGAGGTGAAGTATCTCGAGAGTCAAGGCTTCGCTGTGCCCAACTTGGCTCGCAACATGTCCATCCAAGAGTCGAAACTTTTGAAACTGGCGTCGGATTTGAAAGAACTCGCCACTTTCTATGGTCAAACGGTAGTGCTTTTGAAACCGGCTGAACGAGAGCTCATGCGAGAGGAAATAGAGCGGACCCGCACCAAGATTTGGCCAGGTCAGGATCGCCTCACTTGGAATAGCTTGGGCACGCACACCTTCATCGCCGGATGTACAAATCAGATCGCCATTCTGCTTATCAAGGTGGATGAAGTGAACCGCATCGGCGACAACATTGCCAAATGTGTCGATCACATCAGTGCCGGCCAACTGCTCAGGTTCGTTTTAACAATTTGAACATTTGGTACCTAGTAATTGGTTCTAGATCTAAGGTCTAAGATCAAATGACATGGATAAGGTTCAAAGCAAAGCCTTTGCTCGAAAGCGACGTCTTCCGTCCGAGGAACATTTTCCATGAATTCATTTCATTTGCGCTACGTACACATTCGGTAGAATGCGTAACTTGGCATCTTTGTGGTTTCAGAAGGTTGGACGAAGGAAAAGTTGTCAAGAATGGGAGTGGGAGCAATCAGAATGAGAAGCAAACAGCGAATGGGATTCCCGAGTTCAGTACGTTCCTCAACCATTTGGTGGGTGAATTGCAAGCGAGATTTCAAGATTTGCTCGCAGTCCATAATGACATTTCTCCTAATCTACTAAAAGCCGAGGAAATTTTGTTTCAATCACGAACAATGCGAGCACCTGCTATGACTAATTACTATCACCATTGGGAAGAGGCGTGCTACAAAGCTTTGGTCACGATGGTCTTGTCTAACCTGGATGAGTATGTGGATCTTTTGGAACGAGAGGAACCGAGTTTTTCCGTCCAAGTCGTTCTTTTGGCCAATGAAGTCATATTACAACCAGATCCATCGAACGTGATCGAGTTGGTGTTGAGCGTGGTCAAGAAAATTTTGGAGGGCACCAAACATTTTCGCAGACATTATCGGTAAGTCGTTGTTGACAGCAACAGGGCAATCAATTGTTGTTATCACTATTCAGCCCAACAAGGCTGAGTTCATGGTTTCATGAATCTTGTATGGCATTCTGTTTTCAAGAGGTACCTGGATTCCATCGCTGTACGTGACCCAGGGAAACAGCATCAAGGATTGCGGATCCTCGTTCTATGACGATATTATCTTACTGCCCGATGTCAAATCCAAGGTCAACCAGGTGCAGACCTTGTTGGCTGACACCATCAAGTCAATCCACACCTACTTGGGCGAATGGAAATCCTTCCGCAACTTGTGGGCCTTTTCCAAGGGAAACACATGCCAAGTGTTCATTGGCACCTCGCCCTCGTGCATCAAGTTCGATGAGAAGCTCCTGTTCTATCACAATATCAAGCGACAAGTCTCGTCCAAGCCCAACGAGAGGAAGTTCCGAGCCATCTTGTTGAACCTGGTGCCTCTCAAAACGAGTCTCATCAAACACATTCAGGAATGGATAGACACTCTCGGTATCTATCTGGACAAGACTTCCAAGCAAACGTTGGCTTTGGTCTCGGAAAAAGTCATCTCGCTCTCGGACTCGCTCACCCAATGTACGAATCCCAAGCAAATGGAATCGAGTGTTCGAGTCATCGGAGCCGTGGAAGATAACTCGTTGGAAGTGGAAATGGCTTTCAAAGACATGCACGAAAGATTTCGAACCCTCAAAATGTATGGGATTGAAGTGTCTCAAGACGACGTTCAGAAGGCGCAACACTTACCACTGATTTGGAACGAACTTTTCATGAAGGCCAAAGTGGAGCACTTCCGATTGCGACCCATGAAGGATCTGTACAAGCAAAGACTGGCCAAAAGGGTGACACAGTTTGCCAAGAAAGTCACCCTAACCTATCGTACTTTTCAAGAACGGGGACCCGCAACAACCTTCACCTCTTTGGTCGAGTCCAACGTGATTCTGAACGTTTTTAAGAATAAACTCCGTGTCCTTTTGATCGAGCAAGAGCAGATGGTTCAGTCTCATCAACTACTCAAGCTGCCCATCCCCTATTTTGCGCAACTTTTCTCTCTGGCGGAAGACATACGCCAGAATTCAGATATATTGTCGCTCTATAATGAATATCAAGACGTTTTGGAGGTGATTCGAAAGGTTCGAATCGCCGAGTTTCCCCAGGACATCCCGTTTGAGCATCTCAAGCGATTTCAGTCCAGACTTTCCTCATATGGGCCCGAGATGCGTCAAACCAACCAGCAACTGTCCTCCTTGGACTCTTTGATTCAACGCACTGACCATTCACTCAAATTGGTCCAACTTTATCGAGACCACAATCTAACTTTGAAGCTGTGGAATCGTCATTACCCCTCGGATGAGCCAGCGCTAGGAGAATGCGTTTCTTCGTTCTTGGATTTCGAGCCTGACATTCTGGACGAGAATATGTCGCATCTCATCGAGGCCGTCCAATCCGAGGTCGAACTAGCCACACGTTTGCAATTTATTAACGCGTTTTGGCAGAACCAAAATTTCGAGTTCCAAAAGATGATCTTGGACCAGGAGCCCAATAAGCATCTGGTTTTGGTCAGCAATCTGGGTCAATCCCTCGATCAAGGCGTAAAGCATGCAGAGGAAGTGAAATCTACCATCCATTTACCACAGGCAACCCATTTGATGCCAGAGATCCAGAGCCTCAAGGCCATGCTCGTCCAAATTGTGGGCATTCTCACCACTTGGACCAGAGTTCAAGCCAGTTGCTTCCGTTTGGTGCGAATACTTTATTTCCAACCCTTGCAACTGGACGAAGAATTCCGGTTACACGCTCGTTTTGATGAAGACTTCAAGCAATACTCTCGATTGATGAGTGACGTCACGAAAAGGCCTTCCATTTCTAAGGCGTGCAACGCAACCAATCGATTGTCGGAACTCTTCGAGTTTGAACGAATCTTTGCCAACCACAACGTGACACTCAAAGCCATTGTCGAGGCTCGAACCGAGCACTTACCTCGTCTTCGATTCTTGCCATTTTCCATGATCTTATCACTGCTGGGAGGCTGGCATGAGAACGACGGGCCCTTTCAGACCGCCATTTGCCACCTGTTTGGCTATGGAGTGGCCCAGCTTGCCATCAAAGAGACGGATCTGGGAAACTTCCAATGTGCCGTCGTGCTGGGGAACGGTGAGTGCTTGGAAATTTTACGCGACGTATCCACGTTCCAGCGAATAGAGGACTTCATTTCATCCGTCCTCCATTTGGCCAAGCTGAGTTTGGAGCATTTTGTGGCCCTACCATTGGCCAATAAGCTACCATGTCCAACCCAAGACATTGCAGCATCCTTCGATTTGAGCCAGAATGCCGAACTGATGCAGGTGTCTCTCTTGCGTCTTGAAGTTACATTCTGCCAATCAATCGAGACCACCATGCACAATCCCCAGCCCAGAAAAGAGCTGTTGAGGTACTTTATCCGGCAAAGTGAAAAATTGACAGAGAGCGTAACCACCGGAGAGAGGAGACGCTTGAATGAAACCCTCAAAAATCGGAATTTCCTTTTGTGGTTTCGCTCCAAGAGCCAACTTCTAGTTAGCTTATTGGACTACGACGTCTCCAAAGAGCACGACTTTCAATGGCAATCCTGCTTGCGCTACTATTGGAATGAGCGAACAACATCGGTCATGGTCCATCAGGGTCTGGCCAAACTCAACTACGCCTATGAGTTCCAACACCTGGAAATGTTGGCCTTTGAGACTGACCATTCGGAACGGTATCAATATGCCATGACTCAGGCCATCGCCGAGAATAAAAGTCTCCTCGTTCAAGGTCCAGCTTTGTCAGGCAAGAGGACCACTTTTGTGGATCTGGCCAAGCGCTTGGGACAATTCTACGTGGTCCGAGAGGTTCTTTCGCCCACCAACGCTCTTTCCACCTTCTTGACCTTTCTATCGTCAGTGTGTCAAGCCAATTGCTGGGGCCTCATTGGGGGATTGGATTGCATTCATTGGGAGAGCCTATGTACACTGACCAATACGTTCCGAAACCTGCACGACGCCTATTCTAAGCGATTGCGGGAATTTGAATTGATTTCCAACCAAAGGATTCAACTTGGTCTCTCCGCAGTGGTAGCTTGCAAGTTTACTCTTGGTAAGATCCTGCTGTACGGCCAAGGCGGACCAAAGGATTCAACTTGGTCTCTCCGCAGTGGTAGCTTGCAAGTTTACTCTTGGTAAGATCCACCAAAGATATATGTTGTTGTTGATCGTCTCAAATTGGGCTTCATACCCTTGTGCTAGGTGTTGGCTCAGTTGCAAGATTCCAATTGATTCTGTGTTTACTTGGAGCGACATTTTCTTCCCTTTTAGATTTGTCCAGCACTTTAGAAGATACCAAGGGTTGCCTTCCTCCAAGTTTAATTCATGAGCTGAGACCGATTTCGGTGATTGTTCCGCAATGCAAACCGTTACTCCTTGGCCGATTCCCGACATTGTTCCAACAAAACAAAATGTCGCGCACATTGGAAAGTGGAATCGACCTTCTTTCGTCCTATCCAACATTTCGTGCCACTCCCAAAATGTGCTTGTACTCTCATTTGAGTAATGAGGCCGCAGCCAGACTGGAACGCGATTCCGACCTGGACGAACTGACTGCTCTTTGCCAAGCCCTGGTTTTGTTATTCCAACTTACAGGTGATCCGGATTTGGAACGATGGATCTGGGATCAAGTCTCCTTGCAGATCGGTAAGAAAGCCAACGACCCACTTTTGACTAGTTCCAGAGTTGTCGGTCTGAATTGCTCATCTCCCTTGGAGGATATTAACCAATTGCTCTATCAAACATTCGGCGATGACATCACCGTGTGCAGAAGTTCCTTCAACGATTGCAGCGTTGATCAATTCTGGGGCTACCAAAATGGGAGTGGGGCGGTAATACCAGGACGGCTTACAGACTACCTTTCCTCCGAAACACCCGCCAAAACAAGTAAGACTTTTGTGGTTTTGAGCTATCCCAAAAATCTCGGGAGTCATGGGACATCAATTTTAGCCAAAGAATGTTGGGTTTGCTGGATCTACCCGAGACCTTTCAGATAGCAGCCTCCCATCTCTTAGAGTTCTGGCATACTCGAAATCCGATCCATTGTGCCAGAGAAGTGTACCAGAAGGCTCATCAATTCTCAGTGTTGTGGTTGAGACGGCATCANGGGTCATTCAAGAGCAAAATGGTTTCGCCAATGCTGACAACACGTTCATTTCGATGCCTCCCAACGTGCACTTGGTTTTACTTCGATTAAAGGGATCTCAAAGCCTTCATATTGGGCTACCTCTAAATAAATCTCGGGAGTCATGGGACATCAATTTTAGCCAAAGAATGTTGGGTTTGCTGGATCTACCCGAGACCTTTCAGATAGCAGCCTCCCATCTTTTAGAGTTCTGGCATACTCGAAATCCGATCCATTGTGCCAGAGAAGTGTACCAGAAGGCTCATCAATTCTCAGTGTTGTGGACGAGACGGCATCAGAAATCAGAAGATTTGGACTCTGAAAGTCGACTTGGGTCCGACTTGAAGCATGTGATTTTCTGTTTCTTCTGGTCCTTTGGCCTGCAATGGTTCACTTTCGACCAAGATGATGACAATGGTCAATGCTATCATGACCTAGTTGCAATGCTCAGGGACGTGGTTGACTTTGATCATCTGAAGGAAACCGAGGAAGTAGAAGACTTCTTCACCCTGAACCTGGATCGAGACAAGCATTGGCGTTGCTTGGCCTCGAGATACGATAACTTTGTTCAAGTATGCTCTGAGGCTCTTGACCACGACCAAGATATCTTGTTTGTTGGATGTCTTCGCTTGAAAAGCCTTCTCATCCACCAAATTCTACCCTTTTTGGCTGAAGCCTTGGGGGCCAAACTTTGGAACAACGTGAAGCTCAGTACAGTTTTAAAGCACTTTGAAGTAGATGACAATGGAGAGTTGAATCCGAAAGAAGTCTCCCAACGTCATCTCCTGAGCGCACTGGATGGAGGGGAACTCTTAGTCTCGACCGAAGGATCTCAATGGGCTAATAAGGCCCATGGATTGGGACTTTGCCCATCGCCCTCACACAATAGTGGTGCAAGTCTGCACCAAGTCAATCAACTGAATTTGATTTCGTTTTTGTCGTACACTGAGTACAAGAGTTATCTTCAATCAGGAAGCTCTCATTTTGAGCGCTTTTTCATCGTGCCCACTCGGCCCTTGGCAGCGTCGATTTGGTTGTCCATTATGAGGAGCTCGGAATTGAGCTTGAAAGCAGCCAGCTTGACCAAGATCTGCGAGGAAATCACGGGATTGATCGAGGAAGTCGCCTTCTCTCAGGAACCCCATTTGAAGACGATCTTGAGCTATTTGAGTTCCTCTCAATCTCAGTTTCGCCTGTTGAACGAAGACACGGAGAACTGGCCGGAAGTAGTATTTCATCATTTCTTTGACATTCTGAACAGTCATTGGGCACGAAAACAAGTGAGTCAAATATTAGCCCCTCATCTACCGGGCGTTCAGATATTGACCCCCAACACAAATCTGGAAGAATCACGTGAAGTTTCTTTGCCGCCAACATTGCAAGAAGGACGCTCACTCCTTCGACGTTACCGTCTGCGTCGACAATCCAAGGTGATTTGTCTGTTTGGAGAAGTAGGGGTGGGGAAACGCACTTTAGCCCAATTGTTGGCCACGGACACCAAGTCTTGTTTTAAATACTTGGGTCTGGACGACGTCTGCACAACAGAAAAGACCGCTAATAGCGTATTTTATGTTCCTTTTTTTTTTTCTTATTTTTTTTTATTTTTCTTCTGGCGATTGAAAAATGTTTTGACATCCTGGAGCGAAGATCTGAACCCAGGCGGGAGCTCATCGACGATGATTTTAGCCTTGGTTCCACGGTTCTGCTCCCCGCAGCTGGTACAAACCCTCTTGGAGTGGAACATACCCATTGTGGGAGTCTCGTCGTGG
This sequence comes from Tigriopus californicus, assembly GCF_007210705.1. Classification (NCBI taxonomy): domain Eukaryota; kingdom Metazoa; phylum Arthropoda; class Copepoda; order Harpacticoida; family Harpacticidae; genus Tigriopus; species Tigriopus californicus. Next base: position 8,687,247 of record NC_081449.1, on the reverse strand, counting down.
GATTCTGGAGATCTATCTGCTTTACTTAATGGTGGCAATGGTTTGGATGAGGTAGTCTCGTCGAGATGGCTACTCCCATTATTTGACCAATGGATGAGTCAAGCCCGGAAGAGTTCTTATCTCCGTCCGAATCAATTCCTTCAAACTCTCCGTATGGCCACGAATGAAATTGAAAGGAAAGCCCAATGGCTGGATGATGAAGTAAAAACTCTCGACCAATTATTTGTTCAGCTAAACACTTTCCTGACCTACATGACCTCGAAATTAGAGGCCCAAGACAAAGTCACTAACGCCATCTCGAAGAATCGTATCGCCACTCAAGCTGTTCATCTCGCCATCAAGGAAAAAGAGATCTTTGATTCCAAGACTCAAGGAAAACTACGACAATTGCGACAATCATTGGTGGATCAAGAGGAGAACCTTCAACAAAGCAGAGTCGAATTGGACCACTTACTCGAAAAGCCAAACCAATACTTCGAGGAGGTAAAAAGCCTGTTCCAGGAGAGCAAGGACGAAGACGTCGCTTCGTTTAGCTTTTTTTTGGAGAGTCACAAATCAAATGCCAACACTATATTGATGTTGTGCGCCTTGATTTGCAATTGGGAGATGGATGACATTCACGAAACCATTAACTGGATCGACTATTTGAGAGAGTTTCTGACCTACTTCTGCAATTTGGACCAGTTTCATCCCACATTTTCTGTGCCAAGTCGACAAGATATCGTCAATAGTCAGGGCTTCTCCATGACGGATGAGGAGATGGCAGAGTTAGACGAGCCAATTCGAGCCATTTTCAAAGGATTCCAAACCCTTTGGGATGCCACAGAAATATTCGTGAACAATCAAGAGGAAGTTGAGGACTTGAGATTGCGAATCTCGGAGTTAGATTGCATCATCACCCACATCAATGACGAAATCCAGCAACTTGAATCCCAATGGACTCTGGTAAAGGACGAGATTTTGGAGTGCCAAGAGCAAAAGCTCCTTTTGGAAAGGGAATTAATCACGTTGAATGATGAGTCGATTGGGCTGGAAACCACCATTTCACATCTTTCGAAGATGAAGGACCTGCTTAATCAACTGGCCTAGGAGCTATGGGAACAAGAACACGCGCAACTGTCGGATATGTTAAGACAGAATCAAAAGAATGCGCTGCTTCTTGCCTTGGAAAGAGTAGTTCTACCTTCGGTGAACATGTCCGACCGTCAAGACTTTTGGGATTGCTTGGCATCAATAGTGGGAAGTCTGGACATCGTTCACACCTCGGAGAAACAGGATTTCGGATTCCTCGATGATCACATCAAACTGCTTCAAAACTTTCATGCATCCCACTACACGTTTTATGACCCTTATTTGGTGCACGGATTTCTACTGCACAACATAGATTTCCGCAAGGTGATCTATCTCACTAATGATGACCCTGAGTGCGAACTAGTCAAACAACAGCTGAACGAAGAGCCCCACACGTTAATTGTTGTAGTTATAAATGCGACGGTACGACAAATGGTCAGCTTAGTGGCGCTTGTTAAGCCCTCGATCATCTTCATTTTCCTGGAGCGGCCTAGTTTCATCTTGCCTGGAACCATTTTTTACGACTTGTCAATGGAAGTGAACCACGTGCTCGTTCAGTATGAAACGTGGATTCAATTGGATCACATTCAGGAACACCGCTCGACCCAGGAACGCAAGGAACGTCAACTAACTGAACTCAAAGATCAGATTGCCCGAATATTTTTGTCTGTGGATCCAAAACATCTGACGGAAAAAGAAGAAGAGGAGATTTTGGAGCTCGGCACGCAAATTCTATCGTTAATACGAGCACCTCGGCCCGATTTTTTCAAGTCACATTCAATTGAGAGTGACCTCACCAAACAACGACATGTCAAAGTTTTGGCTCTATTGCGAGCAATTGGCTTAGTAATACAAATGGGGCTGATTAATCATATTTCGCTCAAAGAATTTATCAGTCTAAGTCAAAAAGCAGGTGTAACAGCTGACGAATTGTTTCAAAAATACGCCCTTAGGATGACCTCTAACGAGGCTACCTTTTTCGAGCTCATTTATGGCTTGTGTTTGGATTCCGATGCCGGAGTACCAGACCGTGTGTCCGACTTACTGGAAGTTCTGAGAGCCATAGAATATAGACCTGACATGGAAATGGTCGTTGGCACTTTTACATTAGAACAAGTGTCAGGCTCCCTCCAATCAAGTACTATCAAAAGGTTGCTGAGAATACAAGAACAGAATGCTAAACTTTGGGTGCGAATAGCCGACCTTGCCACCGATTTATCAACCCTAGTGATCGAAATATGTTCAAGTTGGGAATCTGTTCTGTTGGCCATTATCTTCCGACCTCAAAACCTTCTCCTAATTTTGAGGCAATACTTGACCAACTTCATCTCCCTTGGAAGCTTATCCTCCCACCTTCGTCAGATTGACCTTTTCTCGACATTAAACGAAAGCAGTATTCAACCCACCATCTTGTTGGTCGAAGACGGCTATTTGGAACCCCTGCATCACGTAACCGAGATTGGACTCTCCTTGGGTCTGACCAACTCTAAAATTTGCGTTGTATCCTCTGGGTGCGATTCGCTTGGGCCTCAAATCCTATCCATGGCTTATAAACGTTCTCAATGGTTGCTGATCCAAAACCTCTCGTCCAGCGCACGAATCGTCGACGAATGTGCTCAGTTTTCAGCTCAAAGTGTTTTGTTCCAAAGAGATACCACTGACAACGGATTTCGATTGGTAATTTCAACCACCAGATCCAGCTGGAACCAAAGTACGGCCTCAAAGTTTCTCTCGACGTGTGCTAAAGTTATCCTTTTGGATAAAGAAAGGACCCTGCAGCAGCGCACTCTTCAATCATCACCGAATGCCCCTCTCCCAATTGCCACAGTTTTGGGGGAAGCTTTCCAAAATCTTATGGATCAATGGCGACAATTGAATAAAAACGACATGCTCTTTTGGAATCAGACTCAAGTGTTGGACTTGGATATAGGGTACAATATTCAGAGAGTGTTTAAGAGGTTCGGAAACAACATCCAAACCCAAACCGTCAATGCTAGTGATGTACGCACTTTGACCAAGTTGCTGCACTACGAGGTATTCCAAACCATCTCGCCACAATTCACTAATGACATTAGCATCGATGTTCTGGAAATATGTTCTCTGGCAATCAGTCATTTGAACAAGATTCAATGTCCAGGCGAGGGCGAGGAACACTCGTCTCCACCATCCCTAGTTCTCCCAAGGTTTTCAAACCTGGCAAATACCCTGAATGAGGGAGAACATCCGGTATGTGCCTGTTTTACCCAACTTTGGCAATCTTCTGTGGCTTGCCAGTCCTTTAGCATAAGCCTGGAAATGGCAGAGATCCCATCAAAATCTCTGTTAGAAGTTCAGCTTTGTTTTCATGAGCAACTGAAGAGTGCCGAAAGCAAACACCACCAGATAGGGGAATCTATTTGGAATTTAGCCATCGGCGCTGAACTCACGCTCATATTCGAGAGCCTAAACTCACCCATAAGTGACGAATTTGAGATGAAACGACTTCAGACCCGCATTTCCCAGATCGATGAGCTGGTCCAAATGGAAACCCCACGGCTCTGTGGACTAACCACGCCACAATACATTTTGAAGCTCCTTGCTTTTGGTGGCTATAGATCGGTAGTTGCGGTGCCAAACAGTTCCAAGCAGTCTTGGAATGACGAAATCGCGGGTTCTTCTTCAAATTCAATCATCATCAATGACCTTCAGCTCGTTGGAGGGATTTGGAATCAAGATAAGTGTGTTGAACAAGAGCAAGGGAGAGTGAGTGTGGAACCGCTCCTTCTGTTCGCCAAGGATCAACGTCGGATCTCGCCCTTGAAATTCATGGCTATTCCATGTTTTGCGGGCGCGTCTTGCAATCCCTATGGTTGGTACTTTTTGACTAACATTTTTGTCCCTGTCAAACAAACTCACCCTTTATTGCCAAGACAGGTCAAATTTGTAATGCGAAAAATAAAGAAATAAATAATCCATTGAATCAGTAATTAAATTGTTGCTAAATTTTTGTCATTGACGTAAAAACGCCGTCTCATTTCACAATTACTTCATTTTTTCCCAAGTTATACTAGATTTCTTTCGATTTGGAAACGTATATCTCCGTTTCTCCTCGGATCAGGCTAAAATTTGAGTGCAAACCTGGTGTTCCCTAACCTTTGGACTTTGGAGCCCTAGCGTTACGAGTGGGGATGTTCAAATTTTCCCGATATTTTTGTATCATATTGATCATTTGCATCTTCACCGTTTTGACTCAATGAGATGCTCAGCAGCTTTTCGCCTTTTGCCCATTTCAGTACTTCTAAACTACTGTTTACTTCTTACCAGATCTTTCTTAAATGATTATTTCCTGAACGTCTTAAATATCTTGCTTTTTGCACAACTTTTCAAGATCACATTGTTGGAAATCGAGCTAAGAGGGCAACCTGATGTGACAGTCAAAGTTGGAGAACTTTCATTTTATTTACTTAACGCTTGGCTTTTAAAATCGACTAGAGTGATGACTAGACATGAGTACAAGCATAAAGTGCTTTTTAATTCACCGTCGCCGTCAATTTAAAGGGTTCAAGTATTTGAAGCATAGAAAATTTAGAGGTAAGTTGTTCATTGCTTTGGTTTGGTTTGTCACGTGTTTAACCCCTAGAACTGTTAAGATAAGGATTATATTTCGTCTTTTGTCAATGAAAAGAACGTCGATGAAATCAGACGTGCGAAAAAGTGCTCCTCAGGCACTTGAGTTTGCAAAAGATGACAAAATTACAAGAGCTTTCATGCAGTGAATGTATTGTTTGTGGGTCGATACATCGATTGAAGACGATAACTCTGCAATAAACTCGACTCAGGTTCTTTTGCTCATTGCAATGGCCAGTGATGAAACGGACTACCCTCATATGAAGTAAAACTTACTGGCCTGTTAATTGACCTCAAGCTGGATGTCAATCCAGCGGACTTGAAACCTCTTTGGTGTATATTTTTTTTTTTTAAGTTTCCAACAAATCAAAAAGGAAGAAGTAATACGGGCTCTCTACTTGGCATGGGACCTCTTGCGACGGGCTAGATGGGCCTTGCCTGGAGAAGGACGCCCCGATGACCATCCGTCCCAACCTGTTCCAAGTAAATTTCGTTCCAATTTATCTCAAGAAGTGGAATCTGACAGTCTGACTCCGCAAGATGAGGAAGAGTCTTCTACACAAATAGAAGACACAACCCCGTGGCATCCACCACTTGCTAACCCAGCAAATTCCTCCCTCATCGAAGAGGGGCTGACTCACAAAGACGATAAATCCAATAGGGGATGTCAAGTAAAGGAAATTCAAGGCAAAATGTGGTCCGGCACCCTGATTTTGGACATTTTGGGGAGAATTTTCAATAATCGAGTGATTTTGAGCGAGTTGTGTTACAAAACCCTACGAAATGAGCATGTTTGGTGTTAATCAGCTAACGCGCAATCAAATTGGCTCAATTCCACAATGCTAATTGCCTAGACAAGCATGTAAAATGGAAGAAATGTCAAAATTCAATGCATGCACAGTGCGGTTCGGCTGGGCATGTTGTCTTTGATTTTACTCCATGGAATAACGTCAGCTGTCCATGAACGCGTTTACTTGACAAGCCCTATATACGCCGAACACACCACACTAGTTATTCTTGTGCCAAAAGGTTTAAGTTTGACCCCCCCACCCCATGGTGTCAAAAGTCAAAGTTGTTTGGAATCAAACCATTCAATAAAAAAGGATGCGAAAAGAAATCTTGTGAGCTTTTCCACCCTAGATTCTGCAGGTTATCTCTTCGATTCTCCATGTCTTCGGAAGAACTGCAAATCAGCCCATATCAAGGATACCCTAATAGATAGGCCAAGGACTCGTGACTTGAGCAACCAATTTCGTGCTACTAAAAAGTCGGTGGAATATGTAAATAAGTCTTAGAGGGAAACTAGAGGCATCAAACCTAAGACTCCATCGTCCTTCACATCAGCCCCACCCCAAGTGATCTCCTCTACCCTGCCGTCCACAATTTCTTCAATGGGACCGCCCTATCCCCGTCTCAAGACATTTGGATCATCCTGCCTACAACTACCTACAACCAACGCCAGAGAGCATCAGACAATGAGAATTTTCGTCGACTGCCGGCCTTAGATCAAATTATAATAAGTTTAAAAGAATTATTGCAGGAGGGAAAAAGCCGTTTTAAGCCTCTGTTAGCCTCTTTGGTGCATTTCTGTTATAAAATCTAGGTGCACAACTGCATTTGTTAGTTTATCTTTTCCTATCCTTTATTTAATTTACAAGACATGATTTATTCTTGAGGATTTCCTTGCTGCTACTGGGATTGGGAACCCCAGCAGTTCAAGATGAAAGAAAGAGCTATGCATCTTATTCAACTGTCACTTGATATAATGACTGATCCACCAGGAAATGGCAGACATTGGGGATTATTTGACCACAAGAGGTCGCGTGGGTGGAGAATACCTGGGAAACCAACATGACTAAATGATCAGGTTGCGAGAACCCCAGGGTTGGGAGTTGTTTGAGCCAAAAGAAGCTAGATTGCCAACTGAAAAAGCCTGGTCATTAAGCAGGCTATGTCAAAGCTAAAGCTGTTGAAAAAGTGGCTAATTTGCAAGTTGCGTACCTACCCATCCCAAATCTAGAGGTATTTCCTATATCTGGCCACCCTGAAGCAAAAGTTAACCAATCCTTTGAATTTATTGATGCCTATGTGAAGCTTTCCATCAATATTAAGTTCAAGTGGCCTTGGATTATATAAAGACATTAATGACAGCCAAAGGACAAGTACAAAGAGATGCTGCGTCATCTGTCTTCAAGCCATGGATAACTTCATATATAGATTGATCAAGGGCGCTGCAATTGCATGTTTTCGTCTCAGCTGTCGCTGGTGGAAAAAATGCTTCATTTGTAGTCAAGCTACTTAGGACAACTATGGTGCAAATTTGAATCGTTGACGGCTCGTCCAAATTCAGAGTAGAAACCCCTAATAAGACTCCTTTTCAAGCAATTGCTCTTGTCCATCACGCTTCATAAAACGGGTTTGAGTAAGTTGTCCGACCACATTTTTAAGAACGAAATTTTGAAGAGGTTAAAATGAGGCTCAAGTTAAAGTTTTCATCCATGTGGTGGAAACACTTAACTGAAACGCAAGGAACAAGCCTGGGTTCAGGCTGACCTCCAGAAGTGTCGGAATTACCTTGTTTACGTATAGGCGCAATCATGTCGCCCACATTCAAGCACATTGTTGGGAGATTGAAACGAAATTCCAAATGCCTCATCATTGCGTTGCAATTTTGGATACATTTTGTTACACTTTCGAGATTTTCGAGATGCGTTGCTAAGCAAGGGCAATTAATGGAGTACATGATTTGCTCTACTAATGTCCAAATCTTTTTTTGACATGTTACGTGTATTATGCCCTAAAAAGCATGTTTTTTATTATTCTACCACTCTTTCTTCCTGTATATTTGTAAGATTCAAGAGAAATTAAGATTAAAGAGGAATAACAAACGTTTTATGATAATAATTCAACTTGCCTGAAGCGAGATTTAAGGAAATATCTTTGTCCCATTTCCACCAGCGTCAGCTGACCTGAAAACATGCTCATACAGTACAGCTCCTGTTCAACTTAAGCATTTTAGTTATGGTTTTCTATGCTTCAAGCCATCAACATCAAGCAAGTCAGTGTTGCTAAAATGGCAATTGGCTTTTGCTTCGCTACTGTTGCCTAAGCGCCCCCAGGCGTTTTTTAACCAAGCTGCCGCAGGCTTGGGCCGCTGCCCGGGCGCCACCAGGCCCTGGCAATCAAAAGTTTATGGTTTTCTATGCTTCAAGCCATCAACATCAAGCAAGTCAGTGTTGCTAAAATGGCAATTGGCTTTTGCTTCGCTACTGTTGCCTAAGCGCCCCCAGGCGTTTTTTAACCAAGCTGCCGCAGGCTTGGGCCGCTGCCCGGGCGCCACCAGGCCCTGGCAATCAAAAGTTTAAGTGTATGGTTGTTAAAAAATGAACTTTGAGATGGCAACTTGTCAGCTTGCATACAATGATTGTATCATCCATGATTGTAGCATGCTTGTTTTTTTCTTTAAAAAAATTGCGGGTTTGGATCCACTGTAACCGCTTTTCTATTATGTTTATTCTATGATAAAATGGGTGTATAATTGTAAGATCCATTCAGCTGACCCTCACAAGAAAGGGGCCTTTGCAAGAAATGGTTCATAGCGCTCATAACTCATTGGTTTGGAGAAATCAATGGGGGTGAACACTTCCGTAGTTCCGTTCTACCTGACAGTTGATTTCTGCCACAAATAAAAAAATTCTATGGCATTTACATGCCTTCTTCATTTTTTCGTAAGTTTAGGCACTTGGAGCAAGAAAATGTAAAAAATAAACTCATGGCCATCCTATTTTTGAGAATTGGCAATTTAAAAACTGTCGTATCTTTTGGCCTTAGTTTGGGCCAATAATTGAAATTTCAAAAATGAATGACCAATAGAGCTAGTCAAGTAAACGTGTTCATGGACAACTGACGTTATTCCATGGAGTAAAATCAAAGACAACATGCCAAGCCAAACCGCACTGTGCATGTATTGGATTTCTGACATCTTTTCCATTTTACAAGCTTGTCTAGGCAATTAGCATTGTGGAATTGAGCCAATTTGATTGCGCGTTAGCTGATTAACACCAAACATGCTCATTTCGTAGGGTTTTGTAACACAACTCACTCAAAATCACTCGATTATCGAAAATTCAATGGGCGAATGGTGAGAGTTGACTGTGATGTTTGTCTTAAGCTTAGTTCTCTCTCCCCAAAATGCAAAAAATCAGGGTGCTGGACCACATTTTCCCTTGATTTTCCTTTACTTGACATCCCATATACTTTAGGAATTAATGTGCCAGAAAAACCAATGACAAAAACAAAACACATATATTGAAACCTTTGCAGTTGCAAAATTTCGTCCAAAAATCACATTTCATTGTCAGCAGCAAAAAATATGCATGAAAATGTTTAATTCCATAAAAATCATTTACTTTTCAAGAAAAAAGAAAAAAAAAACAAATGGCGGGGTACTGCCTGAATTGAAAAGCACAATTTTTTTTAACGGTGACTGGACAACTCGACCCAGCCAAAAACTCAAACCATCAGAAAACTCAAACCAGTACAATAACTAAACGCTGCATATTGACCAAAAAAGGACATGATTGTTGAAAAAAGCTATAGCTTGATGAGTCAACATTTGATTTGCATGCAAAGATGTAAGCCTCAATATGGCATCATATAAAAGGTCAAGTTTGATTAAAACATCATCAAATTTGAAATTTTCACACCATGATTGATGTAAATGTAACTTGTTTTTACATTTTAACTGATAAATTGTCAAAATAAATTTTGACCTGCTTTAAATCAGTTTCAATTTTGCTCCACTAATATGAACTATTTGTAGGCCAACATATTGGCCTCAGTTACTGTACTGGGTCAAGTTGTCCACTGGGTCAAGTTGTCCGCTGGGTCGAGTTGCCTTGGGTCGAGTTGTCTGCTGGGTTGAGTTGCCTTGGGTCAAGTTGTCCGCTGGGTCAAGTTGTCCGCTGGGTCAAGTTGTCCGCTGGGTCAAGTTGTCCGCTGGGTCAAGTTGTCCTGGATCAAGTTGTCTGCTGGAGTGCGTTGTCCTGGAACCTTTTTTAACCTAGTTATAGTTATTGAAGAACAGTCCAACATATGTATAGAAAGGGAGCTGTTTTGGAATGTTTTTTTTCTAACCTCTGCATTAGCATTTTAGTGCAATTTAATGGAAAGAGTGATGTTGAAAAGTCACTTGTAGGCTGTAAGTACACAATATATAGCTCTTTGTTTATCTCTATTTGGATACCAAAAGTACTAGTTATTATACCCAGATAGGATTGGAATGTTTGTTCACAAGGGTTGGTGGTGCATTTATGGTGTTAAAATAGATTTCATCAAAAAATACCTTGATAAGGTCAGGCATCTTGGAGCATATTCCTGTATTTCTCCGTTTGTTTATCCGCAATGAGAGGAGGGAGAGGAGAATGAAAAGGACCATTGAAAAGTGGCTCAGAGGTGCTATGACCAAGAGCTGGCTGATTTGGCGGGAATCTCATTTGCAGTCCATATTTCACGAAATCCATTGGTACAGGAAGCTATATTGCCAATTTCAAACCTCTGGACAATAAACAGAGTACAACAGGCCCTAACAGGTGGCTAATTTGGAAATTGCTTTCCTTAAACTTCCGAAATTGAAGGGTCTTCCCCTCAATCTGGTCAACCTGAAGAAGTTGTTGCAAGTAGTTTTAAGTTATTAATGCTTACGTGAAGCTTCCCATCAATATCAAATGCAATTGGTCTTGGAGAGTAGGCTTCAATTTATTAGAAAAGGAGAGTGAGACATGGCTGAGTACCTGTGCAAGATGTGTTTGACCCGTAACTGCAGTTCTACGCCATACAGCTTTGAGCTTTGTTGGGACATCTCCTTCCTAGCGCACCCTGGTTTCAAACTTTAGAACATTATGTCAACGTCTGCCATTTGTTGTGTTTTGTTAGCTCTCATTGCGTTGAGGGAAGCAGGAACGTTCAAACAAAAATGGACGAAATATGTGAAAACCGCAAAAAAATTGGAAAAAGGCGAATGAACCCCAAAAAGTTGAATAGACCCTAAAAAGTCGGAAGTGTTAAAAACCTATTCAACTTATTTTACAGCTATAGGTATGTCCTACATCTAATAATAAAAATGATTCCTTTGAATTGATGCTTTTGTCTCTTCAGTAATAAACCTCCAGCCAATCATTTACCAACTCCCTGCTTAAGGTGATTTTGATTCGATTTGATCTGTTGGAGTTGATATTAAATCCAGGTCCAAAGGTTGAGACCCGTCCAAAATTTGTATGAACCATATGGCCTTCAAGAGTTTAATGGAGATTAGAAACAAGTTACTCACTGATCCCAAAACCAAATCTTGGTTTCTGTGAATCTCATCTGTTTCATGATGGTTGCCTGCCAAGCAAAATATCAGTTTGAGTCTTTGTTTCATCAAAAGGACATTTCACTTTGATCAAGTGGTCCTGAGTTATTTTTCTTGCTAACTTGATAAGGTTTCCAAAAAATAGGGTTGCCTAACTGGACTGAAAGGTATCTGAGATTCAGGGAAAGGAATCCCATTCCTCCTCAAGATTTTGTTGATGTCCTGAAATCGGATACGAGTTATAACAACTAACATAGAACTCTGCTTGAGACAATTGAGTTAAGCATTGACCAATTCACTGCCTTGAAATTGTACTCTAGGTATGGAAATAGTATCACTTTGTTCCTTAAGGAATGGCTCAGACTTTCACGTCATCCACTATCATTCAGCCTACTCATTATCCCTTTTTTATGGATGAACGTGCTACTTTCTACCAAAAATTTAACCAAAGTCTAAGTACTCTGAATTGCTACAAAGCAAAAGCAATTTTTTCAAGACGCATTTATAATGAAGATTTCTCTAAAAAGGGATGGGCCACGAGATTATTTCTTTCATTGTCCTGCTCCAAGAGCCTAATCCTACAAGAAAATAAGGAAAGCATGTAAATGCCATTGATTTTTTTATTTGTGGGAGATATCAACCTTAACCTGTAACTGCAGTTCTAAGCCAAGCAACTCTGGGTTTTGTTGGGACATCTCTTTCCTAGCTCACCATGGTGTCAAACCTTTGAAAGTGATCTCGACTTCTGCATTGGAGTTGGCCAATCTGGCTAGCCCTTGAATATAGGGTTGATCTGGAATTTTGGTCAAGAACTTGTCAAAGTCTGGCCTAAATCCTGCTGCAGGATCAACATATACATATTTGTTGCAAATATTTGAGGGAAGCAAGAATGTTTTTGTCCTGCAATGTTTGATATTAAGATAACTGAACCCCAACTCTTTATTGCAGAACACAGGTAGTTGAATTTTAAACTAGATTTGTTGGTAGACTAATTATAATAAAAAGTTAAAGTGGTAACAATTAGACAAATCATAATCTTTCATTTTATTTAACCATGCCGAGGATAACATTCCCTACAAGGGTTAGTAAAGCCAGTAGACTGAAACCAAAAATAAAAGGGTAAAAGCCTCTAGCTCAGAATTTACTTCACCATCTGATTAGGTTGCATTGAAATACATAAAAGTTCCCAACAAGAGACAACAAGTGAGGAAAGAGGCAGTTAAAGGTTAGTTTTTTGGGAGAGATTCCTACTAACCTTGACCCCCTAAAAATCAAATGGAGTTGATCAAAGTCTGCAGTACTGGTTCGAAAATTTGCTTCTCAGGTAGTTTGATTGCATTAGTAGTAATCAGCCAATATCAAAAAGCTAACCAGTTGCGATTTTTATCTAGTATGAAACCACACTCACCACACTGGTGAGCGGATGCTCATTTTGGCTAACAACCAAGCCTTAACTCAAAGAGCGTTTAAAAAACGGGCCACTGATCCTCAAACTCAAATTCGTTGGCGGATGGATTGAAAGGCTCAATAGTGTAAACCTTGACTACAATCGATACTGAATTCTGTCTGAGGAAAAAGCTCATGAATACTTTTGAAGATGTACTGTAAAAGATACATTTTGCACCTTCTCTAAATACTGCATGCTGCATTGTCACAATCTTCTTGATTTTTTTTTTTGGTGCGGACTTCCTTACCGCTACCGGGATTGGAATCCCAGCAGTTGAAGACGAGAACATTATTTATTATACTTGACTTTTATTTATATATATTATTTGATCGACCAACGAATTGGAGTTGGCTGATCTGGCTAATCCTTGAATATAAGGTTGATCCGGAATTTTAGTCAAAAACTTGTCCAAGTCTGACTTAAATCTTGCTACCGGTGCAACCGGATCAACCCCAACATAAACCCTACGAATATTTGAGGGCAGCAAATTGAACAATGAAGGAGCCCGAGAAAGAAGAGAGTTGGACTTCATTGTTTTAACTAGCCTGGATTCTCGAGGGCTTGAAGGTGCTCTCAAAACGCACAATAAGCCTCTACGGTCACTACAATTGACCCTAAATCCTGGGTTGGGACAAAGCTCATGAATGCTTTTGAAAACGTACAATATCAGATACCTTTCGTATCTTCTCTGAGTACTGTACAATCCCAACCGTTCTAACCTCTCCCAATACAAGAGCTCTCTCATATCGGTCTTTCATTTTAGGTATAAATAAGATCGACCCTTGTCCTAGAAAGAGAGCGAGAAGTAACATTGATATCGTTGATCATGAACTAGTTATATTTGTGATCACCTTACTTAGAACATAGTGATGCAGTATCCTTGAGAGGTCATGAAAAAACAAGTCCAAGAACGCTTTTCAACTATGTTGGCATGTTAACATTTTCGACCAAACATGTATCAGGTAAGGAAGATGTGGCCCAACACGACTCCGCATCTTGTTAATTTCCAGCTGTTTCAGAAAGACCGAAACTCATGATGGTATGTGTGCAGTCGGTTCTTGCTACAGGGAAATATTCTAATCACGGAATCTAAACTTAGGGCGTACGTCCACCTAACCCAACGCATACTCCGCGAGCGACGAAAATCTGGAGTAGTCTCTGCCATCACAAAAGGAAAGAAGACCTCTTCTCTGCTAGAGGGCAAACGTTCTATAAATTTCCCAGGCTCTCAGCGTCTTGATAAGAAAAGCTAGTGAGCCCGGAATCGAAAAACGTAAGTGGGGCGCCGTATGGGCATATTCCCATTTCGAAATCGACATCTCAATCGTTCGAAAAGCTGGAGGAATTTCCGATCTTGCCCAATCTCTCGCATTCAGCATGTGGTGTGCCACCAGAGCGAATAGCGTTCTTGACTTGTTTTTTCCAATGACCCTGATCAGATCCAGCATGTCCATGTGACACTTAGCAATCTGTCCGATCATCATGTTCTCGAGATAGGGTCGACCATTACTCAGAAGCCGGCGTGCTCTAGAAGTAAGACCGGCCAAAAAGGTCGGTCTGGCTAAGTTCAAGTTCAAAGATGAACATTGGCCGTTGATTATAGAAAGGTTAGGGAGCTGTGATCTTATTTTCAATGCTGAAAAAAGAATCGTCCATAGATGTAGCCTTAGACAAAATGATTCTAGTTTTTTGAGGACGTCTGTTCGAGTGCTAGCAATCTCTGAATGTGTTTCACAGGGCGGAGGCACATTCTAAATTCCGAAGTATAGGAAGAATTTGTTCAAAAGAGTTGCAAATTAGCAAAAAAGGCTCCAGAGCACTTCGAATCCAGTATAGTTGGCTACCTTCAAAGAAAGTGGATTTAATCCAAGTAGAAATTAAGGCCTCCATTAGAGACAATCAGTTACGAACAGAGTGAAAAGGTATTGATGTTCTAGTAAGATCTTGTTCATAGCGGTGAGTCGAATCCGAAGGCGTTTCTCTTCTATGCAAACTCTAAGAGAAAGATCAAACACCCTGTAGGGCCTTTGAGGTCGATGGGGAAGCCATAGACAATGTAGAGACTATGGCAAACATACTTGGAGATCATTTCTCTAGTGTGTTCAAACTCCACTGAGTTTAGGAGCACAACAGTCGCATCTGCTCTATATTGATGAGTTTGTTGGGACTGCGCAAGGCTTGTCAAGCTGAGCATTTTAGATGATCTTGTAGTCACAGATCAGGATGCTTTAGAGGCCATCAGGGACTTGAGACTCTCGAGCTCCCCTAGCGCCTGATGGAGTGGTGCATCTCAGTTTCTGATAAGATGCTCACAGTTCTTGCTCCTGTCTCTCGTCTTACATCTTGATGCGTTGCATCTTGGATCAGGGCAAGTTTCCATCTTCACTAAAGTTAGCTCTATGTTGTTCCAATTTTCAAAGGGGGAGTAAGTCACTCCCCAGTAACTACAGTCCAATTTCTCTCACTTCGAATATTGCGAAAGTGTTTGAGAAGATCATGAAGTTCAAACTTGTTGAATTTCTTGATATTCATGAAGTCCTTCCTCCTAGCCAGCATGGGTTCCGAGCACATTTTAGCACGGTTACCCAACTGATTGAACATATAGAGCAGGTTATTGAGGACTGGAGAGCCATGAATCAGTCGATGTAGTTTATCTCGACTTCGCCAAGGCTTTGACAAGGTAGATCATGGCCTTTTAGTTAACAGGCTCCATGAGATTGGGATCCAAGCAAGGCTCTCAATTGGCTAAGAAGTTTCATTTGTGGTAGGAAACAATTAGTTAAGGTTGAGGGATCCCTTAGTGACATACATGATGTCAAGTCGGGTGTCCCTCAGGGCTCCATTTTGGGTCCTCTCCTTTTCATCATCTTCATTGCTCCGCTTCAGAAGCTGGTTAGTAGTAATGTCAGTATCTCTTCTTATGCTGATGATACAAAATTGGTAGTTGGTAGGAATGGTCAGGATTCTGGTTGTCTGGCAAAGGTCCTAGACCAAATTTATTCCTGGGTTGCTGCGAGTAACATGGCCTTGAATGGAATGAAATTCCGTTCAATGACCTTTGGGTCGACGCCATTAGACACTCATCTATTAGATGATGAAGTTAAGGACATTGAGCAGGTCTCATCCATGAAGGATTTAGGTGTAGTCCTCCAAGATAATGGAAAGTTCGATTAGCATATCCAGTTGAAAGTTGGTAAGGCTTTTCAAACATGTGGTTGGATATATCGCACGTTATAAGTCCAGAGATAGTGTCACGATGCTAACTCTGTACAAGTCGATTGTCCAGCCGCATCTTGAATATGCCTCTCCATTTGGGCTCCAATTAGTTCAGCAGGTTTTGCAAAAGCTCGAGCAGTCCAAAGATGTTTTACTAGGAACAGTGAAG
>NC_081449.1:8669686-8671335 GCF_007210705.1 Tigriopus californicus | reverse complement strand
CAATGCACAGATCAAGACCTTGAAGATGACAAACTAAGACCTCTACTTCTCCATTAGACATTTTTACATGACTAGTGTGCAGGTCATTTCTAACATATAGACATACGCCCCCATGCGGAAAAATGGTATTGTCAGGGCGTACTCTATCACATCGAACTAAATTGAAACCAACCATGGCCAGCTCTTCATCTAAGACTCCTGGTCGAAGCCAGGTTTTAATCATGGAAATGAACGAGAGAAATGGAAATGAACGAGAATTTTGACGGGAATATAGTAGTTGCTCGCTAATTCTAACATTATTCCTCCTTGCCTTTTAGGTAAAAGGTCAAGCTTTTCCTAAAAATGCATAAGACATCAATACTTGGCCCGCAAAAGAGCAAAAATGAAAACATTTTCATTTTAGCCCAGGTCTCCTCACGTTGTATTTTCAACATTCATGTTGTCTTTTTATGTGGCTTTTTTGCTTTAAGATAGGCTTATATCTTTGCGTTTGAGAATTTCTTTTTTTCCTGTGAACATTAATTATTTTATGCTTCCAATTCTTTAACGATTATTTGGCCCTCAAAAACATGTATTTTTTTCCTAGGCCTGAGATACAAGATCCGACAATTTCCCTTTAAAGACAATTAATTCCAACAATCTAAACTTTTTTCCAACAGGTTTCGACTTTTGTGAGTATTTGATTAGAAATAATTAAGTTAAGGACTCAATAAATGAAAAAGGGCGTCAGTAATATATGCACGGCCAACCGAGACACATCATGTGTGTCGCTTAGGTATGGATGCGTAGTTGAACCAAAAGATCGATCGATGGAGACCACGTCAAAGCCGCCTCAAAGCCGCTAACTACACCAATTCATCGATAGAATTATAACTGTTTTCAGTTTGTGTTCACACTTTTTGAAACTTTGGACAAAAATCATTGGCTTTGAGCAGAGAATTTCAGAAGGAAAAACAAATAATACTTCTCCAGCTAGCCCTATTTGAGTTAGCTTCTGATGAAATCATTCTTAAGTCGGGATAGCTGCAATTTATATGCACGACGGAGAAGTGCTTTGGCCTCGATCGCCTTCGTTTCTCGGGCGGAATAATGAAACCGTACTGTCACGATTTTGTTCACTTCAGGCAGTGTTGCTGATAATGAGAGCTAAGGCCAAGCCTGTACTCGCTTACAAATCAGGACATCCTGTGATTGAACTGTGCTAATCCGGCTGAGCAGTTACCGATGGACTTCAACTTCCACAAAGACCAGGTTTTTCACCTACCATTAATTGGAAAAAGGAATGAATGCTCAGTCAAGGATGGAGAGGTTGGGCCCGTTCCAGATAACCATTATCTTATATTTGGAAACGGCATTGACCTATCCGTTATTGATTGCCATAAGATTGAAATTTACTTTTCATGAATAGGCCATACCCAGACTGGCCTTAGTGACAGAATCGATGCCTAGTAACGACCTTCCGAACTCTCCTGGCCCAAACAGCTGGTGGTGTCCTCGATCCTTCAAGCCATGCCAGCCTGCAGCCTCTAGGATGAGGATCCTGGCTGATAGCCTTGTGATCGGCCCAACTCGGGCCAGGAGATAATTTTGAACCGACTAGCACGACGATCTGGCTGATCCAAGAGGAAAATCGGGCGGGCCAGGACTGT
>NC_081449.1:8629851-8669650 GCF_007210705.1 Tigriopus californicus | reverse complement strand
CGGGCGGGCCAGGACTGTTCCCCCGACAATCGGCTAACTGCGTACTAGACCAGTTGCTGGGCAACCAGCCGGCTGCTTAGTCCCTGTGATAGTCTGTCTGTCAGTTTGTCAGAGCTTCATGTGATGGCCTGGGCTGTCTGAGAGAGAGAAAAGGAGAGGAGCGACTTCTTCCATGATGAATGGGTTCAATTGGCAGCTGAGCCGGCGGGCGGTGGAGGCAGGGAGAAAGATGGAGCTAGGCTACCAGGAGTGAAACAATCTGGGTTGAACGCGTTGAACGTGACGATCGGCACGAGCAAAAGAGGGAGGCGAGAAGGGTGAGAGCGAGATGACGGACGGACACCACTGTGACGGACACCCCCGAGGACGGGCCCTTGACTGGCCCTGCCTTGGCTGGTTTGGTCGGCTGTGGAGAGGCTTCTGCTTGTGTGCCAGAGAGTCAGGCAGCCAGCGAGCCAGCCACTAAGCCAGTGAGTGCGCCAGTGAGTGCGCCAGTGAGTGCGCCAGTGAGGCAGGCAGGCAGGCAGCCGAGGCGGCAGGCAGCCGAGGCGGCAGGCAGCCGAGGCGGCAGGCTGAGAGGCAGTGGATCTCCAGGAGATCAGCTCGAACAAGAAGACGAAAACGACGACGGAGTGGAGCTCCGAACCCCAAGTCGAGCTTCAAGCCCAGGGAATCGAGTGCCATCGTCATCGCCCTTGGCCCCCATCCCCCTGCCTCTCCGACCTCGTCCCTTCCCCCAGAGGTTTCAGGTGTCCCAGGGATCGGTGGCGCCGTGAGTGTTGTACGGGTGTCCTGGCTACGGCTGTTAGCCAGTGTCGTAGGTGTTCCCAGGCAGAAGAAGAAGAAGAAGAAGAAGAGGAGGAGAAGGAACGGAAACAACAAGAACAAGGGGAAGAAGAGTAGTGGAGGTGGTGGTGGTGGTAGTGGCCGTGGTAGTGACGGTGAACCACCCACGCACATGTCCCCCGGCCCTTATTCCACTTATCCCTTCAGAGAGAAGCCCAAGCCCGTGCTACTCCTATCGGACCGGAGCCGCCGCAATTTCATCCATTTCGTGGTGACGAGGGTTGCCCTGCCCCAACCCTCAGTGAGACGGAGATTTAGCTATCTGACAGCTTGCTCGATTGATTCTTCGGGCCAACAATCTGTCGATTAATTGGTGGAGCAGATCGATCGGCCGTTGATCCGGAGTTGGGAATTGCCCGCAAGCTTTGGCCCAAGCCATAGCGTGTCCCTCGCGACCACCGATCGTTGGAAGTGCATGCAGTACCAGGGGTGTGGGTGTCTATGCGTGATTCGAAGATTCATTGAATTGATTGAACGTTGGATCATCACCATCATGAGTAATCGACCTCGCACCACGTCCTTCGTGGAGGGCAGTAAAGCGGCCAATACCAATTTCGGTGGTCTCAAGATCTCTTCCAAGGATGGGAGCAAGGTGATGACGGTGATAGCCAGTCCGGGCCAAGGGCCTGATCGATCGACCGAGGTCTCCTATACCGATACCAAGGTAAGAGGATTCTTCCGATTTGCGTTAAGCCTGTGGTAATATAAGATATATGGAATCCCAAAGGAGGAGAGCCCTCGACAGTCAGTTCACGCTCTGCCTGTTCGCAAGCTTTGGTTAGACATGTCGTCAATTGGCCTATGGGCTGATCCTTAGTGGTTTATTTTCAGGTCATAGGCAATGGAAGTTTCGGAGTGGTGTACCAAGCCAAATTATGCGAGACGGGCGAGATGGTGGCCATCAAAAAGGTGTTGCAGGACAAGCGGTTCAAAAATCGCGAACTCCAAATCATGCGACGCCTCGAGCACTGCAACATAGTCAAGCTCATGTACTTTTTCTACACGTCAGGCGAAAAGAAAGACGAGATCTATTTAAACCTGGTCCTGGAATTCATTCCCGAGACGCTTTACAAGGTGGCCCGTCAGTACTCGAAGAGTAAACACACCATCCCCGTCACGTTCATCAAACTGTACATGTACCAGCTGTTCCGTAGCTTGGCCTACATCCATTCTCAGGGTATCTGTCATCGCGACATCAAGCCCCAGAATTTGCTCCTGGATCCGGATTCGGGCATCCTCAAGCTCTGCGACTTTGGGAGCGCCAAGCACCTGGTGCGGGGCGAGCCCAACGTTTCGTACATCTGCTCGCGATACTACCGCGCTCCCGAGCTCATCTTCGGGGCCACGGATTACACAACCAATATTGACGTGTGGAGCGCCGGTTGCGTGTTCGCCGAGCTCATGTTAGGACAGCCCATATTTCCTGGGGACTCCGGCGTCGATCAGTTGGTCGAGATCATCAAAGTGCTGGGTACGCCCACACGAGAGCAGATCAAGGAAATGAACCCCAACTACACAGAGTTCAAGTTTCCTCAAATTAAGGCTCATCCGTGGCAGAAGGTGTTCCGCGCTCGCACCTCCCCCGAGGCCATCGATCTGGTGTCCAGACTCCTGGAGTACACACCCTCGGCCCGAATCACCCCCTTGCAGGCATGTGCCCACACTTTCTTTGATGAATTAAGAGAGCCGGGCACCAAGTTGCCCAATTCGAGAGACTTGCCACCTCTGTTCAACTTCACGGAAAATGAACTGAAGATCCAGCCCTCGCTTAACAGTCAGCTTGTCCCAGCTCACTTGTCCCAAGCGGGCAGCGGAGCCTCGGCCTCAGGATCGATCTCGGGGGCTGGAGGAGTCGGTGAGGCGGCGGGTGGCCCAGGGGCGTCCATTGAGGATGCCGGGGGTGTCGGAGGAGGGGCGGGAAAAGACTCGGCCATGGCTCAAGGATCCCCGAACAGTTCCAATGCTCCACATGTTGGAGGTGGCAACAGCGCGAGTTGAAGAGCGTCAAAGGCGCGGACAAATCTTTCGAAGAATGAAACTTAGACAAAACATGAAAAGAAACAACACGAAGAAGAAGAAGAAAAATAATGCTAGAAAACACACCTCTTTCGTCTCATATTATTATTCCTACCACTATCATTTCCTTTCCTGGTATAATATTTAACTTGTTTTTGACATTGAATGAGCATTTAGTGCTTCACTCTTGAGTTGAAAATACACGACAAAAAGCGTTCGTTTGGGACTGTTTGTTTAAGCGAACGACATCGGAAAATGGAACAATTCTCGTACCAACTTTGATTGTTAAGTATCGCTCGTGATTTACAAACAACCCTCCTCGCCCATTCGCAACATTAAGCCCCACCCATCCACACCGAAAACCCTCTCTAATTATAACTCGACCAGAACAAGTCATTGTCTACTCCTCTCCCTCAGATTTGAACGGGTCCATCAATTGATACCTTTTGCAACTCGCAGTTTACCAAGCAAAGATGCGACGCAAGATATTGTTCCCTCATTACTTGGTTAGCATCGGAGTATATATAAAACATATATAAATAAACCATACTTGTTCCAAAAGTCTTCCTGCCTTTTTTTATTTTTGGGTCCTATGTAGGATGGGTGGCTAGATTCTCGATCGGACATCGAGACCACTGAAGCCAGGATTATATATCGTCCAATTTTTTCGACATGCAGCCGTCATCAAGTCCGGTCTCGTATAGAGCTTGTGGGCTATACGTTTCGTGGAGAAAGGCCAGCAAGAATACCGGGTTAAGCACCAGCCACCTCTCCGTTGTTTGGTAGAGCATAAGGTATCCCCAAATGCATTCATTGTTTTGCTTTGGACGGGGTCATAAATTGGACGAGGAAACAAAATGACAAGCCGGGTAGAACGTCTTGAGCTCGTTGAGAAACAAGGGATCCTCCAATAACTCGCAGTAACTCACGTCCAACAGACTTAGCCGGCTACAATCACGTAGAAGCGTGCGTATAGCCCCCACTCCGACATTTTTAGTCCCCATTATATCCAATTGTTCGAGCCTCGGCAGCTTGGCTGCCATGGCCAAGATATCTCTATCCGTGGTTTGGCGATGAGCGGTTAGGAAAACCTTCTCGAGACGTGGGCACTTTTGAGTCAATCGAACCAGGGATCCGGTGGTGGCATCCACAGAAGTGCACCAACCCAGATCCAATTCTCGTAAGAAAGGCAACTGGCATAGCGAGTCGACCCCAGACCATGTAAGGGACGAGTTTCTCCACATTTCCAAGGCGACCAAATTTGGACAATGAACGGACAAGGCTTCAGCAGTTTCATCACCGTCAATCAACCGACACGCAGACACGTTTAACATGAGGAGTCTACAGAGCGAAAAAGAGACACCTTTCACTTGTAGTCGAGAATGACAGTTTGAAGCAAGGTTTGAAACCAAGCCAAGAGTACTACTTACCCTTCATTGCTCCGGATCAATGTATTTAGTTCTCGCTGACCTATGCGAGTTCGATAAAGATTGAGGAGTTTCAATTTTCGGAGCTCAGACAAAGTGCTAAAATCTCGCGAGTCCAAAAGGTGACAGTTCGAGAGATTCAACTCCACCAGATCCGAGCATGAGCGGGCTAGTTGAGTTAAAACCGGGGCATTGGCAACGTGACAATTAGAGAGGCGCAACTGGCGTAAGCTTGAGCCAATCGTCGCTAGAAACGTAGCCAGAGCACCTGACGAGATCTTTCCGTAGTTTCCGCACCACGACAAATTGAGATACGTGGTGAGGGTCATTTTGGGCGCCAAGCTTTCAAGGGTAAGATCACAGACTGAGTGAAACAACGACTTTAGACAAACATTCGAATAGAGCTTGGGATCCTGAGCAATATCACAAAAGAGCTTGCACACTCGAGCACATTTTCGCAGGGACCAAAGATCCAGTCTTTGGAAAATCATGAACAAAACCTCCCTGGGAAGCGAGGCAAATGAGCTTTGGCATTCAAGAGATACATTGGCCGTCAAAATCGGTTCACATGAAGAGGACTCTGCAAAAGTTTGCAACTCGGATAAACTGGTCGTGGAAAGATTGGTTCCGAGTAAGGCGAGAAACCCGGGGTCTTGCGACGAACCCGCTTTGATTCTCAGATCCAACACCATTCGCAGTATTGGATTTGAAGCGAGCAGCGAAGAATGGGTGGTCGTTTGAGGATACGATCCTGGAAAGAGAGAACATGAGCCCTTCACAGATTGAGGCCACGAGTTTACTCTTCATTCAACTGCGTGGAAATCCAAGGCGTTACCTAAAAGAGCCACTGCGTCTATTTCCGGATGATTGGTAGCGCAACGATGATCAAATATGACGCGCACCATTTGAATGGGCCAAGGTGATTCTAGTAGGGGCGGTGAGAAGGCCCGGGGTTGATGTCCAGGAAATTCAGGATCAGAGGGTGATCGCCAAAGAAGCGTCCAATTCCCGAGGCAATCTCCTAAACGAAAAAAGACCCAGTGAAAGATGGTTGATCCAGGGCCTCCTCACGACCGGTGAGGGATTGAGTAGGAGACTGAACGCCTGGCCGAGCTTGGTCTTACCGCCCCAAATTTCGCGGACACAGCCCGGATTGTAGGTCTCATAGATGTAAATGGCAATGCCTATGACGGAATGAGGGTAGAGCAAGTCCACAAAGTTCAAATACCCATGGCAAGGGCAATCAGGGTAGGTGCAACCCCGTTGTGAAGTGTATTGGCCGGTGGGGCTCTAACCAACCGGTGGGCGTGAAAGGAAGAGAAACAACGTGAAAACAGGAGGAATGTCCGTCCCATCCTATGGAGCTCACCAGCTTCTCCCAAAATGGACCATAGCTCATAAGCACGAAAGTCTGAGGCGAATCACCTAAAACCACCCAAAAACGGAGTTGGAGAAGGAAGGTAGGGAAGAGAAGAGAAAGAAAGACAAGGTCAAGGCCAATGGCACATAAAACGCATTCGGCATTAATACGTATTGATAGGCATTAATTGCGGGCCAAGACTGTACAAAAGCGGTCCCACCGTAAGACGGAAATTGAGCGGGTAAGCCGA
This sequence comes from Tigriopus californicus, assembly GCF_007210705.1. NCBI lineage: Eukaryota > Metazoa > Arthropoda > Copepoda > Harpacticoida > Harpacticidae > Tigriopus > Tigriopus californicus. The sequence goes on along the minus strand of NC_081449.1, from coordinate 8,663,751 downwards.
GGCAATTGGCGGCCGTGTAGGAGAAACTTGCGTCGGAACCGTACTGGGCGGAGAAATCCAAAACCCGTTGGGCATATTGCTCCACAAACAGGACAGTGGACGGATCCGGCGGCCACGCTCCGGACCGCCAATCCCCAACTGCTCGAGGCCCATTGATCCCATCTTTGGCCTTGACTGCATCGACTGCCATGGCTGGACCTGATATGACTGGATATGGGCCTACTGGCACCGTGAGCGAAATCCGATCGAGTTGAGCGAACCACCTGGTTACCAACTGGTTCAGCCAGGGTTCAGCCCGACTCCATAGTTCATGGCTTAGAAAAATGGGTTTTTTATTTGTTCTGGGTCGCCTTGATGTTGATTCTCGAGAGCTAAATCATAAAGGATGTAAGGCCTAGAAGGTCCAATGCGAGTAAGCCAGGCCAACCCGTTTTATTAAGAGCTAGCTGAGGTTGCAAGCTGAACGGCTGTTCGAGTCTAGTTTCTGATTGTAGAGGCGCTGCCCTCAATCGGATGGAGTCGCACTGTTCCGATCCAGTTACCGATTTAGCTGCTGTAAAAAAACACAACAGACTGTCTTATCTATTTGGGTTTTATGTTTAAGGGTAAGTTCGATTGGATTGATCCTTGTTATGGCTCAACAAAAACAAAGTATTCAGGGTGATGGAAGCCGGGAAGACATCTGATTTTAAACAATGGCCACAATCCTCGGACCTAACGGATACTTATGATGGAATATTTCGGCCTAGAATTGAGCTGTCTAACGCCTTTCTTTCATTTTGGTGATGCTCCACTGACACGCAAGTGAAAAGGCGGAATCGGGAACCCCATGAGGTCACGTCAGCCATTGCCTGTGTCTCGTAATGGTTAGTAAAGGGGAAGGTTGTCATTAATGGTCTAGTACATTAATTGTCCCCAAGTTTTGTTAACTTGGTCTTTTTCGTGCTTCGGTTGTCCTCAATCCAGAAATATAGTTTGAACTCAATGGGTATCACGTGATGAGATTATATTGAGCTATTAGCCGATAGCCATTGGCCGTGTTTAGCCACCCTGACGACCGCGACTGACTAAGCAGAAGTCAGGAAAGACTTCTACAGCATCCATCCATCCTTAGGAAAGACGGAAAAGATCTTAAGCCTAGAGAGGGAAGGCGGAAAAGACCGGGAACTAATTAGGGAGATCATTGATTCTAGTCCCACCACCCCAGGTTCCATCCACCTGTCTATCAAGCGCCACCCACCGGCGGGACTCGCTCCGAGCGAGCGGGATTTGGACACCTCCTCACCCTCGCTCGCTGGCTCGCTCGCTCACTCAACGGCGGCATTGGCGGCATTGGCGGCATTCACAACATGACCTCGGGAGGGGGGAATGTGGCGGCCGCTCCACCACTCCAGTCGGCCCCCACGGATGTGGAAACTCAGGCTGAGGGCCGGCGGACGGCCCCCGGCTCCCACCCCTTGTCCCGCTTGTCCACTTGTTCGGCCGAGGCGTGTCCGTCGCGTTACACCAACCCATCGTTGGTGTTAGACTTGGAAGGCAAGCGTGTGAGCGTGGTCCAGTTCCAAAAGCAAGGCTTCCATCATCCTATTCACGTGGCCGACAGCCTGGCCGACTTGCAATTCGAGCCCACCAATGCTGCCGACGAGATGATGTACCCCAAGGTGAGTCAGTCGTCCGTTCGTCCGTCGGTCGGTCGGTCTAAACCGTTGGAATCAGGGAAGCCCCGGCGTTGGAACGAGATGAGTTCAATGACACCCCTGGGTTTTAGGTTCAAAAGTACTGCTGGATGTCGGTGAGTGGCGCCTGGGTCGACTTTCGCTTGGAAATGGGTGGAGCGAGTTCATGGAATTACGTGCATTCGGGGGTACTCGTCATCTGGCTGATACCACCTACGGATGAGAACTTGCAACGATTCGAAGATTGGGCGGCAGGCGACACGCCTCAAGATCGATTCTTGCCGGAGATGGTGGATGCCTGCACGCGCTTCGAGCTCCACCGCGGGCATACCTTATTCATACCCGCGGGTTGGATCCACGCCATTTTTTCTGGTAATTTTTAGGAGTCTCATAGCCTTTTGGCCTGGCTTGATCTTAATTCACGGGTTTACGTGTCTTTTGTTTCAGTCCACGATACTATCGCGTTTCGAGGCAAGTTTCTTCACTCCTTCGGCATAGAGAAGCAGCTACAGGCCGCCTACATCGAAGAAGTCCTCAAGATACCTCAGGAACGCCGCTACCCGTTTTTCACGGAGCTGCAGTGGTACGTGCTGGACCGTTATGTCCATTGTGTTTTGGGGCGAACCCGTCTGGATCTGCCGGAAGAAGAGAAACGCCGCATTCGATTAGAGAAAGGCGACACGGTGGATGCCAATGAGGAAGTCTTTCGACTTTCGTCCGTGGTTGTGAGTGATGACAATGCCCGCGTGCATTTAACCCTCTCCGAGCTCCACGGGCTGAAGTTCATCATCATGTACCTGCATCATTTGCCCAATAGTAAGAAGAGCGTTCCATTGATGTTGCCCGATCCCATTAGCATCATCAAGGATGTGCGAGAACTCGTGCTGGAACACAACCAAGATTGCCCTGAAGCCGCCGCTACTGGTCGATACATCATAAATTGGGGCGCTCAAGGCAAACGAGGTCGAAAGAGTGGCTTGTCCAAGCAGGCCCTCATGGAAATCAAACATCAGAAAAAGACCTTGGCCGATACCACGCGGAAACTACAGAAGAACCTCTCGAGTACAAGTAGCCGAAGGCGGAGAGTTCGTTGTAAAACTTGTCAAGCTTGCGTTGGAGGAGATTGTCAAGTCTGTGCCTATTGCAAGGATATGGTCAAATATGGCGGTCCAGGTCGAATGAAACAGACTTGTGAAAAGGTGAGGAGGGCCTCCTAAAGCATGCGTAGAGGGATTATTTATCACTAGGTATGTTCTTTTTTCAGCGCCGATGCCTTCACCCGCAATTGCCCGTTTGCGCTCATTGTTCCATTTGCATGTTGGATGGGTGGTTTAAAGAACCAAAGTTGCAGAGTAAAGATGTAGATCGACCCTCTACCGACGATCCGCCCAATTTGTACGAATGCACAGTATGTCTCGACATCGTGCATCCAGAATGTGCCGAGAAATCCTCCGGATTGGGAAATATCAATAAGGACTTGAGCAACTCATGGGAGTGTGCCAAATGCTCGCGGTCCGGATTCTCACAAGTGCCCAGTCGGCATACAGCTAGCAAAAAGCGCCCTCTGAACAATCGGGAAGAGGGTGGCAATAACGACGATCACCCACCACAGTCCTCCGACCTTATTTTGGGCGGATCCTCCGAGAAAGTGCGCAAAACTTAAGCTTCGTCCTAGGGATAATTGACTTTACATATAACTATTTATACACACAATATTCATCAAATATGTGCATGCCTTAATGTCACCATTCCAATTGTTCAATCAAAAAGCGTTACCTTAGTCAGGGACGACGTTATCACTGGAGGGATGGTAAAGTGGGGGAATGTAACTTTTATCCACAATCAAATGTGGGTGTTAAAAGCAATAAGCTCATAAAAGTCAGCAAATGTGTACAAAATGACTGCCTTAGCACCACGTTGGCAGGCTCTTACTACTGATGTAGGGCAAGTAGTCCGGTGCTTAACTTGCCCAAGTAGGAACTTGCCCCAACTTGGGTTTGTACACAGACACTTGAGGGGAAAATGGTGTGGCCAAACTTACGCGACAAATTTTATACCAGGGCAAATTAAATCAAGTTATACAAGAAAAGCAATAATGTGCACCAACAGTGACGCAGCAATGTGGTTTTGGTTCAACGACTGGTTTGTTTCTAGCAATCTAAATGTAGCTACGAAGAAAAAATCCTCATTTTGCGGTTTTCCTCAGCTAACCGTCTGGGCTACCTACGTTAACAATGTATCTCTGCTTGGGCTAAGCTTGCCCAAGTTCTAGTACTTGGCCAAGCTTTGCTTGTAAACAATCAGTACTTGGGGTGTCTGTGATGACTTGCTACTTGCCCTTTTCCCATCAGTAGCTCTTACTAACGTGGTGCTAGCTCATTCACTTGGTGCTCTAATCCAAAAAGAACTCAAGAGCTTCAAATTCTCAATTTTTAACAAAGAAGTTCGATTATGGATTTAACCTTAATCGAACTTCTAAAGCTTTTCGATGTCTCTAAATGGGTTCACTCATGTGAAGGGAAATGCATTAGATTGATTAGGAAGGAATTGCTCATTTTCCCGCACTATCCTCTCTGTCCAATGGTGACGTCGGTCTTGGCTTTATCAATATCGGAATAATCGAGACCTCGACCTCTCGGTCTGTGTAATTTATTCAATCTACATGTAATAAAAATGACACCCAGAGAGGAAGAGAGCCATGTTCACTTGAATAACTTTTTGACGGACATGTTCTTTTCTGAATCTTTCTGCATGATTTTGGCCACGGCCATTTCGAAATCCTCTTGGGTGACGTGAACGCGCCGCTCACGGAGGGCGTACATGCCCGCTTCAGTGCACACACCCTTGACCTCGGCACCGGATGCACCGGGCATGAGTTCGGCGATCTTTTTCAAGTTTATTCCGCGCGTGAGGTTCATCTTCCGCGAGTGGATCTTGAGGATGTCTAACCTGGCGTCCTCGTTGGGTGGAGGAAACTCTATTTTTCGGTCAATACGACCGGGTCGAAGGAGAGCAGAGTCGAGAATATCGATTCGATTGGTAGCCATGATGACTTTGATGTTCTTGGTGGCCTCGAACCCGTCCAACTGGTTGAGCAGCTCCAACATGGTGCGCTGGACCTCGGAGTCACCGCCGCCTCCCGATTCAATTCGAGACGAGCCAATCGAGTCGATCTCGTCCATGAAGATAATGGAGGGCGCGTGTTCACGGGCCATGACGAAGAGCTCTCGAACCATGCGGGATCCTTCGCCGATGAACTTCTGCACCAGTTCAGAGCCGGACACACGAATGAAGGTACATTCGGTATGATGGGCCACGGCACGCGCCAACAACTAGAGAGAAGGAGGAGCGGTAACGTGAGTTTAACGGATGGGAAACAACGATTGCATTTAGCCCAACAAGGCTGTGGTGTCGGTCTTACGGTTTTGCCCGTGCCGGGTGGGCCATACAGTAGCACGCCTTTGGGTTGGGCGATGCCCAGTGCGTCAAAGAGCTCGGGATGCTTGACGGGTAGTTCGATGACCTCCTTGATCTCTTTGATCTGCTTCTGAAGTCCTCCTACCATCTCGTAGGTGGAGTCCGGAACCTTTTCCACCATCATGAGTGACACCTACAAGATACATGATGCATGGGAAAAGAAACATGTAAAGACGGAAGTGCCCTTGGAAGCAACGGATTGTACGGAATGGACCGGACTCACCAGGGGATCGACTTTGTTGGGCAGGATCTTGTGGAGCGTGTAGCTATCGTTGCGGAGGGCCACCCGACAATTGGGCGTGATATCGTTGACGTCGATGTTCTTATCCAGATCGACGACGAATTTTCCCTCGGGATGGACTTTGACCAGGACCTTCTTCTTGTCCATGGCCTTGACCACCTCACCCACATAGGATCCTTGCTCTTGGAGGAGTTGGAGCTCCTCGCGTAGCATGCGCACCTTCGCGTTGAGCTCATTGCGTTGGGCTTGGAGGCGACGCAGGTTCTGGTTCTTCTCCGACACCGTCAACTCCAAGTCCTCAATCTTGGTCACATAGTACTGCTTCAAGCCGCCCAATGGGTTACTCGGGCTCAACACGCCCTTCTCCGACGAGGATGAGGATGATAGCATGCTCCCGCGAATGGGACGGATGGACCCTTGGAAATCCTTTAGAATCGAAAACAACGGCGAAATCAGTCAGGCCGATGTTCCTAGGAGACGGGGGAACAGAATCAGAATGACTCGGCTCTTCTCCTTTGTATTGAGCGGTGGGACCTGGGATCCTAGCATGCATGGAAGGATGCAAGGAAGGAAGCCACTCACTGCCTTTCTCGCCTTCTGCCCACTGCCCACTGCCCACTGCCCACTGCCCACTCCCGAACACCGTCAAAAGTCATCAACACAGTCACCAGGCTAGCCAAAAGTATTCGGAAAGGCCAAAACTTTGGCCACGGTATTAGAGAGTTTTTGTATTCAACTCAAAGATCAAGTGGAAAAATCCAGATATTGGTTAAGGCCAGAGAATTTCTATCATGAGTGGCCATTGTTCATTTTTCTACTCTCATATTGGGTCCATTTCAGTTGTTGTTCAAATTTTCTTATTTTGGTGTGATTTTAACCCTGTCTAAAGGGCAGATCGCTGATTCATAGAGTTCATGGGCTACGGAACCTTTGAAAAGCTCAGACCCTCTAAAACCTCTCAACAATCGATCTGAACCAAGGGGGGCGCGTTCGGCTTGTTATGGCTTACAATTCGCCAGATGTCGCTCCAAACGCCTACATGGGCAGAACAAGGGATGTTCGTGTTCACAATGTATAGGGACTGTCAAGTCGGAATAGATCAGTTTTCACTCACGAAACCTGTCAAGTTTCGTTTTGTTTTGGGAGGGCGACGAAACATAAACAAAACAAACATTGCTCACATGGGATGGAAAATCAAAACCATATTAATCTTCAAAGTGAATCCTTTCTAGAGAAGAATGAAACCTCGGTGAAAACTAAGTATCCTGAAGACTGTTTCTCAGTTTAAATTCAAAACTTCAATTATCACCATGTCAGCCCCAGCAATTGTCATTGACGTTGGTGGGTTCTTGACAATTTCTGGTCTTAATTTCCGTGCGGGAATGGCCAAAAACGGTGAAAGTATTTTTCAAAACTTACTCAATGTGCAAGAAGTTCNGGTGAAAGTATTTTTCAAAACTTACTCAATGTGCAAGAAGTTCAAAGACCAAGGCAACTTTCCACCATCTCAGCCAAGATTCTTTGCACAATGAACATTCAAGGAGCTCTTTACACCCTCATCTTTGACCTTGATTCCAACCAAAAAGTTGTTGATGCAAGATGTTCATGTGTGGCCGGTATTTGTGGACAGTGCAGCCTTATATTTTTTTGTCCATCATGAACGTCCAGAAGGACAAACTGATCAAAGCCAAGTTTGGAAGCGTCCTTCAGATCTTCTTCAAAAAAAAATATCCAAAGAAGAACAAAAAATGTCTTTCTTGAAAGAGTCGCAGAATCTTGACAAAATGAAAATTATTGCCAAACAGCTCTGTAAATTCGGATTAGAAAAGTTGTCTGTTTTCAAGAGCCTTACAATTAAAAAGCCTGTTGTTCTGACTCAGGCTAAACTTAAATTACATCAGCAAATTGCGACCCTGTTTGAAAACCCGTTGATTTTTCCAGAGACTCACTTGGACAGATCCATGGACATTGTCAATGACCAAGAGCTAGCCTTTTGCAATACTCATGTCGCTTGCGATCCTGTGAAGGCCTTCAACATTTGTTGTGATATTCTTGGTCAACCACACAATCCGGAAAGGTTCTTGCAACTGAAGTTTTGAATATCAGCATCTCAAGCTTGATTGGTTGCTGTCCGGATCATCACTTTTTTCATTTTGGACGAAATGCACTGAGCAAATCCTAGCATCTATAGAAACAAATAGACATTTAGACTCCTAAACTATTCCTTTTCTCTTACCTGGTCCCTGTGACCATTTACTGGAACAACGGTCATCTTGCTCACGTTTCACGGACTGAATCCAAAGCTGTCTTATGGCTTCATTTGCAGGAAATCAATGAAGCTTGATTCCTTGAGCTGAAAGTTTTTAATAGAATTTTGACATCCAACGAGACAACGTTAATGACCTCCAACCATTCTCTTGTCTAATTTCAATTTTCAATGGAAAAGATGAGACGGAAGCTTTTCTGTTTTTGTTTCTTGATGCATTTTTCGCGCCCTCCCAATGCACTGCATGTTATTGTCTACATTTTAAACTGAGAAACAGTCTTCACGATTCTTAGTTTTCACCGAGGTTTCATTCTTCTCTTGAAAGGATTCATTTTGAAGATTAATATGGTTTTGATTTTCCATCCCATGTGAGTAATGTTTGTTTTGTTTATGTTTCGTCGCCCTCCCAAAACAAAACGAAACTTGACAGGTTTCGTGAGTGAAAACTGATCTATTCCGACTTAACAGTCCCTATAGTGTGCGTTCAAAGATGCTTTATAAAGATGCTTTATTAAGCATCCCTTGGCGCGTCTATGCAAGAAAATTTATGTCAAAGTGCTTGCCGAACAATTTGGGAAACGTTTAGTTTATGACAAACAGCGGCCAGTAGATTTAACGACATAAACTAAAAAATAGCAGATATTTGGCTCATGGGTGAGTAATTGATTTTTTTACTGAAACGTGTGCCAAAGAGTTTATTCTTTGGTTCAAAACTAAAAAAAATCATGACTAAGACTATGTTTGTGCTAAAAAAAGGAAAAAAATACATGTAACCACTCAAGATAGCCCAAGCTGCCTAAGAGTGCCCTAACGGGCCTGTGACATTATTTTGTCTCCCCACGGTAAGTGAAAAATGGAATCACCTAACCTTTAAAGATCATTCCTCATAGGGCTAAGAGTGGTATCCACAAAATTGATCAGCAATTTTTTGAACACCATGACATGTAATAAGTAATTTCAATATTACAGAGGCAAAAAATCAGAAACCCTCTGATAAAATTATTTCTTGCTCCAACTCAATTTTGTGTGTAAAAGCAATTGAAATTTAAAAATGCACACTTGAAACATTGTTTTGTACATGCACCATTTACAGACTCTTTGTTGAAATTCAATTGAATTTTTTTAGCAATATTGCATCCATCATAGTTCTTGCATTGGATTGTATTTCTATAGCATACCGACATATCACACACATGTCCTGATAAACTCTGACAAGTTCTTGAAAATGCATATCCAAACATTGCAACTAGTCTTTTCCAACACCTATCTTAAGATGGCACTTTAAACTATACAAATCTGGTTCTTGTACTCAAGTTTACAATGAGATTGCATGTTTTGACATTTTTCAACATTTTGGATGCTTTTTTATTGGTGCCATTATGTTTATTCCGGACTCTATTGCTAAATATCCAAATCCCTTGATTTCATAGCCTATCCTTGCAGATTGACCCTTGCCATTTGATGTCTTGTGATGTCACCCACCTAGCAGCTGGAACCTTCCGCGCAACAGTTTGAGTTGATAGAGCTGTTTTCCTCTGGGATCCTCTAAGAAAATGCTATTGTTACCGTTACTTTTGCAGATAAAAAATTGCACATGCAATTTTTAACATTTAGTAAATATGACGTGAAACAAATGACTCTGGTGCTTGTTTATTTGATCCCATCAGTGGTGAATAAGTCATTGTATTTGAGCCGGAATTAAAAAAAGGGTAGGGAACCTTTACGCATTTTTCTTTCCCTCGTTTATATAAAAACAGCAAAAGTACCGGGAGGGCTAAAAACTCGTTCTATTACAGTTTCTTATTCAGAAAAGTACCCCGTATAAGTGATGCTGAAGAGACCTACCACAAAACTCCACATACAGATAGAAGACACTTAGACACTCTTGTTTATATATTTGTGTTTGTTACAATGTCTGACGGTAGCTCTCTCTTGCGGGCTAAATTTGCAATAACTTAAAAGAACAAGACCGAAATCCTGGATCGTTATCTGGTGAATAGTGAGGTTTTTGGCATGCCTTGAGTAACCATAACCATGAAGCACTGGAATATGGATGATGATGCTGGCATTTAGAATTATCGTTTTGGAAGTGAGTGAATAGATAGCATTTTCCTTCAAAAGAAACTGACCCCAGGTCATTGCAACTGCGTATTTCAAATTCGAGCTCAATCGGATGACCGGGCCAAAAGTATTGCCCTCTCACAGCACAGTACAGAAAAAAGAATGATTTAGCCTTCTTTTGGTAACCAACTACTCCCAAGAGACCCTCCCTGCATTGCTAGTTCCGACAGTTATGCAGGGGAAGTTTCGTGGGAATGAAACAGACCTTGTGTTCATGACCATAGGCCGTGAGGAACCGCAAAATTACCATTTCATTGGACTTGGATTTCAATGTTTTGGCCCCCAATCCCGGGTCACATGACGGAAGAAACGGCTTTCAATTTGGGTGTTTAACGTGTAGCTCCAAGTGGTCACTGTGGTCACTTGAGTTTGAACGGTTTGAACTGACTCTGGGCGCGCATTCGTCATTCCATCGGAGACCAAAACAAAGAAAATCGACGAGCGAGAAGACTACTTCATCAAGGAAGAACTCACTACATACAGACTGTTGTAGCACGAACGATATTACACAGAGGAGCGAAAAACGGTCGTCATTGGGCCGGCATTTGTGGCATGGTTTTGACATTTTCGCTGCCCTTGCAGCGCGACGAGCTCTTGGAGATTAAGGCCGATCCCAACGAGTACCGCGTCCGCCAGATCTATCCCATCCGCGATCTCCCCACCAAGCTCAAGGTGTTTGGGCCCCGTTTCATGATCGGTGCATCGAGGCTATTCGTTTGTGCGTCTCAACTAACTCGATGATTTCATGGCTTTTAGGATGCGGAAATGGCCTTGGGTGGGTCCGCCAGTGGCGGATTTACCTGTTTGTTGCCCGAATCCGAGGGCGGGGGCGACTTCTTCGATGTGTTCTTTTCCGTACTCGTCCATTTCCACAAGGACTTGTCGAAAGAGGCCAAACGTAAAGCTTGGGAATGGATCCAGGAGGCCTTTGGTGGGCTGGTCCAAACCCTGGATCGGGAACTAAACGCCGCCAGGGGTGTGTCTAGTAAGAGCCAGCCCACACCTTGGAGCTTTTGTGTGCGTCTGTCCGTCACTTGATTGTGTTCGTTCATTTCGTTTCAGATGAGAGCACCCATGAGGAGCGCGGACAGTGGACCGTGGCTATGAAGATGCTCGTGTATCTATTTACGCAAATGATTGAAATGATGGAAGCCAATGAAACGTCCTCGTCTGACTTGCTCATGAGCAAGGCCAGTCACAAAATCAAAAAGACCCTTGTCTCGGATAACTGTGTCTGGGATGGTGAGGCCAAAACTAGGGCCCTTTTATTGTTATACCGTTGGGCTCAGTTGCCTTTGCGATATCTCTTTGAGCCGCCCATAGTGGAGGAGGAAGTGATCAATGCAACGGCCAACTGCCTCTTCAGGATCCTGGAAAATCCATCCATCGCTCTGCAACGTAGCAAAGATCTGCGCCAGTCCAGCTTTCAAATCTTGGGCGTGCTGTGCTCGGATTACGGCTATCTTCTCTCGTGTCGTCTGAAGATTGTCCAAAGTCTCCGACATTTTGAGCATCTTGGATCCACATTGGCCGAAGCCGTCGTGTTGCTAGCCCGCGAAAACGGTTGCTCTTCCGTAATCATGGAGATCGTGCGAGACTTGGCTCAAATTGATCCCCAAGAGCTTCAACGAGATACCTCGGCCACTCGAGCTTACGCCACGTTCCTCACCGAGATCACCGAAGCCGTGCCAGAAATGATGAAGCCATGTTTGAGCCTGCTCACTCTCCACTTGGACGGGCCTTCGCCCAGCTTGAGAAAGTGCGTTCTGGCCATATTGGGCGAAATCACTCTTCAAGTGTTCGGTGGAGAATCATTGGAAGATGCGGAGCGTGAAACCCGAGACCAGTTCCTCGATTGTTTGGAGGATCACATCCACGATGTCCACGCCCATGTTCGTACTAGCGTTCTTCAAATCTGGACTAAGCTCTGTTCGGCCAAGGCCATTCCCTTAAACCGACAGCAACGCCTTTTGAAGTTGGTCATGGGGCGATTACATGACAAATCGTCGAATGTGCGGAAACAGGCTGTCCAGCTCTTAACGGCTCTTCTTCAATGCAATCCCTATCGTGCCAGTATGCCTGTTGAGGAATTGAAAGAAGAATTGGAGAAAGAGACGAGTAAGTTGCGGCAACTCACCGGTGAACCCGAAGAAGACATGGCTTTGAAGAACCTTCAAATGTGGGAAGACAATCAAGAAGACGTGATGAATGCTATCGATGAGATTGCAGAGAGCCCCGAGTCCGAACAGGAGCACGAAGGAGAGGCCTTGTGGGAAAATGCCAGTCGCAATGAGGTGGTTCTCAGAATCAAGCATCTTCTGTCCAAAAAGAAGCCGACGCGAGCCGTGGAACTCCTTCGTGCAGCGCTGAACCATTTTCCTCAAGATGAGATCTTCATTCCGAAAGATGATGAGCAAATGGAAACTGAGCATTGGTTTGATCTGTTGAAAGCCATTGCGTTGTTCGATTCCAACGCCATGGATAAGAACTCTGACGAAGAAGCCAATGAAGAAATCAACAAGCAAAAAGTCGTAGTCGCTTATCTTCAAGATTCCTTCGGTTTCGCCCAATTGGTTAACGAGGCCCTACCAACGGTGGCCGTTCTTCTGGGATCCAAACTCAGCTCCGATATCATGGAAGCCATTCAATTCTTTGTGTCGGCTTTTGAATTTGGAGTTCTCAACGCCATGATTGGTGTGAGAAAAATGTTGGCTCTCATCTGGTCCCAAGAGGTCTCTGTCCGAGAAGCAGTCTTAGGGGCTTACAAGAGGCTCTACGTCGACGGTGTCGATGTCAATTCCAAAGAGCGGGCTCAAATGATCGTCAGGAATTTCATTGCTTTGGTGAGCGGAGCCACAGTAGGAGAGCTGACATCTCTCGAGGAGCTCGTGGGGATGTTGGTGAAGTCGAAAGACATTGGTGTGGATTGCTTCAACCTTTTGTGGCAATACTTTACCATGATGCTACCTACTGTCACGCAAGAAGAATCTCGAGGAGCTATTGTTCTTTTGGGTATGGTGGCCACGGTGGAACCAACGGTCATTACCACAAACTTGGCTCTTCTTTTAGAAACTGGCTTGCAGAAACGTAGGAAACAAGACCTGGGCATGGTTCACGATATCTGCCTGGCCTTGACCAAATTGGGGAACTTTAAAGTGAGCTCGAGTGATGGCCAAAGCTTTCCCGGGCTCAAATTCGATGCTACCCATGAGCTGTTTGTAAGCTTGGAAGACATTTTAGTCGAAGGCGTCGCTTCTAGAGCTTCAAGTTATATACCCATGAGCCAAAAAGCCGTTTCGGTCATCTACCAATTGTCCGAAGAACCGGACAAAATCTTGGAACGCATCTTGAAACGTGTGTCCTCAAACCTATTTCGAGACGATCAACAGATCCCAACCCGAAGTCTTAGCAGACTCTTCGCACTTGTCGGAAACGTTGCTCTTAGCCAGCTGAATCATTTAGAGGTCTCTATTTTGAATGAGTTAAAGCGACGAAAAATGATCAAAGAGGCCCTGAAAGAGCGCAATAGCCGAAAATCGATTGGAGGGAGTGCGAGAAGAAATGGAAGACAGAGTTTGAAAGGAGAGGACGGAGAGGATAACTTGGAGGTCATGGGTGCGGAAGCGGATGACGCCGAAATCGAATATATCCGTCAGGTGTGCGAGAAAGAAGTCGTGAGTGGCCCCGAGTGTCTCCTCTCCCAGTTCTTACCCTTGGTAGTACATGTGGCGAGCCATCCATCGGAATACAGTGATCCAAACCTTCGGGCTTCCGCTGGTTTAGCTCTCTCCAAGTTAATGCTGGTGTCTTCTGAAGTTTGTGATGAGCATTTACAACTATTGTTCACTCTAATGGAAAAGAGTCAAGAAGAGGTGATTCGGGCCAATCTCATTATTGCCACGGGAGATCTCTCCTTCAGATTTCCGAATATCCTCGAGCCCTGGACCCCTCGAATGTACGCTCGGCTCCGAGATGACTCTACTCTGGTTCGGAGCAATACCTTAAACGTGCTTACACTTCTAATTCTCAACGATATGATCAAGGTGAAAGGGCAGATTTCGGACATGGCCTTGTGTATTGACGATGGGAATGAGAAGATATCAGGCTTGGCCAAACAGTTTTTCACTGAATTGGCGCGAAAGGGCAATGCATTGTACAATGTAATGCCAGATATAATCTCTCGTCTCTCGGATGTAGCAAGTGGTGTTTCCGAGGAGAAATTCCGAACCATCCTCTCCTTCATTGTTGGGCTCATTGAAAAGGACAAGCACTTGGAGTCGCTTGTGGAGAAGCTCTGCCATCGTTTTAGAGCCACTCAGTCCTCGCGACAATGGAGAGACCTTTCCTACTGCCTTTCGTTGTTCTCGTTCAATGAAAAGGCTCTGAAAAAGTTACAGGATAATTTTGCTTGTTTAAGTGATAAATTGCACGACGAGAGCGTTTACAACTCCATCTCGGGTATCCTCGTGCAATCGAGGAAAAACATTCGTGTAGAGGCCAAAGTGATGATTGAAGAAATCGAAGAAAAATTGGATGAAGCCCGAAAGAAGTGTCTGGAGGATTACGCTGCTAGTTCTCGAGCCGTGGCGGCCAAGGACACCAGCAATAAAGATGGAAGGAAACAAGAATAACGCGAAAAACATTAGTGGAGGAAAATAGTCGAATGAATCAATGGGACGGGAGTATACCACCGATTTACCCAATGACTTTTACGACGGAGTAGGAGTGTAAATAAACAACTATCTTTTCGAAGCTTACAAAGACAGAATAAATGGGCTGTGGAAAACAATACCATGGGGACTGAAACAGAAATAAAAATATACATGCTTTTGATGAAAAATGAACCCATCTCTTTATTCCGGGATTTCCTGGATTGATATACGGTATCCAATCCATAAAACTCTCCCTATGTATCTATCGGTAACATTCCTTATAAAATGATTCCCTTGGATCTACACGGAGATAGCTAGGACATGTCTGCATGTCGCGTGATAGGAGCTGAAGAGCTAAATTCTATAGAGTATATTTTGACCTTGTCATCATCTGTACTTACAGTATCTTATCACCGAAATTATACATATAATTCAGAAGCAGCATCACATAAGAGTGGTTTCTCGGTACAGAATCATTTTAGCAGTATGTCAACGAGGAAAGGAATTTCTGGGTGTGTGTATGTATGTGTATGTGTGGCACGAATCTTTCCGAACCATACTAAACCGTGTAGACAATGACATTTCTTACCCATGTCGATTGTTAGCTCCTACTTAAAGAGATGTACCAAAAAAGGGCAAAAGTCTGAATATGGGCGACGGTGTTAGGGTGCCCTATTTTCGTTAAAATTTATGTTGCCTTGATCTTTCTTTCTTCTTGCAATTCGGACTAATGTAGAAAGAATTTCATTTGTTTCGTGGCAATGGGCAAGGAGCATACGGGACAGCATCGACATCTTGGTCTCCCATCATGACTTTCGAGTTACTAAAGGTGATGTGATAAGAGAGAGAAGGCAAGGCCACTGTCTCGTCGTTCGATACCGGCACTCATATCCGCACGGTACACTTGGAAATGTTGGATTGGATTTCAAGGGGTGGTTGGTTGGTTGGTTGGTTGGTTGGTTGGTTGGTTGGTTGTACGTAGAGGCGGGAGGGCCAAAAGCCCAAGGTAGGTGGCATAGTTGAAGTCGTCCTCCTACATGACGTTTAAGTGGATGCGCTTGTAATTCGCTCTCTGGCGTGCACCGAAGATTTTCTCTCTTGAATACTAATGATAATTTTGAAAATAAATTTTCTCTCGAATAACAACGTTAAAATAAACAAAGGATAAAAACATAATCTTCATAGGGTTGCGTCTGAAGGAATGATGTTGCAAGGTGTTGTTGTTGTTGTTGTTGATGATGATGATGATGTTAATATTTCTTAAATTATTATTGACGGTGGCGTAAAAATTTGCTTGAAATCACTAATCATTGCAAATGCACCGATGTCGGATCAGCTACAGAATAGCTGGGTCAATCTGTCCATGACGCAATAACAGGCCCCATAATTGTTGCTTTGATCATGGATCAAGCGGACAAGCATGGGGAGGGTGCTGGTGTTGAGATGAGGATGGTGGTGGATTTAGAGGACGGGGAAGGCGGGGAGAGAAGGGAGCTGGCGTAGGGTGAAGGATGTGTCCACAATGATGACTAAGATAACTGAAAGATTATGTCATCCTGCTCATTGTTGCTGTTGTTGTTGCTGTTGTTGTTGCTGCCAGGCTGTCCAAGCAGCCGCATACTGTTGCTGTTGGGAGTACTGGGCATATTGTGTGTAGTATTGTTGATAGGCACTGTACTGGTCTGGATGTGGGGCAGGGGCAAGGGGATTCGAACCGGGAGGGCCTGTCGCCGTGGGCCAAGCAGCAGCAGCTGGAGATGCCGTGGGCGTGGACCAACTTTCCGGTCCGTTCCCTCCACCAATCGTGCCATGATCCACGCCCCAGCCCAAGGCTGACCCACCGGATCCAGGACGTCCTCCACTTGACCCATTGGCTCCAAAACCGTTGCCGCCTACACTGCTACCCCCTCCGAGCCCTCCCCCACCGCCACCACCGTTACGGTTCTTCTGATTAGCCAAACTCACTTTGATTGGCTTGGAACCGAGTCCTAGTTCACCGGACATGTGATTGAGCGCATGCTGTTGCTCCAATTCAACGCCAAATCGGACGAATCCGTAGCCTTTACTCAGGCCCGTGTCATCCAAAACCACTTTAGCGCAACGCACCGTTTGATAGCGTTGTGTGAAGAACTGATACAGAATGAAATCATCGACCTCAGGCGTGAGATCGCCCACCCAAATGGAAGTGTCAGGTTCACCCGGAGCCAAACGAGTGCTGTTATGGTTCAGCTTGAATCTCACCGGAGGATCACTATTGGGAATGACCTTGCCACCTAGGCGATGCATCACGTAAATAGCCTTTTGGTCACTAGAAAAGAAACAGAGATGGGATGGATGGCAAACGAGAGACGGGAGTTGTCAAGGGGTAAAAAAAAAAAACCAAGTGTCCTTCCTTCGCATCAACAGCACTCTTTGGTCCGGGCTCCTCGTGCCATCAAGAAAAAAGGAGGGCCCTAGAGCCCTAGAGCTCCAAAGCCCCAAGCCCCAAGGCTCTGCCAGACAGACGTTGGAATCTGTCAAAACCTCGCTCGCCGTGGCTCACCTATCAAAATTAATAAATCCATATCCAGCTGGGTCGCCCGTGAATTTGTTGGTCATGACTTTGATTGAGACCACTCCATCTTGCCCCATCTGCATCACGGCATTGGTTAGAAAGGCCTCGTCCATGTAGGGCTCTAAGCCCCCGATCCAAAGAGCTCCCACACGAGTCATGATGCGGCGGGTGATGGGAGCAAATTTTGCCCGCTTCGTAGGGATCGAGGCGGATGCCTGCCCAACAGATTCTCCTCAGTTGGGACCTTGATTATGGATGGAAGCCTTCCCAACCTTGGCGATGATCCCTTCGTCCACTTTTGATCTTCGTGTGGCAGCCAGCCTGCCTATCTATGTGTGTGTGTGTGTGTNTGCCTGTGTGTGCGTGCCTGTGTGTGCGTGCCTGTGTGTGCGTGCCTGTGTGTGCGTGCCTGTGTGTGCGTGCCTGTGTGTGCGTGCCTGTGTGTGCGTGCCTGTGTGTGCGTGCCTGTGTGTGCGTGCCTGTGTGTGCGTGCCTGTGTGTGCGTGCCTGTGTGTGCGTGCCTGTGTGTGCGTGCCTGTGTGTGCGTGCCTGTGTCCGACTGACTGAGTGACTGAGTGGCTGAGTGAGTGAAGTGAGCGTATGGCTCCTTCCGCCCTTCCCTTTGCCACAGTCCTTCCTTCTGATGCTACACACACACAGGAGGCACACACGCAAATACGCACACACCTACGGTCGGACGCCCAGAAATCGCTGTCACCACCGAGATCAGACAAGTGCTACTACTTCTTTCTAATACTCCTCAGTCCCCACGCCCAACATACACGTCTCATTCTCCTCCTCGTCCCCGTCCTCTAACTTCGCCACCAGCAGACCTAGCACCAGCGCAGCCATTATCATGATCACCAGGAGTGTCAGGCCTAGCGATCCTGGTGGTAGGCCCTGGCGGAAGAGGGCGCTGATCTTGGTAGTCGTAATTCGCAAGTGGGCCGGCTGGAAGCGAGCGAGAAGTACAAGTGCACTCACTGGCTGACCCGCCATCTCATTGGCTGATCAACTCACCCAAGCTATGAGTTCACTCTCTAACGAGACTCAATCGACCAGAGGCAGCAGCAGCATGGGGGATTCCAAGTCATGACACGAACGCATTCAGCTCTCAGTTCGGACGGGAACGACGGCAAGGACCCACAAGGACGATGGAACATGTCGAGTGAAGAGAACCAGGGCGAGCATTTCCTTTTTCGACACTTTTGTCCAATTGCTCAGCAGGTTAGTTGAGGTCGTGAAAAAGGCCATTCTACTTGAACACAATGAGAGACACGTAATGCAAAAAGGTATCAAATATCCAAATGATAAAAATGGCTAGTTCCAATTTTAGGTTTGATTTCAATATTTACAATTAGTACTAAGGTATTCTTGGTGTCATGGCTTGTAACAGCCAAAATTCGGCACATTTTTATGCATATTTTGGATTTGGAAGGGTTGAAAACAATTTCTTGATGATGACAAAAGGGGAAGGTGAGGTTAGAGGTAAAAAAAAAGATGCTACAAATAAGACAAGAATCTTGATCACACATGGCATGGGGTCAAATCCCACTCTCAGAAGTTTATTTTAATTCTCATTTTAAGGAAAGATATGTGGTGTAGTGATTGGTTCATTTTCCTAGCAAGAGAGAGGTCCCTTGGATGATTCCCACCTTGATCTTCCTTAATAAAAGATTGGACACTCACGCCATCCACAGACAAAGCACTTCATTGATCTTACATTGATTGTACTTGCATATTTTTTCCAAATTGTTCAAAGCTTTAAAATAATAATTTCAAGTTTTTTGGCAAAATATCACAAAACAAATTCAATAGGGCTTGTCAAATGAACGCATTCATGGACAACTGACGCTATTCCATAGAGTAAAATCAAAGACATCATGCCCGCCCATTACGCACTGGGCATGCATTGAATTATTACATTTATTTTATTTTTCCTGCTTGTCTAAGCAAATATCAAAGCGGTGTTGAGCCACTTTGATAGTGCGGTCACCAAATTACACCAAATATGTTCATTTTAATGAGTTTTGTCGCACAGCTCCCTCAATATCCCTCCATTAATAAAATTCAATAGGCGGATGGTGTGAGTTGACTCTGATGTTTGTCTTAGTTCTCCCTCCCCAAAATCAGGGAGCCAAACCACATTTTTCCTTGAATTTCCTTTACTTGACATCCCCTATATATGTGCATTTGTGAAAACAACTTTACTTTTCATCATCAAATGATTTAACTTGTTGATACAATTGTTGGAAAAAAGAACAAAATTAATTGATGCTTCAAACTGATTTTTTGCTAAACTGATTTTAGATATCCTTAATTTGCTCCACTCTTTTCAATCTTTGACGCTTTTTGTCTAAACTCTGTTTCTTTCCCACAATTGCCCACCCTGGATAGAGCGAGTCTAATCAACGGGCCTTGGCGAGCCCGGTGTACTCCACGGCCCACATGGCAATGTGACAGTCGAGACGTGTGCCTGAATAGCTCAACTATCGAAAGGGGCGCACAGCTCCCATTTTGTCAGTGAAGAAACAGCTCCCTTCAGTGCTGCCAGATGGCGGTTTGGCCCGCCAGATTTCGCTTCTTCTGGCGTTTCCAGTTCTGTATGGCGAGGAGATTTTTCTCTTGGCGGGGAAGAGAATTCAGGCCGTTTTCTGGCGTTTTTGAATTATGTTTGGCAGTAAAATTTTCAACATTAACGGATAGTCTGATTTTGGCGGGTTACTGGCGTTTTTGACTGTTCTTTGGCGTTTTTTGACCCAAAGTCAACGAAATTGGCATATTTTTCCTCAACCCTCAGGATGCTTTACAAAAATTTAACTTGCGCCTGGGGAATTTTATCTCGCCACACTTTCAGTTTCATGCAACCATTTATTGAAGTATAGCACATCTTTGGGCGCAATTTGGTACGCTTGTATTGTGAATCATGCGTCACTAGTATAGTCATCAATTCATTTCTCTAGAAATGACATAGATGTGTTTAGTGCAGATAATATACATACGTTATTGTTTCAATACAGGTTTCATAATTGGTGTCATCAAATTCACATGCTATCATAATCTATTGTTCTGACGGTTGCTTTCTTGATAAATGCATTAGATTTGGTTTTGTCAGTTTTGAAAGAAAAGCTTCTGTATTTGATTAATCATGGGGTTTAACCTAACCTCACCTTTCTTAAGGTCTTACACTATCTGCATGTAGCAAGGATCCCTACCCTGCGGGGTTTGGATATAAGAGCCCATAATCCTGCTGGGCTTGAACACAAGGGTCCCTAACCACACAGGGTTATGTTGCAAGGGTCTTGAAAAATATTCACATATATGTGTTCCACTTTGATTCAAGATCTGAAAGAGTCCCCACCCCATTCCCCTTCTTTCCAAAAACCAGACAGGTGACTTACATGCATGGCCATTATGACATCATTTCAGCTGATGTAATTCACTCAAATGTTTAATGGGGGAAAAACACTCGGAGTTTCGTACACCTCAACATCCACTGAATACTATGAAGCTTCAGTTTTATTTCTGAGAAGCAAATGTTTCAAAGTAGTTAAAAAGTAAAATCCTCACGGTAGGGTGATATTTCTCCTAATTTACACTCCATAATCTCGAATATCTGGGTATGATAGTCCATGACAAAAGCTAAGTTTTGGTTGAGTATGACGCAAATAGTTAGTGGAAGTCAAGTAAGTTTAAATCAAATAGAAAAACTTCTGATTGTAGATTTAAGTGCCCCAAAATACTAAGAGGATATCTGTTTTTTTCTGGCGTTTTTTGAAGCAAATGTGGTTGTGAATTTCTTGAATTGGCGTTTTTTTTGGGGGGGGGACATCTGGCGGCTTTAGCCTGTGGTTATCTGGCAGCACTGCTCCCACCAGGGTAAGGCGTTTGTATCACCCATCACGCATAGCGAAAGGTAAAAGGCGAACATTTACCTTCATCAGTTGAAAAATACATTTTGGTGTCTAGTGACTTATGTATTTTCATCTGCAAGCATGACCGGATTTTAAGTGAGTTTATCAATGACTGTATTCATTGAAGACCCCATAATTTTAGGTCATTAATACTGATCAGGTAGTGACCTTATCTTTTTAGTGTACAGATCTACTGACGCAAAGTACATTTTTCTCTGCCTTGTGGTTGGGCCAATACAAGATCAAGCCATAATATAATATGTTCTTGGCCCATGTAATCATTGTTGGTTGCTTGAAGAGAAGATGCGGAAGGCCAGCCACAAAAGAGGCCTAGTGGTATAGACCACATAATGGCTAGATCTCAAATAGCGCAATTAAAAGGTGAACACTTGCCCTCATCAACTGCTACACACATTTTGGTGTTTAGTGACTTTAGCATTTTCATTTGCAAGCAAGGCCGTATTTTTAATGAGTTGGCCCTTAACTTTGTACTTGGGAAACTCCACAATTGCAAGTCATTACTCGGAACAGGCAAATTGCGTAAAAAGAATGTCACTAAAGACCACTTTTTGACACAGTTGTACTTTTCACCTTTGATTGCACCTTTTCACTTTTATTTTACCCTTTTTTGCATATTTGGTCTAAAAGTGTTGTTTTGGTTGAAATCGGAACTGTCTTGCCATTTGAATTGGTTTCAAGCTTTGAAATCAAAGGCTGTCACCAAAATAAAGACATGAAAAGCTGAACTTTGAACAATTGACAAGAATTATTATAATATGCAGGCCAAACATAATTTACCCCATTATTGTCTTGGGCAGCATACCAAGGTTGAGAAATAGGTGAAAACAGAAATGAAAAGAGCCAGCCTGAAGTCCAAAGAGACAAGTACAGCAGGGAGCTCAGATAGGTGAAAAGCTAAAAACGCGCAAAATAGGTGGTTTTCTTACTCCCTCCATGCTAACTAACTTTTGTTATGAAGAAAAATTCCAATGTTTCTATAGCATTAAGAAATATAAGAGCATATCCTGAAAACTCTGACAAGTTATTGAAAATACATGTTTATCAATTTCATGTTCACATTTTTTATCTTGGATTGACTAACATGCAATTAAAAACACTCTAGTTCAACTGACAAAGTTAGTTTCTTGTAGGTGGAAAATATTCCATGCATTTTAAGCCAAATTGGAGAAAAAAGGGAAGATATAAATGAGTGGTGGCAAAAAACATATACAACAATTGGTCATTGAACAATAGTCAATGTATTTGATATATCTTAAGTTTCATTTTGTAAAACTTTTTGGAGGGAATGATCATCATAATTTTCAAGAACTAAATCAAAGTCTTTTAAATGAAAGTGTAAAAAAACTCCATTTAGTTTGTTAGAAGATAATATATTGGAAGTAGAAATACATTTTCCCCATGAATTTCATATGAATGCAACTTAAGATAGCTTGTTACATCCTATGCATTTCATTAGTAACTACCCCAATTTATAACTAAACAAGAAAAATATTAGATTTTTGTTGACAGTCACAGTGTGGGCAAGCAAATCATGAACTTATCTTTGAACTATTATATTTTAGCCACTTTGAATCTTCCCCCCCTATCCAAATGCTTGAACTTGTAGATCTGCTTAAAATGAACAAGTTTTGTTTAAAAGGTAATGGAATCCAATCCAAGTTGTTTGACATGACAGCCATCAGGCAAAGGATATCTGATTTGCTTGACGCACAAATTAGCTTGACTAAGATCATGGCAATCATCAGCTTCTCCAAGGGCCTCATTTTGAAGGGGAGGAGCCTCAAGTGGGACAGAGAAGGCCTCTCCAGGAGGCCTGGCAACAGCAGATACAACCAAAAAATGGTCGCACAAGTTCATGGCCAACTTGGCCTCAAAGATCAAAGCCAGTCAGACCAACAGCATGAATGAGCTTCTGTTGACTTCCTTTTCCATGACGCTCCACACAAAAAGTCCAGGGGGTTGAGATCTGGGGATGATGGGGCCAGAAATCCTTGCTCCAGAATTTGGCCATGTGCTCCTGGCAGAACTTTTGGCACCGGATGGAGTTGTGGCTGGGGGCGCCGTCTTGCTGCCACACAGCCAGATAGTTGGACTTGATCCATGGCAAGATATGGTACCTCAGTACCTTGTAATAGGCATCTGTGCCCACTTTCTCTCCTGGGCCAAAGAAGTAGGGGGTCATCTTCTTCCCATCAGATGCCACCCCCCAAGATCATCACCTTGGCTGGTTGCTTTGTCCTGTACACCCCCTGGACATCTTAGATTGACTCTGCCAGCCAACGGTCATTCCTGCAGTTGACCACCTGGTCAACAGTGAAAATTTTCTTGTCAAAGAATATCTTCACAGTTGACGACTTGCTCTTCATCCAATTCAGGAGTTTTTTGCATTGGAGCCATCATTTTTCTTCACACTTTTTAGTCAGAAGATGCCTGGGGGTCCTTACATAGCTGGCCATGCACAAACTGTCATGCATAGCCCTCCGGATGGTGTTCTCATCAACCTTAAAGCTGGTGGCAAGGCAACGCATGGAAACTGTTGGATCCTCACAGATCTACTTATCCAGAGACTCCCAAAACTCCAGTTTTGTTTTTGTTTGGAATTGTGTCCACCTGATCCTGGCCTTCTTTGGACACCTTCCCCCTGGCTTTGGCCTTCTTGATGTCGTAAACCATGGTCTTGGACACCTTAACAATATTTATTATGTCTGGAATGGCCACATCCACGTTTAACAAATCCGACACCCGTCTGCCTTTTGTGCAACTGCTCCCCCATTGTTTGAGACTCCAAAAAAATAAACCCGCCCAAACAAAGCTGAGACTCATCAGCTGATTATTTCGGAACTTGATTATAATGTCTCTTAAACCTCAAGTTTAGTCATGATACGTATCTAAAAAACTTCCCTGTTTTGCTTCCGCACCCTGTATACCAAACTGTTTGTCATAATACTTTTTTTGAAATTATACGAATTTTAATAATAGTACTAGATTAATTACATTAATAACATGAAATCTTCATGAAACTATGATTTGATCATATATTGGCACTATATTCAGAGAGTTGATGAAGTAAACCATAAGGAAACGGTTCCTTAATCTATTCATGAGTTTGTTTAAAGTTTCTGTAACCTTTTTCACTAATACATAGGACTATTCAATAAATCATTTTGAAAGAAAAGATGAGTTACATGTCCAATTATTCCAACTAGTCTTATCCAACACCTATCTTAAGATGGCACTTTAAAAGTATATGAATCTTGTTCTTGTACTCAATTTTAAGCTCAAGTTCACAATCATAGTGCTCCTTTTAACATAATGGTGCCTTTGTGGTTATTCTGAGATGGATTTTTAAATATCTGGTCCAAATCTCTTCATTTCACAGCCTATCCAGGTTGACCCATGCTACGCCGAGCGCTGGGTTGCAGCGATGGGAAAAATCGAGATTGATCGAATTTCTGCCACTTTCTGCCACAAGTGGCAGAAAATGGCAGAAAATGAGAGAAAGTGGAAGAAAATGGCAGAAAGTGGCAAAAAATGGTAGAAATTGTTTGAAGGTGGTCAAAAATGGCCGCTGGTGGTTAGAATGGCCGATCTTGATTCTAAAATATGTCAAAGACAAGAAAGATGATATGGGTTGGATAAGATTTTCAAGTGTCCTTTGCTAAAAAGCATTTTGGTATTGCATTGGCTGAAATGCAAAATGTTCCTCAAATGAAATTAGGGTATAATTTTTATACTGTTTGATGGGTTGATTCAATTGATAGCAGTATCCCTAGAAACTTGGATAGTATCCAAGGCCTAGCCAGAACAATTACAGTTCTTTTCATCGTCATAAAAATGGCTATTGAATACGTTATAACTTCATTAAATGCAATTGTCGTCATTTTTAATGTCTCGAAGATCCTGGGGGAACAGAGGAGCAATAGAAGATAAAGGAGTTGGAAAAGGTCCTTACGGCGTTGTCTATTGAGAAAACCACCAGCCAAGGGACGTCTCCGAGCTCAAGCCCGAACCGTCGTGGTGGATTTCCTAAGGCTAACCAAAAATTTGTGCCGTATAGCTGGACCATTAGTTTCATAAATTGGGTAAACGTTATTCTCCACCGATTAGTTGGCGGTGCTACTTTTTTAAATCTTAACCTGACCTAATCAAACCTAATCTAACCTTACCTAACCTAACCCAACCTAACACGATATTAATAGCCCTTAAAGTCTCTATCTAAACCTTTTAACATTTTGCCACAAATTTAAAAATGAGCACCGCCAACTAATCGGTGGAGAATAACGTTTATCCATAAATTGATATTGTTTTGGTAGTGGTATCTCGCTTTTTCCCCACCCCCCCAACATCCACGGGAGCTTCAAAATTTCGACGGTTTTGTTTGTAGCGATTTTTTTACCTTTCTAAATAGAATAATGTTCATAAGTTTTTGACTTTAACTATGCATGCACAGCTCGTATCTCATCGTTCAACATTTGCTTTCTAACTTCTTCCCATGAATTTGACTGATATTTGAAAGAGCCGATTTAGGCTATGTAGTGGAGGAAGCATTTCTCTACCGCATGAGGGTCGTTAATTTAACACAGATGGCTTTTTACTGAATGTATGACAATGCCGAGGTTCGTTGATGGCCGTCACCACTGGTTAGGCTACATGTGTCAGTGAGACGCACACTTGGGAACATGGGACCATGGCATAGTAAGCGTGCCAACTCAAGGGCCAGTTGGTCTCAAGTAATGCAAGGGCGCAACACGTCGGCCGACTCGGCCTTTGTTTTTAGAGAGAATAGTCCAAAAGCAAAGGCCATCAAAACAGGCCGAAATGCCTAGCTCTGGTCCTGGCACAATTTCGAGGAGACTGAAACGGCCGTGCCAGGGGTTCAGGCTGGATGGGTCGCCCATGAGCCATGCATGCCAACTCACGCCCTTTCGCTCGAAGCTCGATTCAAGCAACGAGACATAGAAGGCCTATGCAGCACTGCAATACCGTCGGTCTCTTCCCGTCTATCTCGATCTACATTACGAAGCCCAAACCCGGACGCCAAAAGACACGAGGGCTCCACCCACTCACTCATTCGCTCTCCTACTAACCTGCAACAACGGAAGTCCGCGCACCCGCAGACAAACAAACCTGCTGATTTGAAAGGTAGACGTTATTCTTCACCAATTAGTTGGCGGTGCTACTTTTTTAAACTTAATCCAACCTAACCCTACCCAGCCTAAACTAACACGATATAGGGCTTGTCAAGTGAGCGCGTTCATGAACAACTAACATTATTTTATGGAGTAAAAGCAAAGACAACATGCACTGTGTATGCATTGAATTTTGACATTTATTCCATTTTGCATGCTTCTCTGAGCAAATAGCATTGTGGTATTGAGCCAATTTGATAGTGCGTTCACCGTTTAACACCAAGCATCTCTATTTTGTTGGGGTTTGTAACAAAGCTCACTCAAAATTACCCAATTATTGAAAATTCAATGGGCAGATAGTGTTAGTTGGCTGTGATGTTTGTCTTATGGTCCAGTTACACGACGCAAAATTTATCACATAACTTTGACAAAGAATTTATTCACATCTCACAGACTAACCCTCCTGTCGTTTACACTGCCCAAGCAGTTTTCATTGAAGCTTATTTTGGTTCTGGTTGAAGTGTTTTGTGTTTCTAAACACTGGCAGTAAAAACAGAGGAGTGCAAGAACTAGTGAAAAATAATGTTGTGTAGATAAAGTGTTGATTTATTTAGCAGCAATGATTTTAATCAACAGGAATATATTGCATTTGTTGTCATCTTATTGATTTGCGGTGTATCAACTTGATGAGTAGACTGTGCTTTGGATTGGTGGAAACAATGATCCAATACAAATTACCATTTAAGAAGGTGTAATTTAAAATTGGTTTGAGTCTAAAAAAAATTCATTCAGGTGATGTTAGATCAATGTAGACAAGTCATTACCTCCCTTTTTCAAACGGTTCAATTTGACAGAAATAGCTCAAAAAAATGGATCTCATACCTATGTGGAGTCACAGTTTTTGCTCCTCATCTATCCAGACAACCAAATTTGGCTTGTTACAATTGTTCTCTTTTTTTCATTTTGATGCTAGAATCCCCATTTTAGTTTCTAATCAAACTGTATTTTGTTTTTAAGCTGTTGGCTAACAAATTTGACCCCAACTCATTGAAATTTTCTCAAATTGTTCATGCTTGATCCTGCTGGGAGCAATTCTTCCGACAGAGAGACAATGTCTCTCACAGATTGCAGAAAGTTTGAGCAGGTTCCAAGTCCAAACTGTGAGACTGTGAGGCTCAAATTGTGCTGTGAGTAGCAGTTTTATCAACAAATTGTGTGATAATCTGTTTACTCTACAAAATGCCCAAAATTAGGATGCCGGACCACATTTTTCCTTGAATTTCCTACACTTGACATGCCCCATTGATAGCCCGTAAAGTCTCTATCTCAACCTTATAACATTTTGCCACAAATTTGAAAATGAGCATTGCCAACTAATCGGTGGGGAATAACGTTTGTTTGTCGCCTTAGGAAAAACCTTGGTCTTCACTTGGCAAGGCTGTGAAGCTGTGACCCATGTGAGGAGGCGGCGGCGCCTTGCGAAAACATCCCCAACTCATCTGATTTGTTGCCCCTCCCTCGAAGCTCCAGCAAGTAGTGGGCCCCAGTCCCGAGTCACTCCCGGTGCCTATAACCCGCGCCACATCCTCGTCCTCATATCCTGCTATCCTCCTATTCTCCTCCTCCTCCTCCTCAACTTTGCTGGCATGAAGAAGGCGGAGTACCGGGAAGTTAAGCAGGCTGACTGAGGTCGAGACAGCAAATAAACCCAGCTCGACGTCGTAGCACGAGTAAGAGAACCTGGGAAAACGAAAGAAGAACGGAAGGAAGTGAGGACGACAAGGTTGACGAGGACTGCCAGGACTCGGTGGGCAGAAAACGAAAGAGTGGAAGAAGAAAGAGGAGAAGAAGGAGAAGGAGAGAAGAAAGAGATAGGGCAAGATTTTAGAGTTTCAGAGACGCATGCAGGCGCGCACACACGTTTACACATACACACACATACACATATGCACACAGATAGATGCTTGTACATACACAGGGACATTCAGAAGGATTGGCTGCCCTAGTAAGCTCAAGAGGATGCAGTTGGCACAACTAGCGGAGGTGGCACGTACCGCCGAGATAGGACACCCACCCACACATTGGTCTCAGTTGTTCTCTCAATCACGCACGCGCACACTCTGAGGAGGGAAGCTCCAAGGGACAGTCAGACAGACAGATACACAGACAGATACACGCACTGAAAGACAGACCGACCGACAGACAGACAGGCTTACACACACACACGCACGCACACACGCACACACACTCACACAGGAAGAAAAGAAGGCACGAAGGAATCAAGTGGCGAACACTCTTAAGTGAACTGATCCATCCCGTCATCTCCACCACAACCAACTCAGGAACGGAGGAGCAAGTCGAAAAGCCCAACTTGAAGCTCGTCACCCGCCCTTGCTCCACCCCTATTCGCTCCACCCCTCGACGGCAACCAAACCAACGCTACTCCTCTCGCTCAACTCTTTCGATCTACCATGAGACACCAGACTAGGCTTAACACTGAGCTCTGGGGCGTACCCAGACAGTGCTTCTCGCCCCCTAGGTCCACACGTTTGTTGGTCTCCCCCCACCCCTAGGGCACAGCCTGCCCGAGGACGACGAGCATTTGAACGCACACTATGGATCCTTGTGGCGATTGGTCCGCCCTACGGAGCTTGTTCCTCCAACTTTCATAGACTAGAGCTTGTGGCTCGCTTGTGTCCTAAAGTCCCCGAACCTCTGAATGGCCCCTGGGAGCCTCCCTCTGGTTCATTTCGTCAGTTTAAGGCTAGCTTGAAGACGGCCACACGCCCCTATTATCATTGAAGACACTTTCATCATTCTACTTTTACCAGCAACATCAAGTTTAGTACAAGGTGCGTATTTCCCTGCCTGCCTCAATTCCTCATTCCTATGATTGGATCCAGTGTCATTAAGAATTCGACTCCGTTGTCTCGATTAGCCAAAATTACCTCTTGGACCTCGTTTGTAGGCCCTTGATTTTGGCTCTGTGGCTGTGTTTCTTCTTGTGGTGTACAGGGAAGCCTAACCTACCATTGGCTCTTCAAGAGCTGGCTTCAAGATCTTTTTGTGCTGGTGTTGGTCGGTCAGAAAATCCTTTTTTATCATGGCGGATTTGGAAGCGGTGTTGGCCGACGTATCCTATTTGATGGCCATGGAGAAGAGTAAATGTACTCCGGCTGCCCGAGCTTCCAAAAAGATTATTCTCCCTGATCCTAGTGTGCGGAGTGTCATGGTCAAGTACTTGGAGAAGATGGGCGAGATCCAATTTGATAAGATATTTAACCAACGCTTGGGCTATCTGCTATTTAAAGACTTTTGTCAGAATGTCGTACAAGAACCTGTGCCCCAGTTCAAGTTCTACGAGGAGATCAAAAAGTACGAGAAGATTGACAGCAACGAAGATCGGAAGCGAAAAGCTCGCGAGATCTACGACACATTCGTCATGAGGGAGTTGCTGTCAAATTCCAATTTGTATTGCAAAAGCTCGGCCGAGCAAGTGCAAAAAAATCTCGGCAAGGCGGAGATCCCGCAAAACCTTTTTGAACCCTACGTGGAGGAGATTTTTGCCTACCTACGCGGAAATATTTTTCAAAAGTTTGTGGAGAGTGAGAAGTTCACTCGTTTTTGTCAGTGGAAAAACCTTGAGCTCAACATCCAATTGAGTATGAACGATTTCTCGGTTCATCGCATCATAGGTCGTGGTGGCTTCGGAGAAGTGTACGGGTGCCGCAAGGCCGACACCGGCAAAATGTACGCGATGAAGTGTCTGGACAAGAAGCGGATTAAGATGAAACAGGGAGAGACGTTGGCGCTCAATGAGCGCATCATGTTGAGTTTGGTGAGCACAGGACAAGATTGCCCATTTATTGTGTGCATGACCTACGCTTTCCATACACCAGACAAGCTCTGTTTCATTTTGGATCTCATGAATGGCGGCGATCTCCACTACCACTTGTCGCAGCATGGTGTGTTTGACGAAAACCAAATGAAATTCTACGCAGCCGAAGTGATTTTGGGCCTTGAGCACATGCATCGACGATATATCGTTTACAGGTAAGAGATAGCTGGTCACCCACTGGTCGGATAAAGGATAAACAAATTAAACTTTAAAATGATTGTAATTTAGTTGTAGCAAGCCTTTAAATATGAAAGTAATTTTAGCTAATAAATGAAAAGTTTCCTCCTCACTCTTTAAAAGACAACCTAACTCCTGGCCATTAGCTTTTCGCAACGTCAGGATCGACCTTTTTCACTTTTTGGTAAATCATCAAAATTTTTATTTTAGACTTATTCATAATATTTTTTTTGTGTTTATCATGGCAAATTTGACAGCCAGGTACACTGGAAATAATAATTAAGCTCTCCGTTAATCATTCAACAGAATATAATAAAAGGATTGTTCTCGACAATGAGCAATGATATGCTGGTCAAAGTTTACCGAGGTTTCTGATTTTTGTAGTTTGTACGTTCTGGCGTATTTTCGGTGTCCGAAAACGAGCGTGTCAAACTTTTATTCCATTAATCAAATCCTCATCGTTATGATCACGCCTGGTGCTTCTGTCCACTATTTCAGAGACCTCAAACCAGCCAACATCCTTTTAGACGAACATGGTCACGTTCGAATTTCTGACTTAGGCCTGGCCTGTGACTTCAGTAAGAAGAAGCCTCATGCCTCTGTGGGGACCCATGGGTACATGGCCCCCGAGGTGCTGTCCAAAGGAACGGCATACGATTCCAGCGCTGACTGGTTCAGTTTTGGATGCATGTTGTATAAACTATTGAAGGGCCATAGTCCATTCCGACAGCACAAAACAAAGGATAAACATGAAATTGACCGCATGACCCTCACCATGAACGTGGAACTGCCAGACACTTTTTCTCACGAGCTTCGAACGCTTCTAGAGGGCCTCCTGCAAGTGAGTAGTAAACTTCGAGTCAAACAAAAGCATAATTGTCTCATTTTGCTTGGGTAGCAAAGGGACAGGAATAATGGCTCCCTTTGGTTCGATGAGACTAAAGCCGAATAATGGTAACTCAATCAATTTCCAGAGGGACGTCGATAAGCGATTGGGCTGTAAAGGGGGAGGCTCCGATGAACTGAAAGAACATCCGTTTTTTCGTGGCGTCGACTGGAATCAGGTCTATCTTCAAAAATATCCTCCGCCCTTGATCCCTCCGCGTGGCGAGGTGAATGCAGCCGATGCATTTGATATTGGATCATTCGACGAAGAGGATACGAAAGGTACATTAGATTTATAGGCTCAGCCAGTCGTTATGCCCCCCACCCCTCAATCCTTCATCAGTCATCTGATAATATTTTTTTACATCTTAGGAATAAAATTGACGGACCAGGACCAAGATCTGTACAAGAATTTTCCTTTAGTGATATCCGAACGATGGCAATCTGAAGTGGCCGATACAGTGTTTGATACGATTAATCATGACTTTGATAAAGTTGAGCAAAAAAAGAAGTCGAAGCAGAAAAAATTCGGCACCGACGAAAAAGACTCGGACTGCATTCTACATGGGTACATCAAAAAGCAAGGCGGCCCTTTTGGATCTGCTTGGCAAACGCGCTATGCTAAGTTGTACCCTAATCGCCTTGAATTGCACTCGGAAAGTAGCAAGCCCGAGTTGACATTTATGGATCAAATCGAGGAGATCAACACAGACTTGATCCAGGTCAAAAGCGAACAATGCATTGTACTGAAAACGCGAGATGGTAGTAAGATCGTGCTCACCAATCCCGACGAAATTGGCTTAAAGGAATGGTCAATCTCACTACGAACGGCTTTGAAGTGCTCCCATGAGCTTCTTTCGGGTTTGAAAAAGGCTGGAAAGATTTATGGGACCGTTTCGGATGCCACGAGTTCAACAAGTGCCAACTGATTTTTGTTCTACGTTTCGGAGGAGCTTTTCTCACGAGTTATGCCCCACGGCACCATCGCTATTGCAATTATTGCTACAACCCTTCACCAACCAACACCCTCATTCACATTATACCCACTGCGATCAATATCCATCCAAACGATCGATTCTCCACGTTCATTATCATCACAACAACAACAACAACAACACGTGTTTTGATCGTTGCGGTTTCCTTTGCCTTCATATTTCTTCTCTCTATATCTCTTGGAAATTTCCCCCGATATTTCCCTCCATTATTGATATGTAACTAAAAAGAAACTATCACCATTGTGAAAAGAATGGACTGTTGACATTTTAACAGCTATTATTATTATTATTATTATTATTATTATTATTATTATTATTATTATTATTATTATTATTATTATTATTACAGCAACAACAATTATCACCAACGTCAAATGATTTAGTACTAATGAGAAGCGGGTTTTACCCTTTCAATTGTGATTACAATACTTTTCCGCTCCACATCACCCGTTTGCTTTGAGTTTGCCAGTCTACGGTACAGATATTCTCTCCTTTATTTCTGTTCAGTGCCGTGTGTAGAGTTCATTCTCTCTCTTAACCCACCCAAATGGAGCACTGGTCATTTTACTATGAGAAGTAGATTTTGAGTTCATAGCCGGGACAATTTTTTGGCGTTTGAGCCATAACCACACTTTTGTTTCTGTTGTTATGGTTGAAATTGGTTTCACGAATTTGTTTTCTCATTAAGTGTTCTCGAAATGAGTGAATATGCAATGGCTGAATACTTCGTCTATGTTGTCTAGTCAAATAAATGTCATTTTGTGATAAAAAAAGTGACCCAATCTGATGTTCATCCAAGGCCTGGAGCCCTTGACCAACCAACCCGTCATATTAGCAATCGCGATTCGACGAAGGAATTATTTTTTTTATTAACTTGACTTCAAACCCTCTCATTCAATGTATCATCAAACGAACAAGGCACCTGAGAGGGTGTTTCATTATTCGTCATCATCAAAGGGGCATCCTGGAGCGAGTGAGTCATCCATGCAAGTTAATTGTCAAGTTTTGTTGAAAGTGTGACGGTAAAATGCAACGCCTCTAAGGCGTGGCCTTATCATCTTCCAAGGTGAGGGCAGCGGTGTCTAGGTAGAGGTCAAGGAATTCTTCCACGGAATCCGTGTTCCATTTATCAATGGCCAAAGTCTGCAAGAAAAGAGACGCCATGAAGTTACCTCTGATTGGTTCCGAATCTGTTTAGCTGAACTGATCTTCCTCTAACCTCAACTACATCCTCTTCTTCATCCAAGAGCTTGATGGTAGGATCCGCTCCACGGACATACTTGATGGTCAGACCAGGGTATCTGTGGTTGTCAAGTTTAAACATTCAAAAATGGTAAACCCTTGGTCGAGTCCTAGCTCTGTCATACACGTCTTACCTGCTCGTGCGCTCACTCTTGATGAATGCTTGCACTTGCGGATACGCCCCTGAAAATGATCAAGTTAATCACTTCGTCATTACTAAAGGTGCCTGCCTGTGCGTAACTATTTATGTCAAACGATCGTATTGGATGCGAATGGTGGATGGACAATGGATTGATCTTCTTACCCAGTCGTCATCCACAAACCTCAAGAATGGCCTTGGGGTACTTGACGGACTCGAGCTTGCGTCCGTCGCTGTGGCAGCACTGTTGGCATTCCTGGATCAGGTGGGAGCCCAATTGAAAGCGTGACATGTCATCACACGTGGAACAGAGTAGTTCGCTCGGGTCGAATCCCCAACTGGCGCATTGGGTGGGCGTGTCCACGTCAGTCTCGGAGTCGCTCTGCACTCCAACTCCGCCATAACTTCCCAAGAAGGCCTAACGAAGGAGACAAAAACATTAAAAACGCTATGTTATGTCTTCTTGGTCTTGGATTCTGCCCATGGATGGATGAATGGATCTACTCTGCTTTG
>NC_081449.1:8616334-8629823 GCF_007210705.1 Tigriopus californicus | reverse complement strand
ATATGTCTTCTTGGTCTTGGATTCTGCCCATGGATGGATGAATGGATCTACTAGGAATTGTGTTGATACTGATGTGATCAATCTGTCTGCGAGGCAAATTTTCAAATCAGCATTGCCCAGTCTCATCTCTGTTTGCTTCTTGGGCTTTTCGGGTGATCTATTCATCCATCCCGTGGTTTGATCCAAGTCAAAGCTCATTTCTTACCAGCATGACATACCGCCCGATGGGGTTCATGATAGTCAATTGGGCGGGGGAGTGAACACTGAAAATACCCTTAGCACATAGTGGCTTCGACCATACGGGATTCGGACGAATCAAGCGTCGCTCAGCGGCGATTTGACTGGATATGGCTGGATATCGGCTTTGGTCTAGCTAGCACTACTAGCCTATTATTTCCTATGTCAGTCAGTGATGGAGGTGGTAGGTACCTAGGTAGGGGCTAATGAAAGGTAGGTGGTTAGTTCACTTGATTGATGCAACACAAGCTGCAGACGTCGTCCACCGGTTGACTTGAGCTTGACCATGAATTGAAGGCAAAATCAATCTAAAAACGATCGGTCCGTCTATTGAAAACAAGACCATACATTATCACCAAAACCTGAGCCATTTTGAGATTGTAGGGCGCATAAAGTGTCGTGAATGGGATGTTAGCGCCTCAAAGGCGCACATTAGTTGCACCCGTTAAGGCCGTGATTTATTTTCATCGGTTACCCATCGTCACACTCCTTGTTTATGACAACGTCTCAACGTCACGTCAAGGGCCTGCCCGGCCCATGGGCAGGCGCAAGAGAAGGGCGCCTCATTCAGGAGAGGCATCCCTGTTGACTGCTGACTGTGCTGAGTGCTGAATCTCAAGGATGTGACTGATGATAGGTCGTCAAGTCTAGGGTGACGAGAGACGCATATTTTCGCTCGGGCCTGGCCATAAACGAGTTCATAGTAGCTCAATTTGTACGATTTGTAAGGCAGACAAGCCGTTTTCACAGAGCTTTTGGGCATTTCGATTTTGAATATGCTCTTGCATATGTCCTATCCGTGCTCGGCCTAAAGATGGGCCAATGGTTCTTTTTCGGCTCGGCTGCGCTGAAAGCAGCTGATCTTTGTTTACGAGTGCTCTGCCCGAATCCAGGGCATGTCCAGATTGGTAACGTGACGAAATCCCATGGATCTCTTGCTTGTAATTGATGACCAGATTGACCCGCTGACAAGTGGATCCCCCAATCCGAGGCTTCATCATGAGTGCCATTCGATGCCATTACGAAGTACTGGGCGTGGATCGCAAAGTTGAGGCTGATGAGCTCAAGAAACGCTACCGGAAACTGGCCTTGCAGTGTCACCCAGACAAGAATCCCGAGGATCCTGAGGCGGCCAAGATATTATTCCAATCCATCCAACAAGCGTACGAAGTGCTGTCCGATCCGCAAGAGCGCGCTTGGTACGACGCCCATCGGGAGGCTATCCTCAAACACGGCGGGATAGGATCTGGAGCGGAGGTTCAAGTGGACGGGGTGGATCTGTTCCCCTACTTTAATTCTTCGGCCTATTGCGGATTTGACGATGAGTCCGGAAGCTTCTACGCTGTCTACGATAAGCTCTTCGAGACGCTGAATGGCGAGGATCAAGCCTACAGCGACTCCGTGCTCAACTATCCACGCTTCGGAGGTTCGCAGAGCGAGAGTTGGCCCACCTTCTACGATTTCTTTTCCGCTTATAGCACGCCTCGTTCGTACGCCTGGCTAGACCAGTACGACACCCGGCAAGCTGAGAATCGACGGGTGGCCCGACTCATGGAGAAAGAGAATAAGAAGCTACGCGACGAGGCTAAAAGAGAGCGCAATCAGTTGGTACGAGAGCTGGTCAAGTTCATCCGAAAGCGCGACCGACGGGTCCAACTCTTCAATCAGCAGCTGGAGCTCAAGGCGGCGGAGAATGCGCGGAAGACTGCTGAACTCCGGCAACGGCATCTCGATGAGCGGGCCTCCTTGTTGGCCGCCGCCGCATTGCAGAGCCAGAATGCGGCCGGTTCGCTCCATTTGGACAGCCTAGAAAGTCAGTTGACGGCCATTGAAAACCAGTACCACTCTGATCAGGAGGAAGACAACTTTTGTGTAGCCTGTAACAAGCAATTCCGCAATGAGAAGGCCTTCAAAAGCCACATAAAACAGAAGAAGCATCAAGACAACGTCCAAATCCTGCGAGATATTCTGACCGAGGAGGAGAAACGTGATTTAGGCGTGGATGTGGCCATAACAGATCAGCTGAGTGACCCCGTGGATGACGACAGTCCGGCCACCTCGCCCATCCCACCGTCAGGCCCTCCCGCGGGTCTTCCCCCCGATAACACTACTCTCAAATTGGACCCGCACGGAAACAATGGCATGTCCAAGCCCACGGTAGCGTCCAAGAAAAAAGCTCGCCGAAAAGGAAGCAAGAAAGGTGAGCCGTCCTCGACTGCGGCCACCTCGAAAGGAGCGGCTAGCCTCGTGCCCGTCGATCCCGCCCTCGATCGGACCAAAACGTGTTCCGTGTGTCAAAGCAGTTTTCCCTCCAAGAATAAACTCTACCAACATCTCAAATCGTCCAATCACGCCGTGTACGTGGGCTGATGACCGTGAATAGTCGCATCTCACTCGTATGTGTTAATTGATCAAGAAATGCCCAGTTGAAATATAAAGTCACCTTGTACGCCATCCAGCGTCACCCTGTATTGTTGTTGATAGTTGTTGATTGTTGTTCATTAGGTGGTTCAAAATTGACCGCTCGTGGTTAAGGGCCCATTCAGGCTATTCCCTTGGGTCGTGGATTCAAGTCGAAAGGTGTCGAAAGGGCTGATCGCTGAAAATCAGTACCATTCTGATCAGGAGGAGGACAACTTTTGTGTAGCCTGTAACAAGCCATTTGGCAACGAAAAGGCTTGCCTTTCAAAAACCAATCCAGCTTCCGGCTTCCTCACTTCCGCCTACAATGACGAGGCGCGCCTCCGGATTGGGTGCACCGCCTTTGGGCGTCCACGCCACCACCCTGACGGTCCCTTTGGCAGAACGTGTCTTTAGTTTGGGTAAGTAAAGGTTGATCTAGCCCCTGAGCGTATCGCCCCTCCTTTCATCAGGCTAGCACACTCCTTCCCTTGAGAGTATATATGTAGCTTTATTTCATCCGCTCTCCCCGCCCTCTTCCCGTTTCCCTTTTCTAGCCTTCAATGACCTGGGCGCCTCGGAAGTGGATATGGGATTGCTGGCATTGGGTTTACGCACTCGCGTCGTTATCCTCCATGTTCGGGAAAGCGAGCCCAAGGCAGAGGGTCCAACCGCCCCCACCCTGACTTGGCACCTCGTGCGAGAGGTTGGTAATGGGTCAACATGCTGAATAAAGATCTATTAAGCATCGTTAGCAGTGGCCGAATCATCCCCTCTTCCTTATTATGGCTCCGTGTTAATGCTCTTTTAGATCAATCATGACGGGCGGATTCAAAGTTTGGCGTGGTCGCCCATGAGCTCAATGCTGGACAATCGCTTAATGCTGGCCACCGGGCACAAGGAAGTGCGGATCTTGTCGCTCGCCGAGGGCGATGAAGAGGTTCGATCCCTCATGGGCCACGCAGATTACGTCAATACGATAGCCTTTCAGCCCGAATCCGGCGAGCAAATCGCCTCCGGCAGCGATGACGGCACGCTCATTATGTGGAACACGCTCACCGGCCAACGGAACCATCTCTTTACCATGGCCTCACCCGTCATGGCCGTGGTTTGGAACAAGGCGGAGATGTCCAAGATCATGGTACGTGCTGAATCAATGTCTGGCCTTTGGTAATGCATTTAGTTCTACGATGTGAAGTGTGTCCATCCCTAGGCTGCGCAGAAGAATGGTCAGATCCACATTTTCAACGCTGTCACCTACCATGTGAGTCCCAATGAGCCCCACAGTAGCTTTTTGCTGCCTAACGATCTATTCAACATCGGCCTTTTTGCTCCTTAGCCCATTATGAGCTTTGATGCGGGTTTGGGACCGTTATCGGCTGCAGATTGGAGCATTCGGAACCCCATGTTGGTAAGCGCCGCCATCCGATCCGTGATCTACGTGTGGAATCTCTCTCAAACGTCTCAGCCGATTTTTAAAAAATCCCTACTCGAAGAAGGAGTTCGACATTTGAAGTTTTCCAGCCGTCAAGATCACCTATTGGCCAGCTCGGGTCAGCCCAACTACACGGTTTCGGTAAGAGAGCGGACATTGCCAGCCAATGGGTGTATGCTGTATGATTTTGAGATGCTTGTACTAGATGGACGTTAATTGTACTCGTAGGTAACCAATATTCGGTCTTCCACCGCCGTATTTTCTTCCGAAGGGGAACCCGTTGGAGGCTTGGCCTGGCATCCATTCTTGGACGTGTTGGTAAGTTTCACACATTGGTGCCACGATTGAGCGTTCACCTGGTAATCTGATGTGTTTCAGGCTGTCGGTAATGACGAGAAGCTGACATTACGACGGATTTCTAGTCGTTAACTACCGTACATGTGGATCCCCTTTTTATGAATAAATCATTGTACCCCTGATATGACGGGTGGCAGACACTTTTATGAGTATTCTCAGGTGAAAGTTCATTGTGAAGGATGACCTCTTTACGAAACGAACCAATGTTATTTTGACTGTGAAAAGCAGTTTTCGATTCCGTGTATGTACGTACATAGAAATCCCAGTGATTGCACAGGGTTGAGTGAACGAGTGACTCACGTCTTTCTGTACGTGCACTTTCAACTCGAATTTTCAAGCTGGATCTCGAGCAATCTCTCGAAGGGGAACGTCAGCGGAAACGGCCTGACCAGATTGGTCTTTCAGACTCTCAAAGTCTCCAAGTCTCTCTGCACAATCAATGAGCTTTCTCAACAACGTGTTCACCGTGAACACTTTTTCAACAACAGATTACATAGACAGCCAGACAGTCAGTCAGTCAGTCAGTTAGTTAGTCGTTGGCAGACTTTTAATTAAGGCAGAAGCTGTAGATGTTATACAGATTTTGTGTCGACACAACAACCGACCGAGAAAGCGAGAACGAGCCAAAGCTTTTTCGAGGGCAGAGGATCCAAGTAAGATCATGGATGCAGTAGACTCTCGCCCAAGTCATATCTCGTCCAGTTTGCGGGTCTGAATTCCTGACTGTTAAACTGGTTCGAAGTTTATTTGATTATTTAAGAGGATACGGCATCGGCAAGCCCCTAGAACCCAACTGACGGCCTAAGTCGTGGACGAACCAGGAAACCGGTCTCACTTCCACGCACAAACTGTCCCTTGATCAGCTTGGAAGACGTCTTCATTGGAATAGGATGAACGGAGGGTGGAATGAAAGTCCTCTGAAGAATGAAATAGCCATTGTTGGCCTGCCTATTTGCCTGAATATCTTGCGCACCGCTCACCTAACTCAGTTGGATAAGTGAGCGCTTGACGAGAGAGAGAGAATCGATGTCATATCTGGAATTGGATTTGGTATTTACATCCATGCTGGTACAAGTACTAGTTACTAGTGTAGCATATATTCCAGCTTCACGCATGGCCACTATTCTACCGCAGAAAGCGTGAGTCAGAATTAGAGTGAGCAGTTCAGTGCTTGAACTCGGTCGGTGTCACGTGCATCATCGACATCGACAAGAGCCGAAAGAGACGCAAAGAACGAGCGAAAATATTCCGAGATATTGGGAGGCGGATTATCCAATCATCCGATTACTAACCATTAGATCAGACATGGGACTATTAAGTGAAGGCAGACCTTTGGAGTGGAGCGAGACCCAGTCCCACGCCAATCATGTCCGCCAGCATGGGATCGTTCAATTCATTCGGATGTTTCGCGAGATCGAGCAACGCCAAGGCGATGTGCTCAAATGGGGCGACGAGATTGAGTATAATGTGATCCACCTGGAC
Source organism: Tigriopus californicus (assembly GCF_007210705.1). Lineage (NCBI taxonomy): Eukaryota > Metazoa > Arthropoda > Copepoda > Harpacticoida > Harpacticidae > Tigriopus > Tigriopus californicus. Next base: position 8,623,912 of record NC_081449.1, on the reverse strand, counting down.
CCCAACCAACAAGTGGCCCGCGTCTCTCTACGCGCCCAAGAGCTGCTCCGACAATTGCAAGAGCCGGAATTGGCCGGTCAATCGAATTTGCCCTCACTCTGGCGACCCGAATACGCCGCTTACATGGTGGAAGGCACCCCCGGTAAGGTTGCATTTCACCGTTTCAAGAGCTTTGGCTCCAATATTTGCCTTGAAAAGAAGTGGCTTGCCGTCACTTGGCCAGTTTATCTTATACGCTAAGTCGTCTCATGTCTTTGGGTTGTGGGTCTAGGCGTTCCTTATGGAGGATCATTGGATCAATTCAATACAGTGGAAAAAAATATGAACAACCGTCGAAACGAAGTGCGCGCTTTGCTCCTACCCCAAGAGAAGATCTATTCGATGTCCATCTTTCCTCGGTTAGGCTGCCCGCCATTCACAGAACCCGTGGCTTATCCTGATCCAGAAAAGAGTTTTACCAAGTCTTTATTTTGGCCGAACGAGGCCACCTATCAAGGTCATCCCCGGTTCAGAACCCTTACCCGAAACATTCGCGAGCGACGCGGAGAGAAGGTGGCCATCCATGTGCCATTGTTCCCGGATGATCGGACCAACATGACAGAAGATCTCGATAACGGAGTCGACCCGGCCCATGCCAAGGCGGGGCACATTTACATGGATGCCATGGGTTTTGGCATGGGATTGTCATGCTTGCAAGTCACCTTTCAAGCCTGTCATTTGGACGAGGCCAAGGTGCTTTATGATCAACTCACACCGGTGTGTCCAATCTTTTTGGCATTGACAGCCTCTTCACCCATGTTCAGGTAACAATAAGAATGGCCCAAATCGTGTGCCAACGATTAACAGCCGTCTGTCTCATGTTTTAGAGGTCTGTTAGCAGATGTGGATTGCCGTTGGGACATCATTTCAGCCGCCGTAGATGATCGCAAAGCCGAGGAGAGGGATCCCTCTCATCCTCAATACATATCAAAATCTCGTTATGCTTCTGTGAGTAGCTACCTGTCTCGATGCGCACTCAAATATCCCTATAATGACATCAAATTGGCCCATGATCCCGCCGTGTACGAGCAACTCCGGCAAAATGGCATCGATGAGCTCATGGCCAAGCACATCAGTCATATTTTCGTCCGGTAATGGCAAAGCCACTCTCGTCGAGACAAGAGTGTGCAATCAATCTTGGTCATTTCATTTCAGTGACACGGTTTCCTTGTTCAGTGAGAAAGTCGATCAAGATGATAGCAAGGATACGGATCATTTTGAAAACATCCAATCCACCAATTGGCAATCCATGCGGTTCAAACCACCTCCGCCCAACTCAAACATTGGATGGCGGGTCGAGTTTCGGCCTTGCGAGCTCCAGTTGACCGACTTTGAGAATGCGGCCATGGTTTGCTTTGTAGTGTTGCTCACTAGAGCGATTTTGAGCTTCAACTACAACCTCTTGATACCGATTTCACTCGTAGACGTGAACATGAAAAGGGCTCAAAAACGAGACGCCGTTCTCAATCAGAAGTTCTTTTTTCGCACCAACATGACGACCACGTGTGAGGAGCATAAAGATCCGGTTGTGGAAGAAATGACCTTAGATGAAATCGTCAATGGTTGCCCGGCCAAGCAATACTTGGGTCTCTTACCGATTGTTCAGGAATATCTCAAGGACCAAGAGATCGATTCCTCCACCATGTGCACTTTGTCCAATTACTGGAAACTCATCAAGCTCCGTTCCACGGGAGCCTTGAAGACCAACGCTAAATTTATGCGGGATTTCGTTCTATCTCATCCAAATTACGGTCAAGATTCGAAAGTGAGCGAGAAAATCCAATTCGACCTACTCACGCATTTAGATCGGGTTCAAACGGGCGAGATGAAGGCGCCCACACTCTTGGCCGACTTACGTTACGTGACGGCCAAAGCCGAGTGAATAAATCTTACAATGAATCCTGCTGTCTCATCAATTTGTATTGGTGGGTTAGCTAGTCTCACCCCAATATGAATACAAACGTAGATTTAAAAAAATAGGGCATGTCTCAGGCCGTGGCGGGTCGAGGTCGAAGAATGAGTTTGCCGGTTTCGTCACAGTCCATGGCGAAATCGAAGAGTACCTCGCGCACACGTGACACAAATATAGAGGGGGCCACCACTCGACGGTGAATGCCCAAAAGCAACAGCACTAGGATAGTCACGGCCGACACGCTGAAGAACGGGTGGATCATCAGAGACGACCAAAAGGACACCTCGGCCGTAAGGGGGTCACTTAGCCAAGAAAAGGCCCCCATGGCCACACCAATGGAGGCCAGTAACAGCACCACTCGCCACCGTTGGGCGGCGGGATGGGCGGAAGCAATGATCTCGGTCAGACGCCGTTCGAACGCCTTCAGGTCCTCGCACGCCACTTGCTCCATGATGGGGCTCGTGGGTGGGCTCGAAGGTTGACGGGTCAAACAGGACGCTTCAAATGATAGGGCAGGTTAGGTTTGAGGGCCTCAAGAGCGCCGGAGGCGTCCAGATGTTGGAGGTACGAGCAGGAGAGAACCACGGTTTGGGGTTGAAGTTCAGCCAGGGCGGGTAAGCCACTCAAGACCAAAGAACGGCCGAAACCGCGGCCACGCCACGCCGTTGGCACTTCCGTGTGGAACACGTCTAAGGTGGTGGCGTCCAGCCAGGCAAACTCGAGGAAGGCCGTGGTGTTCGAACCGTCATAAGCCGTGGAGGCAGTGGAGGTTGAGAGGCGTGGGCTGTGGGATAACTTGTGGTCGGCCAGCCACCACACGAAACGCCCTTGGACCGGATCTAAGGAATAGCGAGAGTTGGTCTGTCCCGGGGCGGGATCGCCGCTCATGCTAGGACGGGCTCCAATGGATGGCAATGGCAATTGCAACAGGGTAAGAGGGTGCGAGTTCACGGCTCAGGGACTCTCGACGCTCTCGACACTCCGAAAAACATCAGCTGATGAGAACCAAGCCAAACCAGCCATCTTCCAATGGGCTGATTCATGATGGGCTACTCCAATCCTCGCTAGATAGAAGTAAAGATGCTTTCTATATTAAACATCCAATGAAATTCCGCTCAATGACCTTCGGGTCAACTCCTTTGAATGCTTCACTCATAGATAATGGAGGTAAAGATATTGAGCAGGTCTCATCTATAAAAGATTGAGGTGTAGTCCTGCAAAATAATGGAAAGTTCCATGAGCATATCCAGTTGAAAGTGGGTAAAGCTTTTCAAATGTGTGGTTGGATATATCGCACGTTTAAGTCCAAAGATAGCATCACGAAGCTAACTCTGTACAAGTCAATTGTTCAACCACATCTTGAATATGCTTTACCCATTTGGGCTCCAATGAGTTCAGCAAGTTTGCAAAAGGTCAAACAAGCTCAAAGATGTTTCACTAGGAACATCACAGGAATGAGAGAGCTCTTGTGTTTGGATGGATTGAAAAAGTTGGGACTGTACAGTGTTCAGAGACGGTACAAAAGGTATCTATCTGATACTACAGTATATGTCTCCAAAAGCATCCATGAGCTTTGTTTGTCCCAACTTAGGTCTTGGTGTCAATTCTAGTGACTGTAGAGGTTGAATGTGCGTTTTGAGAGCACCTTCAAGTCCTCGAGAATCCAGGCTAGTTCAAACAATGAAGTCCACTTTTCCCATTTCTCGAGCTCCTTCATTGATTAATTTGCTTCCCTCTAATATTCGTAGGGAATACGTAGGCCTGGTTGATCCGGTTGCATCTTTCAAGTCAGACTTGGACAAATATTTAGATAGCAATCCAGATCAACCCTACATTCAAGGACTAGCTCGGTCTCCCAACTAAAATTTGTTGGTAGACCAAATATCATATAAAGATTGAAAGTCAATAAATAGACAAATCATAACCTTTCATTTTATTAGTACTTGGGATTGCATTCCCTGTGGTGGTTAGAAAAGCCCGTGAAAACTTAACCAAAAAAAAGAAGCAAAGAACACAAAATTGTAAATCACACAAATGGGATAATACATGGTGACAGTGTAAGCAATACCACATTCCTATGTGTTCTAATAACTTTGGCAACACACTAGACCCATGATGGCATGAATCTCTCTCTACATATATTCATCAAGGTGACTTTCCAACAAACTGGATTGAACACCATTCATTGCCTTTAACCTTTCTGTGACATTTTTCCAATTGGAACATTGAAGCAGGAAAGGTAGATGACGTCACCATCAAATTTTGAGAAGTCACCCGCAGTTTTGAGGCTTCATATTTCTTTCTTAATGGATTAAATTACGATTTCAGTTCTTTTATTCATGAAAGGAATGCTTTACAGACAGTTGCATTTTTTGTAAATTGTCACAGCTTCACTCATCAACATGCTTTAAAAATACTCTTTAGTGTAAAAAATCTATTTTTGGACTTCTATTTTTACAATAAACATTTCAAAATTTCAGAAAAGTTTTTTTCTAATTTACAGATTTGTGCCTTAATTTTTAGAACCCCTTCTGTTTTGAAAATTGCCCCAGGGACCTCCCAAAACTTCAAGCAGTTGCTACTTCAATGACCCAATTTTCTAACAAAATAGTACTGGGACAAGTACGGCTTCACAAGTATTTGATAACTCACTTTAAAAACATCATTCTCAATAGACTTTTTACAATAGACTTTTGGGACAATTTAACGGAAAAAGATGATTGCAAAGAGTCATGGGTATGCTACAAGTAGAGAAAATATGGTTCTCTGTTTATTTCCATTTGGATGGCAGAAGTGTCTAAAATTTTACTGTTTTAGGATTTGAAGGGTATCATTAAAGAGTTGGTGGTGTGTTTATGATAGAGTTTATTGTGTTAGAATGTGTTAAAGATGCTTAATGTAGAAAGATCAGCAAAGGTCAGCTGATTCTCCCTTTCTCTGACTAGACGATTTTTCTCTTGGATCAAGGGCTGCCGTTATGCATGGTTCTCCTAAACAAAAAGCAATGAGGTAAAATTGGGAACCCTGCTAAGATATTCCAGCGTGCGAACTGCTTTGATTTTGACATTTAACTCTTTGAATCTCAAACACGCAAACAAATCAAAATAATAATCACGCTGAAGTACGTTAGCAGGGCTCCCAATTTTACTAAACATTTTTTCCTGAAGTTTTTTCAAGTCATCCAACCATTTTGAAAAAATATGAAGGATTTCATTGCTTTTGCTTTAATGAGCACTTGCCATACAAATGTTTTGAATCATGTCAGCTCAATGGTTCATGGTGTTTTTGTTTAGGCGCCTTGGCCGTACAGCAGATGGTGTTTTTGTTTAGGAGACGGCAGCCCTCGAAAACTCTTGACCAATAAGAATCAGGGATCTGAGAGAAAAATGGTCTAATCCAGCCCTCTATTCTAGTCGGCAATAGTGGAGTGGAAAGCACTCTGAAACCTCGCTATAAGGCGTTTCAGTTTTGCGTTACCTCGTTATCTAGTGCTCGAACTTGAAAATGGAATAGGGCATCCCCGCATGGTTTCGTGAGTGCATATTTTGAGATGCGATTTGTACCCAGTTGCACCTCTAACTCATTTTCTTCGGTTTTTGAGCCCCAAGGTTTCGTTATTCATGTATGGGATGTTGCGCTCATAAATAGTTTCAGAGAACAGAGCCCTGTTTTTTAAAGCGAAGGAGTGAGTCTTAGATCGAGAAAAGGTCGTACTTTACTAAATAAGTTGGCGTACTCATGACTTTAGCTGTCTACCACAAAAATTGTTTACCTTGTGCAGCGAGTGAGTGACCAGTAGAAAGAGTACTGATCAAGAAGGAGTAATGTTTCTGAGCTATTTGACAGAAAAGAACAATAATGCATGTGGCTCTTCTTTCTGTTTTATATTTTGTTGAAATTTTAAGTCTTGTTTTCCTTCTTCATAGGAGTGCACAAGCCTTTTCTTGAGTGAAGACAAGTCCTGTTTTTCTAGTAAAAATACGTATCAACCTTCTCTAAGTAAAGTAGGCGCTAATAACTTTACCTCACCTAATTTAATAATTTGCTTGCATTTTATCAATTTATAGGACAGATGAGAAAGAGGCACATGAATTGGAAAGTGAACTCAAATGTATTATAAAATTGAAAATGTAAGTGGAAACAGGACCTTTATCAATGTTCTATATTAGGGCTGGTTAGTTTTTCATCAATGCCTTATGGTATTGTTCCTCTGCTTTGTAACTACAATTATGGTGCCAAGTTTTGAAATTATAATTGTCATTCATGTGATCAATCCATAGGGTAGCTATATCTTGCTCATAGACAAAAACATCCATTATATGATTATTCAAAAAAGATAGGAAAGGACACTTTCACAACCATTTTTTACTTCCTATGATTGTCTGTGAAATTAAAACAGTAACTCAGCAGAACCCTCATTTCAACAGGCCAAGTGCATGGTAGCAAATAGAATGTACAGATTAAGATCAGTGTGAATTTTATGGGGATGGTTTGATTCTCTTATTGTTCATTTTATTGGTCACCACGCAGCTGTTGTGCCAAATTCTGTTGTAGACAGTTAGAGTCATGAGTACCCAAAAAAACAGAGCTTTACCTTATCAAGAACCTGAGTTTTATTGCCTAGTCCAATTCAAATCAATTCTAATACGCCCAATTGAATTAGTATTAGGGATCCCATTACCTTTAGTGGTAAAAGCTATGTTTCATTTGTAGAACATAAATTCAAGTAGCTTTATTAAAATGTGAACATTTTTTGCCACTTTGATAATGTGATATGACAATACTTAGTAAAAACCAAAGATTGTCAAGAACATTTAGGAGCACAAAAATGCTGTATCTTGGTTTTTTAGTACTTTTTCTGTTTTGAAAAGTACCTCAGGGACCTCTCAAAATTTGTGCTGACATCATCATGCAGCTACTACTTCAATGTCTCAATAGTTTTTGCAACCTGATCTTTAGTACAATTTACTTTGCTTTAAATTACTTGTTTAAAACTTGTCTTTGACAATGTACAATAAAGCCTTAAGATATGATTGAAGTCTGATATCATTGGTTTAGTCCAGCTTTCACTTTCAACTTTAGAGCCTGTTTTCTTCATTTCTTACCACTTAATAAGCTAATCAAGTCTCAAATGCTGAGATGCAAGTTGTGACGTGCAAACCACATATACATGCGAAAAATCAAAAGGTTCTCTTTGTAGAAACTTGTACATTTTAACACTTTCATCAAATAAAAAAATATGACAAGGGATAGCCATGTAAAACAATGCTTTAGTTGTTCAAAAACATTTACAATCATGTATTTGGGTAAGGTTTGACCACAGAAACGGTTATAGTATAGTGATTCAACCTCTGGTCAGGAAAAACAGATAAATGAATAAGACAATTGGATAAAGCAGAAAAATTTGGAGTCAGAGAGATTAGAAAAAGCTCATTCAAATCACAAAAATTTGGATCGTATGCTCAATGCTAGTTACAGCGTTATTATGACCAGCTCATGGACCTGCCAGTTGTGTTCCGTCCACCAGCCAGGGGTGAAAGGTCCTGACTTATTGAATTCCCGTGGTGAACGGAAACATGGAACTCCTGACCCAAGCACTAGGTAAAAATACCTTGATAGCTCTCAAA
>NC_081449.1:8614078-8615244 GCF_007210705.1 Tigriopus californicus | reverse complement strand
TCCATCTAATTTTGTGCCTAGAACACGCAGCCATTGATTCTTTAGAGAGTGACCCATGTTTAACTCAAATTCTGCATTCCGAAATCTATTCAAGAACGCAGTATCCCATTCATGAATAACGAAACCTCGGGTCTCGATTACCGAAGAAAATGTGTTAGAAGTTGCACCTACTGCGAGTATCAGATAGTTTCGTGAACGCACATTTTGAAATGCTACTGGGTACAGTTTAGTACTGTCGCATTTCAAAATTTGCGTTCATGAAACCACGTGGGGGTACCCCATTCATTGAGCACTCTCTCAGCGAGAAGGCATCTGATCAGGAGGCAACGCATAGCTCTGCAAAACCTCTCTGGGAGACGTTCGATCTTCGACCAAGCTTTCCACTCCGCTATTGACGTAGCCTTTCAGCTGTCATCCGCTCTAAAAACTGGTCAGCTTTAGCACAAACTTTGAGAGGTCACTTGGGTATTTTTCAAGAGTAGTTTAAAAAACAAAGTACAGTGGCAATTTTGGACAGAACGCTTCTCTAACGTTGCAATAAGCCATTTGGAAAAATTGAAAATTCTAATGAAGGAAAATTTAGTCCATTAACTACTTGCTTTTGGGTAAAACGTATTGTTTAAGCATGTTAATGAATAAAGCTGTGACAGTGTATCAAATTGCAATGCTAAATGAACCATTCTTTTGATGAGTAAATGAGTTGACACTCTAATTTAATCCTTTGACAAAAAACTATCAAGCCTCAAAAATACGAGTGACCTCTCAAAATTTGATGGTGACGTCATCTTCCCTTCCTGCTTCAATGTCCCACTATGTCCCACTAGCACAGTTGCAGATCTCTTTATGTGCTCTCCAATCAGCGTGGTCGCCTTAATAAAAATCCCTTCTTTCATCCATTCATCGGATTCATTAAGTTAGATTTGTTAATCATATTTGAGATTCTAGATAATCTTAGCAATCTGTTTATGACTAGTTTTCCGGATTTCATCCGGATAAGTTTAACCTAATCCTTTTGGCTCAATTGAAACTTAGCTAGCATTGCCTTCTGGTGTGAAGCAAGCACCGACAGGGCAAGTAGTCCGGTGCTTAACTTGCCCAAGTAGGAACTTGCCCCAACTTGGGTTTGTACACAGACACTTGAGGGGAAAATGGTGTGGCCAAACTTA
>NC_081449.1:8589651-8614036 GCF_007210705.1 Tigriopus californicus | reverse complement strand
GCACCAACAGTGAGGCAGTAACGTGGCTTTGGTTCAATGACTGGTTTGTTTCTGGCAATCTGACTTTAGCTACGCACAAAAAATCCTGATTTTGCGGTTTTCCTCAGCTAACCGTCTGGGCTCCCTACGTTAGCAGCGGATCTCTGTTTGTGTTAATCTTGCCCAAGTTCTAGTACTTGGCCAAGCTTTGCTTGTAAACAAGTAGTACTTGGGTGTCTGTGATGACTTGCTACTTGCCCTTTTCCCATCAGTAGCATTGCCGGCATTGCCTTCGAGGTAAACGTTATTCTCCACTGATTAGTTGGCGGTGCTACTTTTTTAAACTTAACCTAAACTAATCAACCCTAACCTAACCTAACCTAACCTGATCAAACCTTACCTAAAACGATATTAACAACCCATAAAGTCTCTATCTAAACCTTTTGACACTTTGCTACAAATTTTAAAAGTGAACAACGCCAACTAATTGGTGGAGAATAACGTTTATCTGACTCGATGACTGCCAAACTAAAAAGTACTACATGGAAAAGAAAGCAAAGAGTGTTTTCTACTAAACAATTATCCAAAATCATGGAATGTACCAAAATAGAATGAGAGAGCACTTTCATTTGATTGGTGTGATGGCGCATTGAGTGGATATTAATGATTCACTTGCAATGTGTGAAATTCCTGTCCACTTATGAGCTAAAAATACAAATCAAGACTATATCTCGTGGTTCTTAATTACCCAGAAAACCAGTCTTGCAATTATTGCACAAATAAGCCGTCATTTAATGAGATTGAAATCTAAAGACAACATTGAAAATGCTGGTAAGCTTGCGGGACTTAAGTTGTTGGAAAAAGTGGTCAGCACAATTGTAAAAGGTGTCATCAATAATGGTGAAAAGCATTGTTAAGACACACGCTTACTCAAGATACGCTAACAATCAACTTGTACAGAGTTAGCATTGTGATACTATCTCAGAACATAACATGTGACATATCCAGCCACATATATGAAAAGGTTTACCTACTTTCAATTGGATATGTCTAGTAAACTTTTCATTATTTTAGGACAACACCTACATAATAAAATTCAACCTATCATTCAAGTTATCCTCTGCCACGCTCTGTAAACCATTTTCTTTCTACCAGAATCAATGGAATTATCAATCATCTTCATCCATCTAAAAGACCCAGTGACATTCCAGATAATCATTGGACCATTGGCCTGGAGAAACCCCTTCCTAAGAGATGATGTCAACTAGTGCTGGGGCAAGTCCAACAAAAGTTGGACTCACATGAGTCCAATTATTTGTTGACTTTTTGCCGGACTTGAGTCTGGCAGAGGAATTGAGTCTTTTACTAGAGTCAGGTATAGCAAAAAGACTTCTCCTGCAAAATTCTATGCAAAAATATTGTTTTTTGACAAGTCCGGACTTGTTCCTCTCTAAAAGACTTGAGTCCGGCCAATTTTTCCAAAATGGAGTAAAAGACTCCAGTGCACTTGGACTTCAGTGCGGACTTGCCCCAGCATTATTGCCCACCCTGTTAGCTACCCATTTTCCAGATTGGACAAGGATGGGGATCTCCTTCTGAGGTTCCAATATGGTTTCCAGAGAAGCCTCTATACTACCACAGCAGGGACTCTCCTCTATGAAATTGTGCATTACAACATCAGTAATAAGAGGAGAGTGTGCAGATGTGGATTTCTCAATAGCATTCCATAGGGTGGACCAAATGCAGTTATTCCTCAGAGTCCAATTGTGGGGAGTTCCACTTTCAATATGTGTCCTGCAGGACTCAGAGGCTCTATTCATTCTGGTGACCACCTATCATCTCCTACTTCACGTCCATTGGCCTTCTCCGGGTGGATTCAGTATTGCTTGATTTCAACTTGGAGCTTTGGCGGCCAACAATTTGATATGTGCAACACAAAAAGCAAAATCACTTTTTTGATTGCCTCATGGATCCTGGTACTGCAATACAGGTTTGGTCCAAACCCAATGGAAGAAGGCCTTACTTACTTTCTCATGTCCTTCCAGTGCTTTCAAATGGAACCATATCAAACAAACTGCACGGCGTATTAATTTTCAGATTCCGCACGGTAACAACCCTACTTTCAACCTGTGACTCATCTGCTGTAAACGCAGGTGTGTCTGCTGGCTCCCATCCCTGCTCTTGGCACATACTCTGTGGTAAACAGATGATTTGTTGGTCCACCACGTTGTTTTGTTTTTGTCACTGAATGGCTGAACGCCTCGAAGGTTGAAAGCATTTAGTCAAGTTCGTCCTTCAAGTGAACTCACTGGGAATAAGTTCCGTGCCCTCGTATCGGCTTCTTAGTTAGAAGTTCTGTGCTCTGTAGCTCAATGATCGCCATGGATCTGGTCAAGACGCTGGAAGAGACGGATACCGTGGACTATTTGTCCTCCGAGAATTCGGCCGACGAGGACGAGGCCGTGCCACAAAAGGTGAATCGCATCGAGCCCCTCAAGGGTCAGTCGGCTCCCGGTCGTCAAGACTTCGAGGGGGACTTCGACTTTGTGGACAATCAAGCCGATTACATGAAGGATACGTGGTCAGAAGTGGCCAGTTATCTTAAAAAGAAGTCCCGCACCACGTTAAACGCCAAAATCGCCCAAGTCCGCCAACGAATGCAGACCTCCACTGATGACCCGCACTCTGAGGACGTGATTGTGCTTTCAGACGACGAGTTGGTGGTCGACGATCTCAATATGAAGAAGGGTGATGCACGCCGAAAGGCACGCAAGCGAGTCAAAGCCCAGACGCGCGCGGAACCGCCCCCGGGGTTGGATCAGGAAGAGCAGGCAGGGTCGGAAGAAGAGGAGGATCAAGTGGATGACGATGACGATCAACGGCAGGTCTTTGACGATCAAGTGTGCCTGACCAACGACGAGGACATGAGTGCGGCCTCATTTCACACCATGAATCTGTCGCGACCGTTACTCAAAGCCACCGAAGCTCTGCACTTCATTCACCCCACACCCATCCAAAAGGCCACCATTCCCCTGGCTTTGGCAGGGCGCGACATTTGTGGGTGCGCGGCCACCGGTACGGGTAAAACGGCGGCTTATATGCTGCCCATTTTGGAGCGATTATTGTACCGCCCGAAGGAAAACTGCGTGACCCGCGTGCTCATCCTGGTGCCTACGCGCGAATTGGGAGTGCAAGTGTTTCAAGTGTCCAAGCAACTGGCTGAATTCACCACCATCAGCTTCGGCCTCTCTGTAGGCGGGTTGGATTTGAAAATGCAAGAATCGTCCCTGCGTAAAAGTCCGGACGTTGTGGTGGCTACCCCGGGTCGACTGATCGATCATCTTCAGAACACGCCCTCTTTCACCTTGGACAGCATTGAGGTGCTTATCTTGGACGAGGCGGATCGCATGCTGGACGAGTGCTTCCTCGAGCAGATGAAGGAGATCGTGAAGTCGTGCTGTCCCACGCGACAGACGCTCTTGTTCTCAGCCACCATGACGGATCAGGTCAAAGATCTGGCCGCCGTCTCGCTCAAGAAGCCCGTCAAAGTGTTTGTCGATTCGAACCGTGAGGTCACGTGGAATCTTCGACAAGAATTCGTTCGGCTGCGACAAAACAAGTGCCACCTCCGTGAAGCCGTCTTGGCCTCGTTGGTCTGTCGGACCTTCCGAGATCACACCATGGTCTTTGTCCGGACCAAGCGAGAATGCCATCGGCTGCACATTCTCTTGGGATTATTGGGATTGCGAGTGGCTCAACTCCACGGCAACATGTCTCAAGCCAACCGATTGTATGCCTTGAAGCAATTCAAAGAGGAGGAGGTGGATATTCTCCTTACTACGGACGTGGCCGCTCGCGGTTTGGATATTACGGGAGTGAAGACCGTCATTAACTACGAGTTACCCAACACCGTGGAACAATATATCCATCGAGTGGGCCGAACGGCGCGGGCGGGTAATTTGATATATTTAGGAAGTGAATCTAAGTCTGCGTCAGGGGCCTTTTTTTAATCATTCGGGTTGATTATTCTAGGTCGTATTGGTCGGTCCATATCTTTGGCTGACGAAGAGCACCGTAAAATGGTCAAGGAGATCATTCGAAGTGCGAGGGATCCGGTGAAGAACCGCGTCATACCGGTCACTATTGTGGATAAGTACATGAACAAGATCAAGGGCATGGCCGAGCAGGTCAAGACCGTCATGGAAGAAGAGCAAGCCGAGCGTGAGATTGCCAGCCTGGAAAACAAAGCCAATCGCATGGAAAATGAACTCAAGACAGGGCCGGAGCCGGAACGCACTTTCAAAGTGGGCAAAGCCGGTCACGCCCTACCTATGTTGAAGAAAAAACGCAAGAAGGGGCCCACTTTCGAAACGGAGGAGGACAAGAAGCTCTTCCAAGAGAGCCAATATCTTACGCGGGAATCCAAACGGAGTCGCAAAATGAAGAAGATCAGGACCGTTCACGATGCCGAGCCCAATGAAGGCGGTGATGACAAGCGCAAAAAGGGAAAGAATATTTTCGACGTAAGCCGTAAAAATGTCAAGCGCATGCGGCACGAAGGCTCGAAGGCTAAGCGAGAACAACGATCCCAGAAGCGGCAACGGAAATGAACGGCAAATTTGGTGAATGATGCAGAGCGGAATTTAATGCTACGATGAACTTCGAAATCGACGTCGAAATAAATCACTAGATATCACGAATTTTGGGAACAAGGGATGAGCTTGTTGATGTGGTTGGTTTCGGAAATAGTTGACACACTCGGTCAAAAGCGCCGGATTCCCTGCAAATGCGCGATTCAACGAGCTAGTAGATCGCGTCCCCAATGCGTCCAAGAGACGCGGTAATTGTTCCTTCAGCATGAGAGGATAAAGCGGATCGGAGGATGGTTCCACCCCAAGGTCCCCCTCGTGATCCGCTCGGCCATGCAAGAGGTTTTGGGCTTGGGTTTTGATTTGAGTTTGAGGGTGCATATAAGCCGCACGAAGAATGGCGCATTTTGCGCTTTTTCTCTGCTGGAACGCCACTCGAAAGGCAATGCGAGCAGCATCAGAGATACCCAAAGCCGCTTTGAGGCCTGTCTCGACCCAAACACACTGTCTGGACGAGAGACGCACGTTCTCAAGGAACACGAGTCCGAGCGCATACACGGCTTCATGGGGCGGGAACGGGTATGGGGGGTGAGCCAGGGTCAAAGCTGGGGCGATTCGCGGGTGGCATGCCATGCTTTGGACGGCTTGGGCCCAGCCCATGAGATCAGTGATGGTTTCCCGCGAAAGCGAGGCGCTGTTGGCAGCCAAGGGCACGATTTCAACGAAGAAGTAGTCGATTAAGGCCGGCAAATTCAGCGGGTCCTCGTGGCCTTCCATCACGAGACTACGTAGAGACCTCAACGAATATGTCCCAATAAATCCTCGCCGGCATACATTTCTCTCGGTGGGCCCAAACTGCACAACAAACAGTGTTGCGAGATTTGGGGATAAACGTTCTTATCCACCGATTAGTTGGCGGTGCTCATTTCTAGATATGTGGCTCAATTGTAAAACGTTTAGCTAGAGACTTCAAGGGTTACAAGTATCGTGTTAGGTTAGGTTGGGTCAAGTATTTAAGGTTAGGTTAGGTGAAGTTTAAAAAAGTAGCACCGCCAACCAATCGGTGGAGAATAACGTTTACCGACTTTAAGGGTTATCAATATCGCGTTAGGTTAGGTAAGGTTAGGTTTGATAAGTAGTGCCAGTCAAACCTTGCAGATAAATATGGTATTTATTGACACCAAATTGGCATAAAAACCAACCGAATTTGCACAAAAATTTGCAAATAAACTTTCCAAAACATAGGCATCGAAGGGTGTCTGTAAAGGTTATTTTTGCCTTCCATATCAGACAACATGTAGATGAAAAGGAAAATTATATTAATATATCTTCCAGCACCTGGTTCTGAAGGTGCTCTCCCTAAGAAGCAGGTTTTTGTCTTGTCCATGGTGCGTCCTGCCCTGATCAGTAGAGCTCAGAAATGAAATTCTTTTTGAGGGCCAAATAATCACAAAAAAAATATTTTTGAAAGCATGGAACAACTTTTACAACAGGAAAAAAACAACTCTCAAACACAAAGAAATAAGCCTGGTTATAAGGAAAAAAGACAATATGAAACTTATTATGCAAAAGTTTGAAGCAATTACCAAAGGTTTCAATACATTTTGTTTTACAATGTTAAAAATCAAAAGCCCCAAAAAATGTCTCCTAACTTAGACCCCCAGATTCATGCAGGTTTCTAGAGCAAATTTGGTTCATTTGGGTGAAAAGAGCTCTGAAATGCAAATATTTTTTTATTTGCTCTTTTGTGTGTAGAGTATTGAGATTCCAGTTGCATTTTCAGGAAAAGCTTGAGCTTTTGCCAACAGGATAATAGGACAAGCAGAAATAATGTGAGAGTTGAACAGCAATTACTTTATTGCAACCAACCTAGAAGATTGGGAAACTGCAGTATTTAAAGGAGGTGCAAAAGGTATCTTTAACAATACATGTTCAAAAATATCCTTGAGCTTTTTCCTCAACCAGGTTTTATAGTCAATGGCAATGAAAGTAAATATTTACAATTTTGAGCCCTCCAAAATATCCAGGCTAGTCAAAACAATGAAGTAATGCTTCTCTTTGGGTTTCATCAATGTTATATTGTTGAAATGTGTGTCCTTGATCCTTCCTCTAAAAATTGGGGTTGATTTGATACTTAGTTTATTTGTTCCACCAGTTCCCACCTTTTGTGTGCATGTGTGAAACCACATTAGTTTCAACTTGATTCAAGAAAATACCAGATATGGGCATGAGACGCCAAAGTCCAACGTTTTGATAATCCTAAAATAAATTCTTGTGTGAAAACCCCACCACATTGAATTCAAATAAAAAGAGTGATTTAAGATGTTTGGAGTACCTAGGGAGTAAAGTACAAAAAATAACAATTTTTTAAGACATTTGAAAAACAAAAGCGTTTTTCTTTCTTTCTAAAATTGACTAGGATTCTTGAAAATTATTCACATATATTGGGATTCAGCGGCTTTACATCACAAAATGCGAGCAAAATGTAAGCAAAGTTTGTCATTGGTTTAAATTGCGGGTAAGAAAAATCAAAAGAGCAATCAGAGCAATAACTGTTAAAGTAAAAAGGCGGGTAATTCAAACTGATCGAAAATCGTCATTTTCAAGGTCAAAGTTTCACATATTCCAGTCAATAATTTTGTCCAAAACTGTTACTTCAACACGACATTTTTGTAACCATTTCAAAATCAATCAAAATTAGAATCATTTTTGCATCATACCCTGGGCTAGAAGGAAATAAACCTTCAGGCCAGTACATAAATCTCAAGCTAATGTCTGCAAATCCCTTATATATACTGTAAACTTGACAATGGCCTGAATGCAAAAAAACTCTAAATTGCCCCATTGCTAGATTTCACGAGAGATAGTCGCATCTATTATAGAATGATCATTTATCAAACAAAAAATAGTGGCTGAGATTGATGCAAAAGAGAATGTTTTACCTAACATGACTTCACTAAAGAATTGGCCAAAAGCAAAGTTAGTCACCATTGGAAAATGATGAATTTTCGAAGCTGCCGACCTCCAATTGGTAACTTTTGCTAAATTGGCTCAAAATGCTCAATAGATTGCAGAAAAATGTCAAATATTGCTCTCTAACTTGGAAAAAAATGCAGATGCAATAAATTTGCAACAACATCTGGAAAGTTCTTTTTTTGTAAAATTTGCAGTCTATCAGATTTGGGCCCTTGCAACCGAGTTGCCGCAGGCTTGCGCCACAGCCTAGGCGCCCCCAGGTCCTTGCAACCGAAGTTTAGGTTGGGTTATGTGCTGTCCAATCCGGTGTCTAGGTCTAATCCCACGGCCCTGTATCAAAGGCTTGAATTTATTTGGAATTATTTTTTGCCTATTTGTACTCTTTGGGTCAGTAAACTTATCACATTAACCAATTAACTAAGATTATCCCGAATCATCATGGTCCGGATTACTCTTACTGATCCCGCCAACATCAAAACGAGAGCTCAAGTACTGGAGGAAAAATGGAACTTACGTTCTCTGACATTGGTAACTCTAACTGTGGAGGACTTGGTTGAGTTAGAGACCCTGGTCAGAGACACGCGAGGTTTGACAAGTGGCTCCACTTTGAAAAGTAAGCAATCAGATGAACTAAAAAGTTTCCAAACAGATTTTGAATTGATGCAATGTATAAGAAAGAATACTGTCATGACAAGCACCATTGAATAGTTTTGCATGGGCACTGCCAAACTTTACTACAAGACAAGCTGATTCATGGATAAGGTATTTTTTAGATTATTGAAAATGGTTTTGTTACTTTCTAAATACTTTCTGAACCCATTTTTTCATAAGATTAGATTGGAAACATATTTCATATCATTATTCAAATTAACATTATAGCATGTGAACTTCCTGAGTCTCTCAAGAAGCAAGTCCCTTATGATTACATTTAATTTGTTGAATATGGTTGTACTTTCTTTTTTGAAGTGCTTTAGTCCAAATTGATCCTGTCAGCATGCAAGAAATCAGCATGACAGCCATATTTTATCGAGAAACATTGTACTAATGTAATTCTAATGGCAAAAGACACTTTAATGCTGTAGAATACGTTGGTTGAACCTAAGGTGAATCAAATTTGTCATTAACCATTTAAAGCTTTGCCTTCTTATGCAATACAAACACGTTTGGTCTTTTTGGAAGTGACTGACTCCCTGTTGAAAAAGTTTCCAAACAAAGTCCATGTTCGTTGACAATTGGGAGCCAATCAGATCGCGCGAATTTGATGACGTATACTCAACATTGCGGGTCCCTGCATCCAGGGTCCCTAGGTTGAGTTTCTGGCCGAAAGAAGATTTCTGAAGAACTCCTCCATCTGCTCTGCTTGCAATATTTCACGCACTATCATTAAGAACAATTGCTCAGACAAAATAATTTGGAGATGCCCCACCTGCAGAGGGAAGAAGTCGATCCGGGAAAGTTCGTTCTTCTCGGATTCGAATCTTGAACTATTGACGGTGATAACATTCATGTACTGTTGGGCTAAGGATATGCCATTGAAGAATTGTTCCGAAGAAGTTGATGGTCTATGTCCAAACACTGAATGTGATTGGGCAAATTTCTGCAGAGACATTTGTGCTGAATGGCTTCTTACCCATCCAAGAGCTATTGGCGGGTTGTGTGATGACGGGAATGGAAACATTGTTCCTGCAATGGGAGACCCACACGTGGTTTCGTGAGCACTTATTTTGAATTACGATTGGGTAAAATATTCACTTTTTTAATAGTAGATGCCTTCACATTCTTCCAAATAAAGGCCATAATTCTGCTTAATTCGGCTTAATACGTCTTTTCACGCGGTCACAACGGTTAGATCAAGCAACATGTACTAAATACTGTCTCTGAGCTATATCATGCAATCCAAAAAAGGTTAGAAGATGTAATCTCAAGCTTGGTAGGCCAATAAACGCTCAATGCCTGTGTTTGGAATTAACCCTGCTACTTGATAACTTACCCTTAAAACAAAATCAACACAAAATACAATTTTACACATTTCATTTAATGAACAACTTATGGCCCTCTGAATCCCCATCAAAATGGGGTCTTTCTTTTGCCTTGTGCATTTGCTTGCCAAACTTCATTGGTCGTACTCTCTGGGCTAATCAAATCCTGATTTTAACAGAGATTTAAGAAGGAACTACATTCACGCCAATCACTTTTGGTTCGTTGATTATTAGTGAAACAATAAATTTGCCGTTTGAGATATCGTTTATCTGAAATAGAATACTAATATTTGCAATATCTTAATCTAGAATAATCTAAGCATTATAATTAACCATGTATCAAGTTAGAGGATTTCTTATGTCACTTTTATCCGCATTATTTAGCATTAATTTTGTTCACTTTTTCTTACATCTACCTTACATTAGACTGGTTGAACCAGAACTATGAGAATTTGTCATGCAACCATACCAAAGATTTATTTGGCGTGTTGCCCACATGAAGAAAAAACTTCTTGTATTTAGGGTCAAAAGTTTCCTTCACCAAGGAAGGTGGACAGGTTTGGTCAAATTTACAATGAATTGTTTCATGTGAATGTTCACTGTGTAAAGCCATATCAATAATGGCTCGTTCACTGGCACTTTTTAATTGCAATTCAATGAGATTTGATGGGGATTAAACGGGACGTAAATTTTCCACCAAATGAAATGAAGTATTTGGCGTTCGCAAAACTTTTTGAAGTTCTTCTATTTTGGCAGGACAAAGTTTGTGGAAGAGGTTAAATTCCTAACGTTGTGATTGGTCCTTCAATTGGCCTTCTACTTTTGAGATTCCATGTTGGGAGATTTTAAGATGGTCATCAAGGGTCTCAAAAATTGTCTTCAGTATATTTTGCTTGATGTAACTGTTGTGACCGCGTGAAAAGACGTATTAAGCTGAATTTTGGCCTTGATTGGGAAGTATTTGAAGGCGTCTACTATTGAAAAAGTGAATATTTTACCCAGTCGCAATTCAAAATAAGTGCTCACGAAACCACGTGGGGGTCTCCCATTGTCGAAGTTGATGAGTCCTATGCAAGGGGGGCGCGTTCGGCTTGTTATGGCTTACAATTCGCCAGATGTCGTTCCAAACGCCTACATGGGCAGAACAAGGGATGTTCGTGTTCACAATGATTGCCATCCAGTCAATCCAGGGCCGGTGGGAACGATTTATGGAATATCAAAGCCAAGCAACCGCCAATCGAGTGAGTCAGGCGAAGAGCTAGACCCGGTCTGTAAGCTTTCGTTTTCATGGACAACACTGGTGGGTGGGAAACGGGCGGGAGAACGGCAATAAGGGGCTTGGATTGTCTTGAAGGGTGGGCCTCAAAGTGCAGAGGATCGATCATGGCCGTATTTGTCGGCAAGGGCAGAATGACGGCTATGACCACAAAGTAATAGGCGGCCAAGAATCTGTAGGGGGGATGATGCAGTTGCCTCTGATCTGATCTAAATTGAATCAGTCTTTGGATGAGGTAAAGTAATCATCCGCCACTTGCTTGACGAGCTCAAGCCATGTTCACGGCAGGGATGTGGTCATCTACTGCTTGAGCAACCGTAAAGTAAGAGTAGTACCGTGGCATCTCACGATTGATAAATGGATCAAGGCCGGGCAAAGGACTCGTTCATGTGTGAACAGGTACATGAGAAGGAAAACAGTGGAAAGACATTCAAACGGTCGATTGGTTTTGGCACCGATTGACACACCCAAACGTCTCACAACTAGGGCACATGTTTGAATTAATCCTTGATTTACCGCTCTGATTCTTGCGTCCTTCTCGAGCACTGAATGATTGTTTTGCCCATGTAGCAAGACGTCATCAGCGTTATCAACAACTGAACTCGATGAAGACACCCACCGAATTTGAAGAGGCCAGCCCACTGGGCAGCCGAAGCAGCCTGAAAAGAAAGCTCCCCCCTTGGCCTGGTCCTATTGTAGGACGGAGTCGGAACCCGGGAAGAAGTCTGAACAACCAGTCCAATGTCGACCGGTTGCATTATGAATTTTCTATCTCGTGTCAGCTGAAATACAATTTCCTTTTCCGATGGCAATTGAATAAGATTATCCAACACAACAACACGCTGTAAGTTCTTTCCTGATATTAAGGTTTGCACGCTTTATAAGTAGTATATCTGTTAGGTCTACCATCTCTTAGCTAGTAAACGGAAATCATTACACCATGTTCACGGCAGGGATGTGGTTCACTTTGCTGCTTGAGCAACCGTAAAGTAAAGAGCAGTACCGTGGCATCTCACGATTGATAAATGGATCAAGGCCGGGTAAAGGACTCGTTCATGTGTGAACAGGTACATGAGAAGGGAAACAGTGGAAAGACATTCAAACGGTCGTTTGGTTTTGGCACCGATTGACACACCCAAACGTCTCACAACTAGGGCACATGTTGAATTAATCCTCGATTTACTGCTCTGATTCTGGCGTCCTTCTCGAGCACTGAATGATTGTTTTGCCCATGTAGCAAGACGTCATCAGCGTTATCAGCAGCTGAACTCGATGTAAGACACCCACCGAATTTGAAGAGGCTAGCCCACTGGGCAGCCGAAGCAGCCTGAAAAGAAAGCGCCCCCCTTGGTCCTATGTCTTTCATCGGAAATACCACAGGTCAGGTGATGATACACCCCTGGTGCATGAATTTTCGGAGAGATTCAGAGGGAGGCTGGAGATTCTTTTTTGGTAGAGGTCCCAAACCGGAGAAGAAGAACTCTGGAAGCTTTGATTGAAAATCACATTCTGCGGGGATCCCATATCATGTCTGATGGTTGGGCTGTTTACGCAAACATTGAGCAAATTCAAGGTGGGATTTATACCCATTCAGTCATCATTCACGAGGACAATTTCGTTGACCCTACTGATGAATCTATTCCCACCCAGAACGTTGAAAACATGTAGATGCGCATGAAAAGAAAGCTGAAGAGGCAATGTGGGACATCTCGAGCCCTCTTTTTGAGCTATCTAATCGAATTTCAATGGAGATGTGCCCATAAAGATCAACCAGTCTTTTCAGCTTTCCTTTCATGCGTATCTGATAAATATCCGTTGTAACTTGCAAATTAATATTACCATGCAAATAACACCTCCCTAATCCGCACAATAAAAACTAATTAGACCTTGGTGTAGCATTTCCAAATATCTTAGGGTCCCTCTGCCATGACCCACCCTCACCTCCCATCAAGCTGAACGATACTTTGCCCCCTTCCAAGGCAAGGCGCGCGCTTTCCAGGTCCGTGATACTAAAGGTCTACTGGTTGGCCTTCCCAACCGGATGCTTCTCAACTGGTCATACAAAGTGGAAAAGGAGGAGAACCAACCGTTTCACTTGCAACGAATTCCATTGGTGACGGGACGAGTGCGGATTAAGACAAATGAGGATCTTCCAACTCCCCATGGAATGTACGAATGGGAAGCGCATGGCCTGCTGGAGGCATGTCTGATCATGGAACGCTCGACGGGCAGATTTCTCCGTAATCCGAGTTGTGGTCGACAACTTGGGGAGAACACATGTCGGAAACCAAGGACTCCAAGGAAGGCCTGAAGGCATTTCTGAAGAGGCTCTTCAAAGAAGATGGCTTCTTTTTCATTCCTTCTCAGTAAAATCCTTTTAATACAAATAAATAAACGATTTCCAGACAAAACTTTGTCCTCTTCACTTGAGGATAATAGTAGGGGAGTGACGGTAGTGGACTTTCTGGGTACGAAATTGGGATAAATAAATGGCCCATCTCTGCCTCCTGGTCGTTTTCTGGAGCTACACATGGGTTAAAAGTCTTGTCTATTATTTTTGCGATTCGGTTTTAACTCGAGCTTGGATTATCCCTAATCCAAGTTCACCTACTAGCTCCGATACAACATGATACACTGCAGGGAATGGAAAATTAGTCCCGATACTACATTCCCTCTGTGCCGATTCCGGTGCTAAGCGAGCCCGGAAACACGTTTTCACACGTTCAATAAAAGCTCTGATCAACCTTAAGCTCTGGTGATTATTCCTTCTTCGTGGCCTCAAAGGCCGTCGGGAGGTCGGTCAGCTAGTCTGTGATTCACCTACCACCCTAAATGTACTTAATGATGCGCATGTGGCACCCAAATATAAATTGCCTTATTGAAATATATAATAAATGTATTATAATTTGTTGCGCAATGGTGATGGGGTTTCCCCACAAAAACCCTAACGGCCCTTTGCGACCAACCCCTTGCGAGCCACCACTTACCAGTACCATCTTGCGACCATCAAAAGAATGCATCCATATGACCCACAACTTACCAGTACCCGCTCGCGACATAGATCGCGTAGAATTCATAAAAGGTGTAAAGTGTGAATAATAAATCAGTTCAACTCCAAATCTTATCGAGTAAAGACGTGTTTTATTTACTCGATAATTATTATTGCTAATAACGCTCACGACCTGCCCCCCTATGGCAGTCATTCACTCAGACGGGGATGAGACTCCCAATGGAGATCCCTCCCCGGATCACGTGTTGGTGGCCGACATGACCGACGACGACGAAGACCTTACCGCGCGCGACGCCTGAAGATGAGAGGAAGCCGATGGACGAACAGCTCATACGTGAGCAGGAGGAGCAACGCATCACTCCCGAAGCCCTTCAACCGCCGCTACTGCTGTCACCCCCTCGCGACGCTCTAGCTGATCCCGAATACCAACGGCAACTCGCCCTGAAAAAAGCAGAGGAGGAAGCCAACTTCCTCCACTACTTCCGAGACCAGAATAATCAGCAGGGACAAGCCCAGGCCGGATCCCTCGCGATCAACACTAATGAAAAGTCCGTACAGCCCAAAACGGGACCTCCAGTTCGCGACCCTAAACTAGGACCCGCGATCTTGATAGAGAAATCCATCAACGGCAACACACAGACGTGGGGGGCGTCGGCTTACCGCAGCCCGGTAACTTGACCTTGACCTCAACTAGGCTCCCAAACCTCAAGGTAGAACATCTCACTTTCAGATGTGACACAAGAGTGCCTGAACTTGTATTCTTACATTAAATACTGTCCATACGCAGGCAAGGTAATACTAACATCTCTTGAGCAAATATGAATCGTTGACAGTATTTGTTCCGTCCACCAGCCAGGGGTGAAAGGTCCTGACTTATTGAATTCCCGTGGTGAACGGAAACATGGAACTCTTGACCTAAACACTAGGTAGAAATACCTTGATAGCTCTCCGAGATGGAGAACATCATATCAGGATGATGTACTTGAATGTGCACGGAACATACTCCCCCCCCTTGGCCTTATGCAATAAGCCAACACAAACTGGGTATAGGGGGCAAACAAGGGCCCAATAAAGGACAAAGGGGCAATGAGCAACAGCTGAAAGGTAACTGG
Source organism: Tigriopus californicus (assembly GCF_007210705.1). Classification (NCBI taxonomy): domain Eukaryota; kingdom Metazoa; phylum Arthropoda; class Copepoda; order Harpacticoida; family Harpacticidae; genus Tigriopus; species Tigriopus californicus. Next base: position 8,599,115 of record NC_081449.1, on the reverse strand, counting down.
TATTACACATTTTTTTTAACATGAAAATATTTACAATTCTGAGAAAGAAAAGATGCAGCGGGGAAGGGCAAGAGCACATGGGAAGGCATGAACTTTAATTTACTTTAACCTTGCTAGGCAGCTGGTTACTTTACCTTGTGTCATTGCTCGTAAATTATGCTAATGCTACCATCCTCTGAGCACGTGGGCTCAAGTTTCCAAAACTTGGCGCTATTCCCTGCAGTGGTATTTCTTCCTGTGCTTGCCTTTCTTGTGGTGACTCTGTCTGCGTTTGCTTCTTACCTTTTCTACACCGACTTCTCGTCCAGACAACCAGCCCTATAAGGCTAACAACTGCCCCTGATAAAAGCAATATCCTTTCCCAAGTATTGTTCCTAGGTACTCTAAGGATTAAATCTTCTACCGCTATTGGATTAGTTTGGTTCAGTTGGAGATCATGTATGTGGCTTACTTCTTCTTTGTTCAACAAACTGTTTGCATCGTACTCTTGTTCTGGTTGGATGAACTGCTTTTCCCTTGGTCCCGGACTCAACTGCCCCAAACTTGGTAAAAGTTGGTGTTACCTTCACATCCCTCCAGATGAGCTATGAACGTCCCTTGGGGAATCTGTTTGCTACTACGGTTTCCCGTGCATTTGAGGTATAGTGTGGCTTGTTGAGGGTGGTGAAGAAGAAACGTGAATGGGTCAACTTGCACTGCTGCTGGGTATTTTCCCACAGTGTCCACTCCACAGACACCTCTGTCAATTCCTCGCCCAGCCAACAAACTTGCCGCACAATCATCCTTGAACTGTTTCTGGAGTGTGTTAATCCAACACAAGAATTTTTCTTTTACTTGTATACACTTGTTGAATTCATCTTCCGACATACTTGTATACAGGGTTAGCTCGTTGTTCATTGCGAAGTAAGGAGGTAATATCAGTTGAGTGACCGTGCCATGTGTCCCAATGCAGAAGGGCAACGTGTGGATTTTGTACAGTTCCAGCCTATTTTTCTGATTGCCTATGGGCACATGGATAAGGATGCTCATTGCGTGATGGTCTTCCAATATCGAGAAGGGCATTTTAAAAATGTCTTTGACGTTCCGGAGAAAGACTTCCTGTTCTTGCCTTTTCAGCTTTCCATTCATCCTGTTGATGGCTCAAAGGTGGGCTTCCTTTGGAATTAGGGTTGGGTGCAGAACTTGAATGTAGAGATCCTCTACTTGATGTATGAGGCTTCGATGATCTTCTACCAACTTTTCAATGATCTGATCTGTGCGAATTAAGAAGGCGTCTAGGTGCTCGTCTTGTGTATTTTCGCCAATCAGTCTGTGGTTCTCTTGGACAGCCTTTTCGAAATGGGCTACGCCTACTTGTTCATCATGGACTGCATTCTCGATCCTTTCGATGTGGTGGGCCAATGTCTTTTCATTATCATATGATCCTCCGGTGTGGAATAAGTTGGCAATCTCTTCCGCAGCAAAAGTGAGTGCTCCCCCTATCGCGAAGACTCCCATGGTTGCAAACAATCGCTTTTTCCATGTGGTCAAGGGACTTTTCGAAAAAGGTTCCAAGCGCTCATCCTCGTTCTTCAGTCGCAAATAGATGCCCTTACATTTATCAAATGCACTGTTCAATTTGACTGCAAATTTCTTCTTTTATCGGGCATCCTGATCCTTGCGTTGAGGGGGCTTGGCTAGGCCTTGTGTGCTCTGTTCTCTCATTTGCTTGATGATTCCACACCATTTTTGTACTTTGTCCGTCAGATGAGTTATTTCCGTCCAGTGGATGGAGAATAAGAGGTGGCCAATGGATATTCCCTTGTACGTGATCCCTAAATGTTCCATCATGTAGGGTTTTCCAATTCTGGTTATTCTTGGGTTATTTTCCAGGATGGATCCGTTTCTTGCGATATCTGGTAAACCTTTCAGCACTGAAGGAGACGTAGAACTAGTGTGTGAGCCCACTGCGGCTCCAAGGGCTAATAGCAGTATGGTTCCCGCCAGTGCGAACGTGGAGAATTTTCTTGGGGTTTTACTGTTCTCCCTCTTCTCGTGGTTCTCGTTCCGGCTTCAAAGGCAGGTTCTGCTTCTTTCAGCACGGGTGTGTTTGCGGAGGCACCTTTTTCTTTTTGACCATCTGGCTTCCTTCCTTGGGGTATATCCCGCTCGGCTCGACTGACTCCATCTTCTGGGATGTCTTCCTCTAATTGGTACACATGTTCTACATCTCTTTTAACCAAGCTTTTCTCGGTATTAAGGGTCACCACTCTCACTTCTCCATCTGGTCCTGGATGGACTTTTATCACTCTTGCCAATGGCCATTGCCGTGTTTGCACTTTTCCCAGAGGTTTCAGGAACACTATTCTCCCTTCTATTAATGGTGGTGAAGATCTTCCAAATGGCCTTGGCGTTTGAAGATGGGCTAAGCATTCTTGTTTCCACCTGGCTTCAAAACGTTTCATTACCTGTTGTTGATGTTTGTATGCTTTTTGGAAGGGTACTCCTTGATGGGGCTCTCGTTCAGGGGGCATTGAGGTAATTGGTTTTCCAATCAGAAAGTGTGCTGGGGTAAGAGGTTCAAGCGAGGTTGGGTCATCATGCAGGGCGGAGATTGGTCTGGAATTTTTGATGCCCTCAATTTGGATGATTGCCGTTTCCATTTCTTGATCTACAAGCATGGCCGTGCCCATTGTTCCCCGCAAATGTGTCTTCACTGTCCTTACGAGGCGCTCCCAGGCTCCTCCATGGTGTGGAGTGTACGGCGGAATAAACTGCCATTGGATGTTCTTCTCCGTTAGCGTGGCCAAAAATTCTCCCGATTGCTGGAAACTCTTGGCATTGTCAGACATGAAAAGCAGTGGCAGTCCCCTCCTGGCGAATGGCCGTCAATGTCTCATTTGTGTTCAGTTTCTTGGTCATTTCCAGGTGGATTGCTCGAGTTGTCATGCACGTAAAAAGGAGTATGTACCTTTTTCTGGGGCTCTTCCTCCCTCTTGCTTGGTAAATTATGGCCCGGCTTAGTCAAGGCCAGTCCTGGAAAATGGGGGAAGGAACGTCACTCGTTGGGGAGGCAGTTGACTTGGTTGGCTTGTTGTCTGGGTGAACCAATCTCGGAAGCACTTGGGACAGTGAGCAATTGCAGTTCTCAAGGTCCTTCTGCCCCCCAGAATCCACACTTGTTGAAGAAGGTGTGCTTGGAGTTGATCCAACCCACAGCATGCTAAGTTTCGATGGTGGTGCTGAGTGAATGATTGGACCATTCGTGGTTTTCCAGGTAAGAGTGGTAGTTCTTTGGTGGGTTTATCTGCTAGCGCTAATCGCCCTCGCATGCAAATGATGCCTTGATTATTCACAAAGAGGTTGAATTTGTGAAATCTGTGCAATCGTGGCAGTGGTTCAAACGCGGTTAATTTGCTTTTCAGCTCAGGCCACTCTTCGGTTTGCTCCTGCTTTATCCATGTGTTCCTTGCTGCTAAACGTTGTGAGACTTTCCATGGTGGGGAAGAATTGCAATTAGGTAGACGGCGGGCGAACTTGAGCACGTAACATATAACACGTAACATATAACGTTCTCAAGGAACAAGTATGAATTGAACCTAGCTGGGTTCAGCACACCAAACAGGAGTTCCTTCTCCTGCTCCAACTCTAGTGTACAAAATTCATTTGATTGCATTTAGGCCATGTTCTTTCGTCCCACATGGGTCTCCTTTTTCCATTCCAATATGGCCTCTGGGACGGGCGTGGTGTAGTCCATTGAGCTGGCGGGTGGCCATTGCTTGGTGGCCAGCTCTGGGGGTCCTTCCCTCCAGAGTTTCTGGGCTGCTGGGGTGGCCAAACCTCATGAGGGTACGACAGCGGGATTGGACTTGGTATTTATGTACCTCCAATCTGACGGATTAGTGAGCTTCTGAATTTCTGTGACGCGGTTGGATACAAAAGTTTTTAGTTTTCCTGGCTTAGTATTGATCCAATGCAGGGCAATTGTTGAATCTGTATACATAGAACTTTGACAACGTTACGTGGTCCATGACATTCCGGACTCTTTGGTGTAGCGTTGCTCCAATTCGACAAGCCATCAATTCCAGTCTTGGTAACCATAAGGCTTTTGTTGGTGCCACTTTTGCTTTAGCGAGTAACAGGGTGACCCTTATGTTATTGCCCAGGACGCAACACGCATAGGCCTTTTTCGAGGCATCACAAAACATATGCAATTCCACCATCTGTTCCCGAGTTTTAAAGCCAATGTACGTCGGGAAATGCTGAGTCTGTTGGAGGGTCAATGTTTTTACAGCTTGAGACCACTGTTGCTGCATATCCATTGGAAGTTTGTCATCCCAACCAATATTTCCCTTTTTCCATATACTCTGCATGCATATTTTGAGAAGAATGGTTTGGGGGGCCACTAGGCCTAAAGGATCGAAGATTCCTGCGATTTTGGACAACACTGTACGCTTGGTTTAAACGGCATTGGGGTCCCACTTAATGGCTACCGAATGGAAATGATAGACTAACTCATCTGTGCTGGTGTGGAAGGACACGCCCAGGGCCTTTGCCTTTTGTTCATCTGGCTGGAGGTGTAGGAGAGCTTTTGGGTTAAGTTTCTCCTCCGGTATTGCGTTGCACACCTCTAAGCTATTGGAGTAGAACTTTGTGAGTGTGAAGCTTCCCTCTTGAAGCACTTCATTGACTTGGTCAAGCTTGGCCAGGGCTTGCATTGAGGATTCAGCAAAGATGAACACATCGTCGACATAAATGTCGTTTTTCAAGGTTTGACTGGCCATGGGATGGGAACTGCCATGCCTATTAGCTAGATCCTGGATCACTGCGTTAGCAAGGTATGGTGAACAGGCCAAGCCGAAAACTAGACTAGAGAATCGGCAGACTTGCACTGCTTGACTCTTGTCCTTCCGCCACAAGAACCGGACATAATCCCGATCTGTTGAAGCCAGTTGTATCTGGAGAAACATTTTAGAAATGTCTCCAGCAATGACCACTGGTTTTGATCGCATTTTGATCAGAATATCCAAAATGTCCTTCTGTAGTTTTGGGCCCACCAAGGTAGATTCGTTCAAGGAGGCCCCTTTATATACTGCGGATGCATTGAATACTATGCGAACAGACGTGGACAGAGATTCTTCTCTAATTACTGCTGAGTGCGGCAGATAGAACACTTCCTTGGGTTTCTTTACCTCCTCACTTGGCACTAGGTGAGCATAACCCTTCTCGAAGTACTCATTCATCGCTTTCTTATAGGCTGATGCAAATTCTTGGTTGAATTAGGGAAAAGGGACTACTACACACTGGGAAATCCGACGACTTTGTGATCTTTACAAGATACTGACATACATTTTTCAAACATTTCAATAAACCCAGTTCCGTGGACTATCGTTCATCCTGCACTTCATTTATCCATATCATATCAGGATGATGTACTCGATTGTGCACGGAACAGCATTTCCAAATTGTCAATCGTAACTCCATATGCAACCCTTTGCAATGCAAAAGCTCTCATCTGCCCTATAACATTAAACCGGTTTGAGAATGTTGCCCGAGCACTTTTTTTGGTCTAGCATTTGGGCTAACTTTTGGGTGGGTCCCTCTTTTTCAAAGCAAAAATCAACTCATTAACTGAATTATAACGACAATGACTATAAGTCCAATATATTCCATTTTACTTTAATTATTATAGTTTCTGAAAAATGTCATCTAACTCTTTTAAACCCTCATTTTTACCACTAACTTTCCTTGTTTCAACATCTTTTTGTTTACTTAGTGAAAAAAATTCTAGATTTTCGGATGACTTATTATTCTTTCTAATAAAATATTTTAGCTTATTTTCCAATCCATCAGATATAATTCGATATTTTTCAGCTTCTTGAGTTTTATCTAACATTTTTTTTTTTGGTTTGGTTTTTCACGGGCTTTTCTAACCGCTACAGGGAATGTAATCCCCAGTACTATTAAAATGAAAGGTTATAATTCGTCTATTTATTACCTTTCAATCTTTATATGATATTTGATCTACCAACGAATTAGAGTTGGCAGACCGAGCTAGTCCTTGAATGTAGGGTTGATCTGGAATGCTATCTAAAAATTTGTCCAGGTCTGACTTAAAAGATGCTACCGGATCAACAAGGCCTACGTATTCCCTACGAATATTAGAGGGAAGCAAATTAAACAATGAAGGAGCCCGAGAAAGAAGAGATGTGGACTTCATTGTTCGAACTAGCCTGGATTCTCGAGGGCTTGAAGATGCTCTCAAAACGCACATTAAGCCTCTACGGTCACTAGAATTGACCCTAAATCCTGGGTTGGGACAAAGCTCATGGATACTTTTGAAGACGTACAGTATCAGATACCTTTCGTACCTTCTCTGAACACTGTATAGTCCCAACTTTTTCTAGCCTCTCCCATATGAGAGCTCTCTCAATCCTGTGATGTTCCTAGTGAAACATCTTTGGACTTGCTCGACCTTTTGCAAACCTGCTGAACTCATTGGAGCCCAAATGGGTGAAGCATATTCAAGATGTGGCTGGACAATCGACTTGTACAGAGTTAGCATCGTGATGCTATCTCTGGACTTAAACGTGCGATATATCCAACCACACATTTGAAAAGCCTTACCCACCTTCAACTGGATATGCTCATGGAACTTTCCATTATTTTGGAGGACTACACCTAGATCTTTCATAGATGAGACCTGCTCAATATCTTTACCTCCATTATCTACGAGGTGAGTATTCAAAGGAGTGTGACCCAAATATCATTGAGCGGAATTTCATTCCGTTCAGGGCAATATTACTCTCAGTTACCCAAGAGTAGATTCAATCTAAGTCCTTTGTAAGGCTATTGGAATCTTGGCCATTCCTACCAGAAACTAACTTTGTATCGTCAGCATAAGAAGAGAGACTGGCAGTAATACAAAGCTTTTGAAGCGGGGCAACGAATATTGTAAACAAGAGGGGCCTAAGATCGAACCCTGGGGAACACCTGACTTGACATCATGTATGTCACTAAGAGATCCCTCAACCTTAACCAATTGCTTCCTACCAGAAATGAAACTTTTTAACCAATTGAGAACCTTGCCTTGGATCCCAATCTCATGGAGCCTGTTAACTAAAAGACCATGATCTACCTTGTCAAAGGCCTTGGCAAAGTCGAGATAAACGACATAAACTGATTCATGGCTCTCTAGTCCCTCAATAACCTGCTCAATATGTTCAATTAGTTGGGTAACCGTGCTAAAATGTGCTCGGAACCCATGCTGGCTAGGAGGAAGGACTTCATTGACCTCAAGAAATTCAACAAGTTTGGACTTCATGATCTCCTCAAACACCTTCGCAATATTCGAAGTGAGAGAAATCGGCCTGTAATTACTGGGGAGCGACTTATCTCCTCCTTTAAAACTTGGAACAACATGAGCTAACTTTAGTGAAGATGGAAACTTGCCCTGATCAAAGGTGCAAAGGTGTTTTTGTTTCAAATTGTCAAATTGTGTGGACATGTGATACAAAAACTGGGCAAAAACAGCTAGTTTTTTGTAGCACTTTATCAAATTGTTAAGACAAGTGATACAAAAACTGATCAAAACAGCGGTTTTCTGCACCACTTTAACAAATTGTGTGGACAAGTGATACAAATACTGATCTAAAACAGCGGGTTTTGTATCACCTTAGAAAATTGTTTGAACAAGTGATACAAAAACTGATCTAAAACAGCGGTTTTATGAATCAATTTGTCAAATTGTGTGGACAAGTGATATAAAAACTGATCGAAAACAGCGGGTTTTTGTATCACTTTATCTAATTTTTTGGACAAGTGATACAAAAACTGATCTAGAACAGCGGTTTTTTGGATCACTTTAATAAATTGTTTGGACAAGTGATACCAAAACTGAGCACAAGCAGTGGGTTTTTGAAACACTTTGTCAAGTTGTTTGGACAAGTGATACAAAAACTGATCTAAAACGAAGGGTTTTTTTGTGTCACTTTGTCAAATTTTGGACAAGTGATTCAAAAACTGAGCAAAAACAGCGGGTTTTTGTATCACTTTGTCAAATTGTTTGGACAAACAATTATACAAAAACTGATCTAAAACAGTTTCAGCCAGATCGGAGGTCGTTTAGGGGGACTCACAACGGAATCAAGTCGACCTCCGCTTAATACAGAGGCTAAAAACTGTACATATGACAACTTACTCGAACCTCTAAAATTGTTTGGACGAGTGATACAAAAACTGATCAAAAACAGCGGTTTTTTGTATCAATTTATAATATTGTTTGGACAAGTGAGACAAAAACTGATCTAAAACAGCGGGTTTTGTATCACCTTACTGATTGACTCGGGAGTCACGCAACCTGTGACTCGAGAGAAAGGAGGCAAAAGTTCAAGAGAGCAATAAACACTTCTGATTTAGATTTACTGAAGTGTTCGTGTCTACATTTTACTTCCGACTACGTCACGCTACGCCCCCACCATGCCCGATCCACAGGATGCCCAGGAGGCGTTGGCCGCCGCCCAGTTGGGCGCCAATGCACAGATTTCCGACGGCAAGAAAACGATCGCGGCACTGAAAGGAAGAGTGACGAAATTCGCCAACCGGGCCCAGGCCGCCCTCGATGCCGCCCAAGCACGCCCCCGATCCGTCGCCGCCGACTCTGCCGTCCTCCCTGACCTCAAGTCCATCAGCGACAACGTGCGCACTGTGATCGCCAAGGTCAATGACCGCTATGACGATTTCGTCGATGCATCAGTGGCCGCTCACATGGATGATTCCTCCCTCGAGTCCGACCGGGACACCGCCACTGATGAGATGGCCGCCAAGGCCGTCACCATACGCGAGCACATGGCCACCATGGAGGCCACGATCTCGGCCCAGAAAGTCGTCGAGTCCACCTCCATCGCCACGGCCACTACCAACGCCACGGTTAGGGCCACATCCGCAGCAGTGACCGCGCCCGTCCCCGCCAAGGCAAAGCTCCCCGACTTGAAACCGTTCCGGCTTTCACTCAAGTCGTCACCCACACAGTATGCCCTAAGGCGTGCAGGTTTCAAAGTGTATTTCGAATCATCCTCATTCCACTCATGGCCATTGGCCACTCAACAACAGATTTTCTACACTTCTCTTGATCCTGACTTGTCTGGCATCATCAGCACCGCCGCCAACGACGCCACTCCGGCCCTAGAAGCCGTCGACGGGAACCCCTCATTTCTCGACCTCCTGGATGCCAGGTTCGATGAGGACTTCCCCCTCTTCACTCGACGCGTGGACCTATTTGACTGAAGTCAACTCCCGGCTCAAGATTGGGATGCCTATTGGACGGCGTTCAACAAGTTGGCCGATCAGGCTGATCTCCCCGCTTTGTCGCCGGAACAGACCAGAGTGCAGCTCTTGGTCGCCGGCACGACTGACCTCGAGCTCAAACGTGAATTCCTAAAGCTCCACAACCCCACTCTACGCGATCTGCGAGTCGCCATCTCCAC
>NC_081449.1:8587284-8588661 GCF_007210705.1 Tigriopus californicus | reverse complement strand
AATTTCGTTCTTAAAAATGTGGTTGGACAACTTACTCAAACCCGTTTTATGAAGCGTGCTGGACGAGAGCAATTGCTTGACAAGGAGTCTTATTAGGGGTTTCTACTCTGAATTTGGACGAGCCGTCAACGATTCAAATTTGCACCATAGTTGTCCTAAGTAGCTTGACTACGAATGAAACAGTTTTTCCACCAGCGACAGCTGAGACGAAAACATGCGATCGCAGCGCCCTTGATCGATCTATATATGAAGTTATCTATGGTCCCCACCCCCAAAACCAGGATTGCGGTTTACAACAAAATTTCTGGCCAATCAGTCAATTTGAAGGCTACACCCAATTCTGGAGCCGAGGTGTGCTGCATTGCGTTCAATGTCGTCAAAAGTGCTGGCTTCCACATCAAAGGCGCCCACATGAACATCTCAGCGTGTAACACGACCTTGATCTCTTGCGAAGGAGTGGTCGACCTCAAGCTCCAGTACGGGCAGCGCACCGTCAAAACGTCGGCCATTGTCTCTCGTTCCTTTATCAATGACTTCTTGATCTCTCACACAGTCTGCATCGAGCTCGGAATTCTCCCCGTCTTCTTCCCCCTCCAGATCAAGTCGGCCACGCCCGAACTGGAGGACGCGCAGCCTCGAGTAGCCAATGTCGTATCCGAGAGGTCACCCGCCCTGGAGCGGACGAGTCCGTTTGCCAGCCACGGAGAAGTGAACGAAACCGAGCCTGAAGTTTACCTGGATGACTCTTACGAGTTGATTGTCCTCAACTTTGATGACGTTTTGGTGGATAAACTCTCGCCCGACGACGGTCCAATGAATTGTGAACAGGTTCGCATCATGTTAAAGGATGACCCGTCAATTCGTCCGGAATGCGCGGCCACAGCGCAGGCCGTGCCGCTCCACCATCACCCAGCGTCTTATGCAAGACCTCCGACAGGGCCGCCGACCCATCATTGAGCTGGTGACAAGCCCCACAACCTGAACGTCCCGGGCTCATTTTGTTCTCAAACCAACGCCAGGAGAAGTACGTCTAGTAAACGATTTTCGGCACTTAAACATGTCGGTCCTCCGCCCTGTCCACCCGGCCCGTTCCGTCCCGGAGCTCTTGAAGATGATCGACCTAGAGGCCACCTATTTCGCCAAGATGGACGCTACCCACGGATTTTTTCAGCTCCCTCTCCACCCGGATTCTGCTGATCTCACAACGTTTATTACGGAAGAAGGCCAATTTCGCTACAACCGCGTGCCCATGGGAGTATCCAGCGCCGGTGATGAATTTGGGCTCAAAAGGGACCCTCATTTTGCCGACATTAAGGGCCTCCTGAAAATGGTGGATGATACGCTCGCACAAGGACGATATCCTAACCAAACTATCTG
>NC_081449.1:8583977-8584175 GCF_007210705.1 Tigriopus californicus | reverse complement strand
AAGTGTGGAAGCAATCTTTAAAAAAGTTGATAAAGAGCCACGAGACAGTGGGAAAAATGGCCAATAAGTGGGAAAACTGGAAATTTGGCCGCATCCATTTTCCGGCACAAAAGGTCATCAAATTTGGAAAAAAGAGAATCAAGCTTTAGCTTTTTGGCTACGTTCATTGATCCGTTCCATGAGTCACAAGTACCGTAC
>NC_081449.1:8583095-8583941 GCF_007210705.1 Tigriopus californicus | reverse complement strand
GGGCGCCTCTCCTGCTGAGGCTTTCCTGGGCCGACGCCCGCGAACGCGTGTACCGATGTTGGTGCCACGCCCCCTGCCGGATTTATATGCATTCCGCCACAAACGCCACGCCCAAGCCGCCGCCCACGTCCACCCTGCGCGCCCACGCCAGGACACGCCTCCCGTGGGCGCTCGCGTCCTTGTCCAGGACCCCCAGTCGAAACGCTGGCTAGAGCAGGGTCAGGTTGTGGAACATGTCAATGACCGCTCTGCTATAATCCAGTTTGACAATCCGCCTTGGCCGTACAGCAGGCTCAAGTGTGGCACAGGCATCTGCGCGCCACGCCCTCCGCCCTCGACGAGATCTGCACCGCCACCACGCGGGATGTAGACTACTGCACTACTGTCCGCGAGCTCACCACAGGCCGCCAACCCTCTACCGGATTCGGCACTCAGCTCACATCGGTATGGCCACGCCTCAGCGTCGATGGCGCCTTGCTCGTCCTGGATGGCTACAAAATTGTGCCGCCCATTGCATCTCGCGCCGTGGTTGTCGACCTCTTACATGATGGCCACCCCGGCATTCAGAAGGCTATGTCAAACGCGTCACAACTCTTCTTTTGGCCTAGCATTCGCAATGAAGTCCAGCAACGTGTCAACAACTGTTTGCCGTGCCAGTCCGTCCGCACGTCCAAGCCGCCCGAGCCCGAGATCGTCACCACTGCCGGCAGTCCCATGGAGAAGCTTGGCGCCGACATGTTTCATTTTGCAGGACGCAAGTACTTACTATTCGTGGATCGGTTTTTGGGGTATCCCTTTGTCAAGCATCTCAAACAGACTTCGGCGACCAAGGCAGCTGAATGCTTG
>NC_081449.1:8566542-8582527 GCF_007210705.1 Tigriopus californicus | reverse complement strand
ATGTCAATGACCGTTCTGCTATAATCCAGTTTGACAATAGACGTCAAGCTCGCCGAAACCGCTGTCATTTGCGTCTGACTCCTTCTCCACCACAAGATCTGGCTCCGGTCCAACCTCCGCGGGTTCGCCCTCCTCCCTCACCTGCACCCGAACCTCAACGTCGCCATCAACGTGCCCGACGTGCGCCCGTTCGTCTCGACTTGTAAGGGCGTTAAAGTAACACGCCCCTCCTCTTCTGTCCAGGTGTTATGTGCCCGCCAAGTGTCTCCGCCACATGTCGTAACATTTTCTTGTTTGCGTGTACACATCCCTGTATGGTTATCCGCTTATCACATGCCATGCTATTAGCGTGGGGGGAGGTGATGGATTCGGGAGTCACGCAAGAAAGGAGGCAAAAGTTCAAGCGAGCAATAAACACTTCTGATTTAGATTTACTCGAGTGTACGTGTCTACATTTTACTTCCGACTACGTCACCGATCACTTATTAAATTGTTTGAACAAGTGATACAAAAACTGATCTAGAACAGCGGTTTTTTGTATCACTTTAACAAATTGTTTGGAAAAGTGATACCAGAACTGAGCAAAAACAGCGGGTTTTCGGATCTTTTTATAAAATTGTTTGGACAAGTGATACAAAAACTGATCTAAAACAGCGGTTTTTTGCATCACTTTTTCGAATTGTTTGGACAAGTGATACAAAAACTGAGTTAAACAGCGGTTTTTTGTATCACTTTATCAAATTGTTTTCTCACCTTTGAGGAAATCACTACACACTTTTAAGTGATCATTAGGTAGACCGTTGCGCAATTTTCTTTTAATTCCGGAAAACGTGCGAAAAAGTTGTAATGACACGAACATGGGTGTGAGAATGTTGTAAACATCCAAAAAAACAGTTGGTTGGTACTAGAGACTAAAGTTACTTTAGTCTCTAATTGGTACTCGCCTGCGGTTTTTTCTGTTACAGATTGCTAGAGTTTGCAGATTGCTACGCCTGCAACTGCATGCACTTATTAGGTTATCCATTGAGTCCCATCATCATTTTTACGACATTTTTTTTTTTTTTTTTTGGGTGCTGGGGTCGGAGGGATGAGCCTCGCCCGGCCAGCGAAGCCAGCCATCACATCGTCCTTATACTTTTTCCGATAGGCAGTGTCGTGTCCGTATCAGTTTGGTCCTCCGTCTGTGGGCAGGGTTAGCGTCTAAAAGTTTCCTTGAGAAAGGTTGGGGAGGAGATTCGAACCGGGGACCTCTCTCGTACTAGGAAACTGCGCTAACCACTACACTACGTCTCCTCCCTAACTCCTCCCTAATTGAAACTCATTTCATGCAATGTTTGATATTCGGACACGTTTTGATTAGATTGATATGGATGTTATTCCGATGGGCCTCGCTCGTCCGGAGCCTATGACACTCTTGTTCACTACATAAATGATTTTTTTGTTTTTTTGAGTCGGATCGAAGGGCAGTTCTTGCGATTAGCTCTCTAGATCAAACCCATAATGACAGGTATGGCTAGCTGATCTAGCTGATTCGTGGTCTTATGCGCGCTAGCTCTCAGTACATGCGATTCGATAACTAGCTCAATTTGATCTAGATTGAATTTGGGACAATTCCAAAAAGCTTGGGGCGGCGGTTGGTTGAATTCTTCATCTAATCATGTGGCACGGAAGTAAATGAAACATAACAGTCCTCCAAAAGAAAAAAAAAGTAGTTGAAGAGGGAAACAGAAGCACCCAAACGACGAACCGACCGACAAAGTTTTTAAGTGTGGAAGCAATCTTTAAAAAAGTTGATAAAGAGCCACGAGACAGTGGGAAAAATGGCCAATAAGTGGGAAAACTGGAAATTTGGCCGCATCCATTTTCCGGCACAAAAGGTCATCAAATTTGGAAAAAAGAGAATCAAGCTTTAGCTTTTTGGCTACGTTCATTGATCCGTTCCATGAGTCACAAGTACCGTACGTACCAACTTGAAATTTCCATGCTTTGTTAGCCAGAGGTTCGGTAATTTCATTTATTTCTGGCCCGACACAAAAAAACACTCGCTGGGTTATGGAATGTACACAATGTACAGTATTTCTCCATCCCTGATTGAGCTCGTCTCACTCTCTCTAGGTGTCCATTGGATTGATCGTCTAGCTTTATTTACCTGCACTCTCTTTGGGACATTGGCCAATGGGGCATTAAATTCCCGCCGTATGTATGACTGAGAAGTGGCGGGTGGGCCATCAATCATACTCTAAATACCCGTCCGTCTCTATGTTAGGCCTCTGGATGCTGATCGCGTTGTTCACAGTCCCGCCGTGGCCGTCCGTGAGCGCTCAGTCCGAGTCGAGCCCGATCCCGAGGAGCGTCATGGCGGAAGCCGGACAAACCAACGTGTGGGGCCAAGCCTTGGCGCCCTGCTCATTCAACCCCAAGACCGGTAAGTCCCCATCCATGCATGAGATATCCAGAGAAAGAATGGACAAGGACGAGGAGGAGGAGGGATGGCTAAAACTATCATGCTTCCACGCCCCTTGTTAGGTTGGTATCGCGATGGATTTTGCCGCACCGACTCTCGCGATCACGGGGTCCACACCGTGTGCGCGGCCATGACCCAAGAGTTTCTGGATTTTACGCGCACTCAAGGCAATGATCTGTCTACGGCTCATCCGCCGCATTTTCCCGGCCTCAAGCCGGGCGATAGGTAAGTCACCCACCCCCTTCCGCTCTGGCCTTATATACACCCTTTTATGCTCTCATGCTCGCTGGCCTTTGGCAGGTGGTGCTTGTGCTCGTCACGTTGGGACGAAGCCCGGCGAGCCGGCGTCCCACCCCAGGTCGTACTTGAGGCTACCAATCAAGTCACCTTGGCACGGGGCGTGGCCATGGAACACCTGCAAAATCACGAGGCCCCACCGCACCCGCCTAATCCGGGCCGGCCTCCGCCGAATACGGCCTTACCCGGCCAGGTGACCGAGCCCAGCTCGGATCAATGTCCGGTGGTTCCTAAACAATGACAGGCGACCTCATCTGACCAATAAATACACACGTCAAAGGCACGTCATTCAGCGAACAAATGGTTTTATTAGCACGCTTCGCGGGCTGACATAGAGCGCCACTAGGGCTGAATTGGGTCCGGCTCCGATCGGTGTGAGCCGTGGTTGTTGGGGGGGCCACCCGAGCCGCTTATCGGGTCGAGATCGACACTTGCCACACGCGGATCAAGTTATCGGAGTAACCCGCGAAGAGCGTCTGTCCATCGGCCGACCAGGCCATGGACAAACATTGGGGCGGGGCGGACTGGCTGTTGCCCGGCACCTCGGGGCGTAACTCCTCCACCATGTTCTTGGTCTCCAGATCCCAGATCTTGATGCTGGGTCCGGTGGCGGCGCACAGCCAGTAGCGGTTGGGCGAGAAGCACAAGCCGTTGATGGTGTCGGCATGATCCAGGGTGTACAAGTGCTTGCCGTCATTCAAGTCCCAGAGCATAGCCTTGGCGTCCTTGCCGCCGGAAGCGCACAGCGAACCATCGGGCGACATGGTCACCGTGTTCAAATATCCGGTGTGACCAATGTGGTTGGTCTTGAGCTTGCAATTAGACAAGTTCCACACCTACAAAGAACAGGGAAGGGCATTAAGCGGGAGTCCGGACTGCCCAAGACCACGGGTGAGTGAGCCGAACTCGGTTCGACTAGCTTGATCTCAATCGATGGGATGAACGAGACGAATTACTAGGTATGACACACCCCTGTACGTCAAAATAGGCTTTGCAGGGTTGGGCATTCAATGGTCAGAGCCACTGAAGTGGCTGTGAATTGTGGTCTGAATCTGGCTTACCTTGACGTATTTGTCCCACCCGCAAGAGACAATGATGGGATTGGCGTTGTTGGGCGAGAATCGCACACAGGAGACCCAGTCGCCGTGACCCTCTTCTTGGATGGTGTACTTGCACTGGGCCAGCGTGTTCCACAGCTTGATGGTCTTGTCCCGCGAGCCCGACACGATTTGCCGATTGTCGGCCGAAAAGGCCACACTCATCACGTCCTTGGTGTGGTCTTCGAAGCGGCGGGTGGTCTTGCCGGCCGACAAATCCCACAGACGCAAGGTCTTGTCCCACGAACCGGACAAGGCAAAGTGTCCGTCCGAGGACAGCACCACGTCCGAGATGAAGTGACCGTGACCGTGGAGGCGCTTCTGAGGGATGCCGTAGTTCATCTCATCGCGGGTCAGCTTCCACACGATGAGCGATTTGTCGCGCGAGGCCGACAGGATCATCTCGGGGTACTTGGGGTTGGTGGCGATCTGGGTGACCCAGCCGTTGTGCCCGCTCAGGGTCCCGCGGAGTTGCAGCGTCTCAGCCATTTTGAATCCAATACCAAATCTCGATCAGAGTTGAAACGGCCGTGTGTCGAACCTTGGCCACGTTCCGGAAAAAGGAAGGAGGTAAACAAGCAGCGATCCATCAACAACAGCTGACTTAGCCACTATTCCAGCCAGAGGCAGCCAGAGGCAGCCAGAGGCAGCTTAGCTAGGCTGAGAGGCAGACCAGACAGAAGCCTTAGGGTGGCACACCAATTTAATCTCCCAAGAGAATCGTGTCTGTCTTGATGCAAAATCGAAAAGCCCATTTTGAGAAAATGCACCCAACCACTTCTTCTCTCGAGTACCAAGCAGGTGGAATTGATCATGTCAGATGAAATTTTTCAAGTTATTGCTGGAAGCTATTGTATGGTAGATAGAGGTAAGCTTTTTACAGGCCAAATCAATTGTTACTATCGTTAGTAGTCATTCAGTAGAATTTATATGGAATTCTACATTGCAATGCTGTTTCATCTGCCCCATTGAGATACGAGGTACCAGAACTCTCAAAACTACGTACCTGGATGCTGATAGCATTGGTCTGACCTAATTAGAGCAATCAAAATATAAAGTTCCGTCGTTTGAGAACTGACACGACCAGTTCTCTTTCACTGGAGTAGGAAAAACTTGACCGAACAAAATATGATTTAGGCGTAAAGTGCATAACAAATTTTCTTGACCAAATTTTAGATGGTCACCTCATCGGGGCCTGTCAATTGGCCGGCTTGTAGGAAGGCGGCTCAAGCTCAGGCAGCTCCTCCATCTGGCCCTCAAAGAGAGGTTGCGTGATTGAACATCCAATAAACACAAATTCAATGGATGGCAAAGTCGTAAATTACCAGGTGGTATCCAAAATTTAGTTGCGAGCTGAAAGGTGACTTACCCTGCAGCTCTTGGGACAACCATTTCGACATCCCTCCGGAGGATGCAAATGAAGTGACAAAGCTTTCAAAGGGCTTTAAATGCAAATGACGTCATCATTCATCACATCCTTGTTTCAGGCTTGCCAATAAATACTTGGCGAACCAATCTATTTAGCTTGAGTCTAACCGTCCCCCAGAATGTGGCCTGAAATGTCTAAAATGTTCACATGACATTTCTAACCTAACACATTCTCCACACTTTGGGTCCAAACCTTTGGTCAGAATGGGATTGACGGCAAACCAGTCGACGAGCCCGCTGTCTGACGGATTTTAAATGAGTCGAGGGCTTAGAATCAACATAGAATATGGGGTACCTGGCTTTCTCCGTTCTCCATCCTCTTTAGCCAGTGTCCTCAATCCATAATACGTCAAATTGTCATTTGACTTTTGGATGCTATGGACTGATTCAGTAAGTCACGGAAGCCCTTGAAGGAAAATCAGAAGTCCTGAACCAAGAATTTGTTCCAGACCAATCAAGGCCGACCAAAAGTGGACCCTGGTGATGAATGATGATGGTCAACAAAAATGATTAAGATCGACTTCCTCCACTTGATTGCGGTGTTTCGAAGCATGTCTTTTTAATTTCCGATTCTATTCAAACCCATCTATCTTCGGCTTCGAGTGATCTTTGGACGAGTAAAGGCCCAGCCGTACCCACGATTCCGGTGAGTGAACTCGTCAACGGAGGAGGAGCAGGATCTGCATAATGGGGGTGCCCTCCGTGCTACGCGAAGCCTCGTCCGTGTTGACGCATGCCAGTCTGGCCGTCAAGATCGTGATCGGGGTGATCCTGTCGGGCTATGTGCTCTCCTTCTGGGAAGACACGGCCCTGAAAGTCTTGAGCGTCACTCCCGGATACTTTTGGCCGCCTCATTTCTGGCTGTGGACGGCCTTCACGCACTGCGCGTTGGAAATTCATTGGTGGGCCGTGCTCTTGGACGTGGCCACCATAGCCTTGGTGGGCAAGCTCTTGGAACCGTTGTGGGGCGCCATTGAGATGTTGGTCTTCTTCACGGTAGTCAACGTGGGCGTGGCCATTCTCTCGGCTTTCTTCTACTATCTACTCTACATGGTCACTTTCAATACGGATCTACTCTTTGACGTACATATTCATGGTAATTAGAATAATTCTCGCAATAATCATAATGAGCTAGTGCTATGGAATGCTGAGCAAATGCGGACTGATGCTCACTTATCGCCAACCCTGCTAATTGAATTCTCTTTTCTCTTTCTTTTGGCTTGGGTTTTGGTTTTAGGGATGGCCGGGTATTTGGCCGGTGTGTCTGTGGCGGTCAAGCAAGTGATGCCGGATCATATCCTGTACCGCTCACCTTTGGGCAAAATCACTAACCGCCATGTGCCGCTCATCCTGTTGGGACTGACGCTGATTTTGTGGGCTGGACACTTGTCCCAAGGTTCCTACTGCACCATGTTCGGCTCAGGACTCCTCGTCAGCTGGACCTACTTGCGATTCTACCAAATCCATAGCAATGGCACGCGCGGGGATATGGCTGAGAATTTCGCCTTCCACACATTTTTCCCCAACGTCATTCAGCCCCCAGTGGCCATGGTCAGCTCGACCCTCTTTACGCTCCTGGTCAAGCTCAAGCTTTGTCGACGACCCGTGCGCAAATACGATATCGGCTCCTCGGGCTCGTCGATTTCCATTTCGCTGCCCGGAGTCGAATCCCACGACACCGAACGGCGGCGTCAAATCGCCCTAAAAGCTTTGAGCGAACGCCTCAACCAAGTCGACGGTAAAGGGGGACGCGAGAGTTCGCCCACCTCGGATTGGCCCAATTTGGATGGCGAGGAGGAAGAGGACCGCCGACCCTTGATTGAATCCGTGCATATTCCGATGGAAGCCCCCACCCACGACCGAGGCGCTTCTCCTAGGAGCTCGGATGTCGCGCCCCAGGCCTCCGAACAACCCATGTCAGTCCCTTCTGTCGACACTGTGGTGGTTAACTTGCCCCAATCGACCGGAGACGGAGAGGAGTCGCCTTCGGTCAAGTCGTAGGTTCAAACGCACCACGGGTCTCGCAACACTCGATGATACTGTGATAAGATACCCCCCCTTCCTCCACTCTCCTTGGCCTCCTCCAATTTCCCCTTTTGTTATTGATGTGACTTTTTGCGTGAAAGAGTGAGTGACCCTTCTCCACCCTCCTCATCGATGAATGGCCTTGGTCCCATTGAACCTAGACAACTGCCAGGTTCATCCCTCATGAGCGAACTCCTGAGGTTTGGTCCGACGCCCAAGACCCCAAGACCGTATTACTATGTTTGACGTATTCGTGCTGCAGTTTCACTGAATATATCACAATGATAGAGTTGCTGTGATCGTGATCCAAACTCATTTTTTACCCTAACTATTTAGGTGGTTTTTTTCAACTTCAGCCTTGAGCAATGATGGAATTTAATTTGATCCTACTCACACTTCTAGTTCTGGGCCGAGTTCGGACTCGAGCCCGAGTGTACTCGAGCTTTTTACTCTATTTTGGAGCAATGGGCTGGACTAGATTCCTTTAGAAAACAATCTAGTCAGAACTCAAGAATTAAATGTCTAGAACCTTTTCATTTCGAACGGACTTTCCGAGTCCGATTTTGGCACTTTAGTTGCGTGATTACAAAAACGTGGCATTACGTTGAATGGATGGTTTTGATGCACACCCTGACAGTTTTCATGAAGCCCCACCTTTGTTACTTTCAATATAACAAGACCAAGCCAAATCAGCCACAGGCAAAGTGGATTCGAGGGGTCTATAACTTGTTCCATGATTATGGACAGTTATGTTGTTTAAAGCTGAAGATGGCATGTTCAGTTTCATACATGTGTACATATACAACAGCCATATAATTAAGCCCTGTGGTCTTTAGATATGTTTGCTCATGTAGCAATGGTCAATGATTTTTGATAAGCTGTAACACTATTCTAAGTTTGTGAAGTGAGTAAAACTTCATTCAAGTTAAATCACAAAGATAGTGGATGATGCAACATTTCAGAGCAATTCCAGCTGGGACTGTTTCACTCATTTCAATACTGGTCTTACACAGTTTGATTCTTTTTGCACTCAATGCTAGTGCCCTGTATTAAAAGAGTGCAACAGGGAGGTCAGAGCACCATTACAGTTAATTTTGAACCTTCAATTCTGTTCCAAAACATTGAGTTTACATGGATGACAGATCCAAACCAAACACATGTCTGTAATTTTTTGTGCTTTAAGGGTTAGTTTTAAGGCTTAAGTTACCCTTCAGGCATCCTTATCTGCAATCACAGCAACACTAGATTCAAACTAGGCATTTGAAGTATGTTAAAGGGTGCCTGAAGGGTAGCTAAAGCTGTATTTGACATGTAAAATCAGATAATTTTATGTAAATGCGTTTAGCTTGGATCTGGGGCCCAGGTAAACTCATTTCTTTGGAAAATGATTCAAATTGAATTGCTATGGTGCGCTGATCTCACTTTTGTACTCTTCTAGAGACAGAACCCTGCCCAATTCATTCCTATCTAGTCAAAAATGAGACGCATGTATGGCAAGGGTAAACAAGTCCGTGATCTTCTTTGGACGAATCATGGTGTTGAGGATGGCAGTGCATGATCTGCCATGTTCCAAATTGCAATGTTCCAAATTGATCATCACGCAACTAGAGTACCAAAATCGGACTCGGAAAGTCCGTTTGACTTCCTATTCGCTAGAGCGCCTCTATGGGTTTGTGTTTGTACCAAAAAACCAAAACAACAAGGAAGCACAACGTACTCGGGACATGCGGCCTTTAAATTGCCGGAAGAAGAATCGACGTACTCTTGGTCCAGCCCAAGGGTAAAGGATTACCGGACATTGTAACTAGGTCCAACCAGACTAATAATTCTTGGGTCGGCTTTAAGGGCTCATTTTCGACCCCATCATGGCTGAAAACCCGGATTTGAGCGCCACCTTGACCGCCATTCAGCAGGTCCTAGCCCAACACACGAAACTCTTGGGAGAAGTTGTCTCGATCACAGGCCATCGGAACCAGGAGGTTGCCCAGCCGTCGGAACCGCCCAGAGACGCGTTAGAGAAGGCCTGCCAGGCCCTAGCTAAAGGCCAGACTTCGCTCCAAAGTAAACTGGACACCGTGGTGCGACAATTGGACAGCGTGAGCGATGCTCAAAAGGCCATGCAGAGGACCTTGCAACAAGTGGTTAAAGCTCAATCCACCGGGGCCAGAGGTCCAAGCCCACTAGAATCCAATGGTCAGAGCTCCACGCCGTTATCGGGCCCTTCTCACGCCACGGTATCGGGCGTGGCCAATAGTTGGGCCCACAATCTGTTCCTCTTAGGCGATGAAGTCTGGATGAGTTTGCATTCCGCCCCCGAGGTCCAAGCCGAGATTCGCGATTTGGGCCCGTCCCAAAACCTGCGCATTAATTGCCGAAAGGGTGAGAGTCTGGTGCGGTTGTACGATCGGCAACGCCGCAAGATCTTGTTTGCCTTGCCACCGCGCACGAGCCACGTGGCCTTGTCCATAGGCTCGGCCGACTTGCTCTCTGGAGATCTCCTCACGCTCCAAGAGGCCAGTTTGGAAGAGGTTCGCCGACGGAATGAGCCCAAACTACGAGATTTGGCTCGACACGCTTTGGAATTGGCTACCGGTCTGGTGGGTCAACGGAAATCTGTGTCCATTCTCCTCCCACCCCAAGGCAGCCATCGCATTGAGATCTTCAAGCACTGGGAAGACATACTGCTACGTGAAGTTGACAATCTGAAAGAGCCTCGACTCACGATTCTGAATTTACCCGTGGTGATGCGGGCCACGTTGACGGATTTTCCGTCCCACGCTGACTTTATTCAGGCCTGGTTTCGGAATCCCCAAGCCAACCTCCTGTCCGATTTTGGCGCTCGCCGGCTTTTTGATCTACTTAAACGAACTTGTACGTGCATTTTTAAATCCAGACCACTTTAGCCTTATCCTTTAACGCCATCCTGTTTTATGTATATTTAGGTAGCCCGGGTTCCGTTCCTACGGTGATGGCCAACAACAGACGTAAATCTGAAACCAGTGTCGAATGCTTGCGATGCCTCCGCCATCATATTGGCGGTGAAGGGGCCTGTCAGAGCAAAGAACGGGTTAGTGCACTCGATTCGACTATATCATTATCATTGACGATAAGTCCGGCCATGACTTTTTCCAGGTGTGTCGACGATGTGGAGAAATGGGCCATTTTGCAGATGTCCATGATGTGACAGACGAGACCTT
This sequence comes from Tigriopus californicus, assembly GCF_007210705.1. NCBI lineage: Eukaryota > Metazoa > Arthropoda > Copepoda > Harpacticoida > Harpacticidae > Tigriopus > Tigriopus californicus. Next base: position 8,572,019 of record NC_081449.1, on the reverse strand, counting down.
GCAAGAGAGAATCACCGAGGTGATTGCTATCAACCTCTTCCCGGTAACCCGAGTTGGATCCAAGCGAGGGGGCGACGGGCTAACCAATTTGTCCGCTGGCAAACGCCTCAAGCCTGACGAGGATGTTCGGCCTTGGCAAGCTTGCTCTCGGATTCTGGACGATTGGTATCAATAACAATTCATAACTGGAGCTGGGTCTCTCCTTTAATAATAAAAATAGTATTATGAGATCAATTGAGCGCCTCCTCTTCCTTCTCCATGAGCGCTTTTATCAAGGCACATTTTGCCATCTGACATCCGCAAGGTGTCGGATGCTCGTCCACAGCCGGGTCCAGAACCTCTAATTGAATAGCGTAATGGCGGGCATTGCCTTCAGTTTGAGTCAGAGTCAAGGACCAGCCGATCACCTCATCCTGTTCAATGTCTGTGCTGACGGGAAGAACGATGATCGTCTGTTTCCAGTGGGTTGAAGGACATGAAGGGGAAGTGGAGAGGGTGGCACAAGTCACCCATTCGGTTTCCACGAAAGGCCTAAAATCGCAATCAAACCAAAGGGCCAAGCCTTGGAATGAACCGGTGGCGGTGGCGGAAATGAATCTCTTTTGGCTCACACTTTTGATCTCCTCGGTTTCCACCCATCGAAGATCAAACTCAGCCACCAGAGTAGGTTCACTCAATATTTGCTCAGGCTGAATAACGTCCACTTCAGGCTTGTCCGAACGTAGCATGAGCCGCTTCAGAGGAGGCATTTTAAAGCCGTAGACGTTATCCCAAAAGTCGACCTTCTCACGGAAATAATCGCTCATAGAAACAGGGGCGCTCCATATCCGGGCATGGGAGGGCATCATGATCCCATGGGGCGCCAAATGCTTGTCACGAGCCGCAATCACCGAGTCGAGCATGGATTCATGCAGTAAATAAAATCCCATCCACTCACTCACTATGATGTCCACCTTGGCGTGGTTGGGAAGATCAATATCTTCGGCTTTTCCCTCGAGGACGGTGATCGTATTCATGAATTGGTTGGCCACCACAATTTCACGCAAAGGTGTGGCCATCGCACTCGCTTCAACGGCATAAACTTTCTGGGCGCCGGCCTGTGCGCAAAACATCGACAAAATTCCGGTGCCGGCTCCGATATCTAAATATGGGACAAACTTGGTTGGACGTGGCCAGTCTATCGGTGTTTTTTTTCTGTGAAGAATAACATACCCATGACAGTTTTGTCCTTAAAAAATGGTGCATTTTTGACAATAGCCTGCTGGTAGGCCTCTGTGCGGGGTTTATCTTGCAACATGAGCCGATGGACCTAACGTAAAAAAGGCATACAATCATCGAGAAAATAGCCAGTGTGGGCCCTCAAAAGCATCCCCACAATCAACCGACTGACTGACAGACAGACTGACTCATCGCTCACCTCGAGGTTAAAATAGCTCTTAAAGTACGGGTCATCCGTTCGCGACATTTTCGATCAAGAGCGAGGCGATTAGTATCTGTAACAAATGAAGTAAGCATATATGCAATGCCGGTTTGTAAAGGCCTCTACACGGTTGAGACCGGATGACCTTTATTTCCCTATATGACAACTAAAATCATCTGTGAACTGGGGCTAAATCCATTCCACTCGGGGGAGTCTTGGACACTACTGAAACCCTCGGAGTATCAGAGCAGCGAGTCTCTGAATGGGGTGGGCCATGGAGCTGCCCTCCCAGAATTAACGCACGGGCTGCCAACTATACAGGACATCTCGATCCCCGTATTTCTTGCGCTCGGGTTCTGGAAATCGCTCGGGATGTAGCATAACGTAATGGAGCGTGGTTTGGATTCGCTTTTGGCGCCGATTGGCATTGAACTCCCGGGTTTGAACGCCCAACCATGTGCCCAACAGCCCACCCAAGATGGTCCACTGGATGCCGGCCTTAATGGGCCTGCGACTAAACATGTTGCCTAGAGTGTTGACCCCCAGCCCGGCCAACCCGAATAAGGTCGGAGCCTGGTAATGATCAAGGATGGACATGGTTTCCACACCTTGCATGTCGTACAAATCGAAGGCCCACTTGACACGTGGATCGATGCCCTCCAATTGGCCGGAGTGGCTCCCCTCTTCGACGGACATGATACAAAAGGGGTTGTCCAGGGGTTGTACAAAAGACGGGCGGACAAAGACTGGACCTTTGTTTTGAGACTGATGAATTGCTAGTGAATGGTGGTCCGAGTCGAGAAGAGTAGCACTCGAGCACTGATGCTCACAACGATTGTTGATCCATGATCAATGATCAGCTGACAGACAGACAGACTGACAGGCAGACAGCAGTCAAGACATTCGCCTTCGCCCCATGCTGGGCCATGGAGAGCTGTTTGTTGGCTCAGGCAAGAACTTGCTCCAGGTTAACCATTGAACGTTAACAAATACCTTTCCCTGGCAATGCTGAGGCCCACCAAACGACAAGACTGGTACCCTTACTTGGTTTCTTATTGACAGTTCACTCCTCAGTATTTATCATCAGACAGTAATCGGAATGACTGAGGTTGCCTTGCTTGACACGGTTTGAAAAGTCCGTAACATCAAGAATTTAGGGCTGGTCACACCTGGACGCAAAATTAAGATGGCGAGGCTTCAGCATGACCGAGATAAACCGAATTTACCAAGACTAGACTAGTAACTAGTCTACTACTGACTAAATAGTTGGAACTAGTTAGCATTGTTTGTTCGTTCTGGGTTACAATAGAATGAAATGCAAAATCCAGTTTAGCGAAACGATGCCGATTTTTTTATGCAAAAAATACATTGACCACCATCATTAGGATCTTTCAATTGTTAGGTATTTTGGTAAAAGCACGTACAAATCAGATATGATCATTAACAAGTCTATTTCAGGCTTATGGCAGGATTAAATAACAAAGATCGGTTTAATTGAATCCAAGCGTAGAGAAGACCAAGGGCACAATATTCCGAATACAAAAGTAAAGGCAGGAAAGGCCACGACGCCTGGAGAGTGAGAGGCAGGCATGGAAATATCACAGTCTCAAAAATCACCACCAGAGCATGACCTATGCAATAGCAAGCCTCCCAACACGATAACGGGAGGCGAACCATATTTTGATAACGTTGTCCGTACCACCTAATGTAAAAGACCCAACTGAAGAGCACGATGCTGATTTTGAGGACGCTCTCCTGAGCTCGATAAAGCAAAGGCAGTAACGACACATGGGCTGTAAGGCTTAAAAACATTAAGATTTTGGCCTCTCGACGTTCCAAACACGCCACAATTGTCAATGGAATGGTGACATGAAGTATGGCTTTTTCGTGGACGTGCCTAAAAATTTGAGCAAAATGCTATTACTTGTCAACATGGTTGTGCTATCTTTAAGTAATTCTCACCATCCAAATAAGAAGGCTCCAAAGTTGCACAATACCACGGCCTTTAAGAAACTCAGTACGTTCCGAGGATGCCGCCACAGATGAACCAATGAGGGAACCATTGAAATCAACGAGAGTAGGAATGTAGTCAATGGTGCCACGGATGGTAAAACAGCGTGATCAAATTCTTGCACTAATCCTCCCGTCATAGAAGCGTGGTCATTGGAGAGCTTGAACCAATCCAAACGACGGCCAATGAGGGCGACAATCTTATCACAAATGTTATAGACTGCCCAGAAATTGGGTGCCCAATATGCGTGGCATAGTCCTCTTTTGAAAGGAAATAACCGTCCCAAAACAATCGCCATCTGGCCGTGGTATATCCAAGGCCCAAATGAGAGGGCAAACACACCGATCACTGTTGTTCCAAGGGCGATTAACCGCGACAACACCCGCCACCAGTTTTTCCCTTGAAGTACATAAGAACGTAGTAGATACACAAAATAGACGGGTGCGCAATAGAGGTAGATGTGTTTCAAGTTCAGGACGAAGCAAAACCAAAACGCCGATTCAAGGTGCTTTGATTGCATCATTGCTCCCAGGGACAAAAGGGACACCCCAAAGAGGAATCCATTGTATTGAAAATGGATATGGTCCACGATCAGTAACCCACCGTTAGCCAGAATCAGGACCAGAACGCCCCACAAGCCCGAGGTGGTGAAATGGCCCAAGCGCTTGAGGCCGCCGAAACACCGATGAACGCCTAAGGCCAAGACTAGGTCTCCGGCTATGACGGACAACCTTTGAAAGAGGATGGTCGAACGGGTGGCGTGATTGAGATGTGTCACCACCAACATGTCCGGGTCAAAATAGTACGCTACTTGTGACAAGATGAACTCCCACCAAGCGAAAAAAGGCGGGTAATCCAAGGTCCAGGATGAGGTTTGATCCGTGTACCATTGTGATATCGGCAAAGAATGAGTAATGGCTAACCAATTCCGATGGACTTCAAAGTCGGTGGAACGATAGGCGGGCCATAAACAGAGCTTGACACAACTCACGGCCACGACCTCCAGCCAAACCTCACGCACCCCGCCTAATTTGAGGGCCAAGGTGAGCATAGTCATTGGGCCACTCCCCGCTCTAGGCCTGGAAACGGTGGCATCGATCACAATCAGATAAGATGCTACGAGAATGAAGGCCAATAATGTCCAAGGCATGCCCGCCAAGAAGCTCACATTCGAAACTAAGGCAGCGGTTCCGCCCAAGCCGAACATTCCCCATAAGAACCAAAACTCCATGGGATTGGACATGGAAAGCGGGGTCTGCAAATCATCCGTGACGGAGGACACTAACACGGGATCTGCAGCAGGAGGACTCGATTCTGCAGAGAAGTGAGAGGAGGCCTGCCCTGGGATTTGGATCGATGTCGGCTCGGGCGCGTAACCGGAGATTGTCGCCTCAGCTGGAGTGGGCTCAAGTAGCGGTGGGAGATCCTGGGTGGATGGATAGTCCTCGAGACTGGCCGGCTTTAGTCCCTCCAAGGCGGGCTCTCGTTCCGAATGCTCTTGCAGGATACTTTGGATGCGTTGGGATTGATTGGCGAGGATGCGTCGCCGGCGCAATAGACGCCGTTTCTCAGCCTCGTTCATAGTGAGCCAAAGCTTAAAGGGAAACCAAGCAATGGTCGTGCCCAAGGCTTAGGCTAAAGAATCCAGGCCGGATCAAGGCTGTCTCCACCACCTCTGAAGAGCACCGTCAATGCGTCAACTCCATCCAACTCTGCTCGATGTCATCGAAGGATGGATGCATGGAAGGATGCAAGGATGAATGGATGAGACTGAAGATGTTTACACCGTTCACACGTAAATCGAGGTGTGTTTAGAAATCGTCAGCTGTCTAATTGGTATTGTTGCTTCAAGGACTTTGGGTCAAACGGGCCAAACATTTCGAATCGATGGAGGTAGTATTATCAAGGATTCGAACCGTTCGAACTCGACGTATACGCGTACTCATTTAGCGATTGCCTTTCAATGGGTTCCAATTTTTTCCAGCGAAACATTACTTGCTGGAGTCGTAATCGCCATGCATGTTGATGTCAAGTTCGATGGGGCCG
>NC_081449.1:8534643-8566503 GCF_007210705.1 Tigriopus californicus | reverse complement strand
GGGCCGTTTTCATTGTTTTATTATGCAACTGTCTTTACCTTTTCGATCACGAGGCCCTAAAGTGACGGATGAGCTTCTATATATAACGACTTGTCCTTCAATAATGACTTGAGATGACCAAGGTCCCAAGGGTCAAGTTAGATTGCTTGTCTGGTTGATGTTTTACTAATTCTGAAACCGATCCAAGTGCCGTCGGGCCCCCATAATTAAATTAATGGCCAACCTCTCTTTCATCACCGGGGACCAAATCACTCAATTCGGCCACAAGTAATTAAAATTGCCGACTAGACGTCCTTTATTTCGTATTGGAGACATTGATCAGTGAAAGAGCCATACATTATATATAATGGCATATGTTGTTATTCCTTTTTGAGTGTTGCCCCGCCATAAAGCACCTTCTTCCGTTGACGGAACATGTGCAAGTAAAGTTGCGGGAATATCGGGATGTACGAGAACATGATGAGAATGAGCACCACGTAGTAATTGAAGGTGACGTTCCAAGCATTGGGCAAGCTCACCGTGTACAGCCCTTGTCGCTGGATGCGAGCCAAACTCACATAGGAACACCAGAGCTCACCCGTCACCCCCAAAGGATACAATCCGATGAAGAGCGTGTAGCGCAACCACACCACTGCGTACGGCGTCCAACCCAACAAATTGCCGGCGTAGTAAGCGTAGCGGATGATCTCGGTGATGACCCAGGCCCACAGGAGACATGGCAAGCCCGGACAGGTCTGGGCCTCTGGCACGCTGTGCACCACGGCCCAAGTCACGAACACGCGGGAAAACACCTGAAAGGCGGTGAGCAATGGGTTTGAACGCACTAGGCCCACCAGAGCATGAACAATCTCCAGCACCGCCGCCGTCTGGAACACCTTCAAAGGTAACTCGATCGCGGCATACAGTTGACCGGTGAACGGCGCGGTAGACCCTTCTGCCCAGAGGCGTGTACATTCCGGCGCTAGACGCGTCAACAACCAAGTCCAGCCCAGGCATTGAGCCACATTGTATAGGATGAGATAGGATCGAACGAGAACGCCCATGGTGGCGGCGGGATCACGGCCAATTTAATCGGTGGCCCAATGGGTCTATCTGTCTACTGGACTTCCTTTTTGAAAAGGCAAAATGTTGGAGACCCAATGACGGGTTGGCTGGCTCGAAAGAGTGGGAGTTAATGCTTCGGGTGTGGGCTGCAGGGTCCAACCGGGGATCCAGAGGGTCAGAAGTTCTTCCCCGTAGTTCTCGTGGAAAGTCAAAGCACCACTTGGGGATGGGACGGTCTAAACGTCCAACGGACAGACGGGACAGACAGATAGCCGATGGATGAATGGATTGATGAAGTCAGTGAGTAAGGGAGTAATCGCCGAATGGTCGTGTCCTTGTGAGTTACGATCGTTACGATTCATACTTGAACTTTGTACTACATGTGGCCACATGGGTTGATCGGGTGGTCAGAAACTCGGAAGGGATGTGTGAACGTTACACAGCGAATCTAAACAGAATACATGTACAACAAGTCAGCGTTACCATTTTGACAATTAAGTGATCCCCATTGCCGATCGCAAGGGACTACCCTGGGCAACCATTACACAATTAGGGCTTTCAAGTTGGTGTCATTAATTCCTGAAGGTATCGCAATCTACCGTTCAAAAGACCGGTATGTTGAAAAGTGGTTCTTTGAAAATTATAGATTTTCCATCATTTTCAACGATTCTGGCATTTAATTTCATACAATGTGATCAATGTATGGTTAAGCTAACATAGGGCATCTCAAGTGAATGAAATTCAATGAAAATGGATTGATGAAGTCAGTGAGTAAGGGAGTAATCGCCGAATGGTCGTGATCTTGTGAGTTACGATCGTTACGATTCATACTTGATTAACGCGCGACCGAGCTATGCTCGGGTTCATAGGTTCGATCCTAGGTCTCCCCTCCCCCCCTGCAGTGGATCATCGCCTCGAACGGCGGACCCTGAACCCTAAATGGGACAGCATATATATGTAACATTGAACAAATTGTAAAACTATTGTGATCCAATGAGAAGCAGAATCTCGCAATAAAGACTCAATGAAAAATGCGGTCCGACACCCTAATTTTGGGCATTTTTGGGAGGGAGAACTAAGAAAAACATCACAGTCAAGTCGCACCATCCGCTCATTGAATTTTCAATAATCGAGTGATTATGAGTGAGCTGTATTACATAAACTCAGCAAGATGAACATGTTTGGTGTTGATTGGTGAACGCAAATTGGCTCAATATCACAATGCTTGTTTAGACCAGCAGGTAAAATGAAAGAAAAAAATGTCAAAATTCAATGCATACACAGCGCAGTATGGCTGGGCATGTTGTCTTTGACTTTACTCCATGGAATAACATCATTTGATCATGAACGCGTTCACCTGACCAGCCATATATGCTTTCACTTTTATTAGTATTAGACCTTTGCCATTGATGCATTTATCAAATTAGTGGACATCTTCTGGGATTTATATGTTGATTCCGACATGAGGGTCCTCCGGGGGTAGCTAGCCTACAGAAAAGAGGAAGGGTAAGATTGGTGCATACCTCAGCCTGCTCTTGAGATTGAGCAAGGCTACTGAATGCTCAATTGCCTCTCCCTAATATCTGATAGTGATAGTCCTTTTCATTCTCCTCTCCCTCCTCCCCTTGCAGACGTACAAATGGAGTGATACAAGAATATGCTCTGAGATGCCTGACTTTAACTAGGTAATTCTTGTTGACCAACCTATTGATAATCTAATCTAACACCACAAATATATCACCAACCCTTCTGAAAGACCTTTCAAATCCTATATGGTTAATATCACAAGCACTTTGGACATCCAAAAAATGATGAATGAATACCTACACATGGTATACTTGCAACAAACCAGCAACTTTTCATCATCATCTTTTTCCATTAAACTATGCTAAAAGCCAATGGTGAGTTTAGAAAAGGTGATGTTTTAACGTTAGTCACTATAAATTTGTCAGATTGTGCTTTTCCTAGTGCTATTTGGTTGGAAATAATGATTACCAAAGTGTTGATGCAATGTCAATCATTTAGAATACACCCTCCAATAAAATGATGATTTACATGTTATAATTGGTCAGAATTTTACCAATAGAAAAATTTGAGCGTCTCATAGAAGAGTTTGTGGCTTACTCATTGTGTCACAATACTTCTGGCATCTTAGAGCCTACTCCCTTATTTCTACTTGTTTGTCCGCACCTAGATGAAGCAGAGGGCACTTTCTCTGCTCAATGAAAAGGATTATAGGTAACACTGATTGTTAAGTCCTGACAGTAGTGGCTTGCACTCTTAGTGTGTTTCTTGCTCATCTGCTTTCAGGACTTAGTTTGCCCAAGGAGGCAATCTTTTCTCTAGCAACATCCTTTCAGCGAAGCTAAAATCTGCAAGCAGAAATGAAAGTTTGGCATCTCCTGGGCCATTCACTTTATTGAAAATTAGCACTAAGTAGTATTACAATATGTAGCTCAATAGGCCATGGAGTACTGGCACTGGAGAGCATAGTTCTCTGAAACATTGCAAGAGGACATTTCTGTTTTGCATTACCCTCTAATTGAGTGCTTGAATATGAAGATGGAATTCATTCAGCGGGAATACATATGATCAGGAACTAATGCATAGCTTTATAAAGCTTGGCTATAAGATATTCAAACTTCATTTGAGCTCTCCCTTCCAGTACTGATGTACTCCATGACTTAGCCACAACTGAGCTATACTTGGGCTACTTGGGAAATATGATCACAGTTATGTACTGATAACAACTTGATATTTGAAAATTCAGCCTACTCTACATTAGTTACATTTATGTTTTTGACATCATAGCTTTGAAACATAGCTTTGAAATAAGCCACTTAACAAGTAGAGTATCAAAATGACTTATCCCCTAATTGCAAAGGCCTGAATATCTTATCATTTTACTTTATTTTCAAAAGTGGCAAGGAGCCATTATGATGAAGAGCATGCCAACTTGGCAGGAAACCCACTTGCAGTCCATACTTCTAGAAGTTTTTAGTGCATTACACAGTACATGATGCTTATGGTCCAGTTACACAACACAAATTTTATAACATAAATTTGACAAAATAACAATTCACACCTCACACACCAAAGTACTTTTCATTGAAGCTTATTTTTTATCTTGATGAAGGTTTCAGTGTTTCTAATTAGTGGCAAAAGCAAGAGCCAGAGGAGGGCAAGAACGAGTGAAAAATTATTTCGTGTAAGAATAAAGTAATGATTTTATTAAACAGCAATGACTTTCATCAATGGCAATATATTGCATTCATTGTCGTCTTGTAGATTTGAACTGTACCAACTAGGTGAACTGAGGGGCCTTGGATTGATGGAAACAATGATCCAAAGAAAAACTGTCTTGAAAGGTTAGGTGGTTTTTAGATTTCTTCCCGCGGGGAGATGAAATAGTGTCACAGGGCCAGTTGGGCAGTCTTAGGTGGCTTGGACTAGCTTGAGCCATTACATGTATTTTTTTTTCATTTTTAAGCACTTCCATGGCCTTTACCATGGTTGTGATTGCTTTGAATAAAAAAATAAACTCTTTGGCACACGTTTCATCCAAAAAAGTATTTATTACTTGCCTGAAGAAATCATGAGCGTCAAATACGATAAATGTGTTAAATCCATGGAACTGATTATCAGAGTGAGTTGGGGTTTGCCTCTGGGATAGTGCAAGTCACAGAGGAGCTGGCCAGTGGATTGAACGCCTCAAACTTAAAAAGCAAACATTAAGCTCATGGGTGAGTTATTGATATTTTTTGAATGAAACGTGTGCCAAAGAGTTTATTCTTTGACTCAAAACTATGACATTCATGACAAAGGTCATGGTCGTGGTAAAATGGAAAAAATACATGTAACGGCTCAAGATAGTCCAATTTGCAAAAGATGAAATTACATGGGAAGTGACAATAGAGGATGTCAAGTAAAGGAAATTCAAGGAAAAATGTGGCCCGGCACCCTGATTTTGGGCATTTTGGGGAGAGAGAACTAAGACAAACATCACAGTCAACTCGCACCGTTTGCCCATTGAATTTTCAATAATCGGGTGATTTTGACCAAGTTTTATTACAAAACCCTACTAAATGAGNCACAGTCAACTCGCACCGTTTGCCCATTGAATTTTCAATAATCGGGTGATTTTGACCAAGTTTTATTACAAAACCCTACTAAATGAGCATATTTGGTGTGAATCAGTGAACCCACTATCAAATTGGCTCAATACCACAATGCTAATTGCCTAGACAAGCATATAAAATGGAAAAAACGTCAAAATCCAATGCATGCACAGTGCGGTTTGGCTGGGCATGTTGTCTTTGATTTTACTCCATGGAATAACGTCAGTTGTCCATGAACGCGTTTACTTGACTAGCCCTATAATATGCAAAAATACGAAAAAAATGTGGGGCGCCAAAATTTTGTCAGCTGTAAGATGTGTGGTGACACTTACTTCATGGTAGTACCAGAGGGCGTACTAGTGTGAAATCCCAAAGCTTTACACTTCTCTATAGGGTTTGTCAATTAAATGTGTTCATTAACAAGTGACGTTATTCCATGGAGTAAAATCAAAGACAATATGCCCAACTTAACCGCATTGTGCATGCATTGAATTTTGACATTTTTTCCATTTTACATGATGTCTGAGCAAAAAGCATTTTGGTATTGAGGCAATTTGATAATGAGTACACCAAATTACGCCAAACATGTTCACTTTGTCAGGTTTTGAAACACAGCTCACTCAAAATCACCTGATTATTAAAAAGTTCAATGGGCGGAGGGCGCCAGTTGACTGAGATGTTTGTCTTTGTTCTCCCTCCCCAAAATGCCCAAAATCAGGGTGCTGGACCACATTTTTCCTTGAATTTCATTCACTTGATATCTCCTATAGAACCTGCTTGGGTTGCAATATGGGCTCACTTATTTTTATTCTAGGGAGGTTGGAGACTGGAGTGACCTCTAGCGCACTTCAGTCCTCTTGGGTGGGGTCTTAGAGTGTCCCTGACCAACATGTTTCCAAAAATGTTAAAAAGTACTGGTTTTTAGGAAAAGTAATGCGTTACCGTTACCCCTAATTTTGCAGAAAGGAGAGCTTAAAACCGGGAAAAAACCTATTCGCAATTTTTCAATGCTTAGTAAATATAACGTGAAATAAATGACTCCGGTGATTATTTAATTGATACCATCACTGGTAGGTAAGTCATTGCATTTGAGTCGGAATTTAAAAAGAAATTGGTTAGGAAACCTTTGCATATTTTTCTTTCCCTCATTTACGAAAGAAAAAAAGTGCATGCATTGAATTTTGACATTTACTTCATTGAAATAAGGAGAAATAGTGAGGCTGGTTACCTCAAGGGTGAAAAGCTAAATTGTACTTCTACCCTCCATTGAGTCATCCACACCCAATTGTGCTACTTATTTGAACAACCCCGTTTTCTCTCTGTGCCCCTTCCCTTCTTCTATATTCTGTCACCCTCTCCTTCTCTGTTTGTTTACCTTATGAGTTGCCCTTACCTATGTTTTAGCACCTTGGGCTAATGAAAGCATAAATGGTATCTGTACATATCTGTGTAGCCTTTCAATTGGAAGCATTATCCAAAAATAAAGGGGCATGGAAGCCAGAACATAAATCATTTCTGGCCAGACGTCTTCCAAGGGAGCCAAAGCCAAGCAAGCACCACAGAACTCCATTGGGGTTGTCATGGAATTTCATTTCTGCATTGTTTAAAAAGATTGAAAATGTGGAAGCACAATGCAGATCTTTCAAAATGTTTTTTATGTCCCAAAAAATGACTGCACTATGTAACTTCCATGGGAGATCGGTTCTATGCTTTACAAACTCCATTGTGGTTTTCATGGAATTTCATTTATGCCTAGTTTGTAAAGACTTGTGTTGAGAATTGAGAAGCACTATGCTTACAGGTCCAAATTTTTAATGTTCATATTGGTTTGTACGTCCCAAAAGAACTGGATTATGCTACTTCAGTGACAGATCGTTTTTTCATCGAAGCAAAAAGGAGTTGCCAGAATAAAACCATTTCGAAATTTTCATTTGATTTTTCCAATTTTGACTGATTTCAATTCCTTTCTTTTTAAGAACGAGTAGAACGCCTAAGAAATTAAATCGAAAGCTTCCCAAGCTTCCAAATTGGCCACCCTTACTAGGGGTTTCATCATTTTAATTCAGAAGAACTTTCGATCGCACGGATCATGCCTATCGCCCAAACAGATGGACGCTCTCGTTAAAATTTGTGTAGTGAAGAAGTAACGGACTTAATATCAAAAGCCAGTACACTCCCACAGTCTTTGGGCGCCGTTGAAATTTTGGCTTATTTGAAACTCGATTACCTCGCACCTCATTATGACCTCATCATTATCGTCATCAACAGCACCATTAGCGTCATTGGCGGAGTCCTCCAAGTGTGCGCGACTTTCTACCGAGTTTTTTAATCAATCGTGTCGGGTATTAGCCCGGAGTCTCTTGGGTCAAACATTATGCCGGAGACTTTCACCTACTTGTATCCTAAAAGGAAAGATCGTCGAGACCGAAATGTATCCCGGCCATCAAGATCATGCATCGCACAGCTTCAATCAAAAAAGGACTGCTCGCAATGGGGCCATGTTCATGGAACCGGGCACCTCTTACGTCTACAGTATTTATGGCATGTACCATTGCTTTAATATTTCCAGTCAAGGTACGACGTAGCTCACGAAACAATCCATCATGACGCAGTCCGTGCCTTATGAATCCCAGAGCCATCTATCTATCTATGTTTGTACAAGAGTATATTAGTATTTTCTCTGATTTCAGAGGAGGGCGGAGCCGTCCTCATTCGCAGTCTGGAACCTCTTGGTTACGAGGATCATTGGGCCATATTGAAAGCCAATCGTTGTAGTAAGCGTAAGTTGGCCTCTCTTCGCGTCCAGGACTTGACCAATGGTCCATCGAAACTCTGTTTGAGTTTTGACATCAACAAGGTCAACGGGAATGCACTGGATTTAAAAAAATCGGATCAAATTTGGGTGGAGAAGGGCGATAACCTTCCGGAGGACTCAATTTTCGTCTCGACCCGTATTGGGATTGGCTCCAGTGGTGAGGCGAGTGTGAATAAACCCTACCGATTCTACGTCAAGAACAATGAGCACGTGAGTATATTAGATTCCACGGATCCCTTTAAAACGAGAAAGCGAAGGCGAAAGGAAGTAAAGGAATAAAAAATGTATCTCAACACTGATTTATAAGAACATTTATAACATGAAACTTAAACATGAAAAGAACTTGATCAACCACTTCACATTTCTCCTGCGGCTTTCGAGCTTGACTTTCTGTAGGACGTTACCACCGATTTAACCTTAGGCGAAAGCTCCAACATTTGCTCTTTGATGCTCGCTTGCTTATCGGCATCCTTGAGAGTGATCATTTCCAACACAAGTTGTTCAAAATCCCTCATTATTTGGGCATCATCAGCATCAAGAAATTGTATCACGTGTCCCAGGATTTGCGGTACAAATTTTCCACTAGCATGAAGAATCGTGCCATAATGAATTTGGAAGAGGAGAGTCACGGCCAAATGAAGTGTTAAGGCTGGGTCTTCGGTTTCTTCCAATTGATCTAACATGGCCTGGCGATGGTTGAAAACCAATTGGCGATCTTTTTTCTTGTCCGCTTTACGAATATAAACATCACTGGCGGCGGAAATATGCTCCTCCACCGCTTCAAGGAACTCCTCTACATTCTCAGAGGCACTTAAGGCCTTCTGGAGTTCTTGCAAAGGTTCCCCTACGTTTTTAGGCACTCCAGATAGAATCTTTGAACGCTGATCACTGTTCAAATCTTTGCCCGTTCCAACATTGATATCATGATCATCGCGAATAAAAGCAAACACATCGTTCAAAAGGTCGGTGCACAGGGTCTTGAAAAGATGCTTTTTTAAGGGTTTCCGCTCTTGTTCTTCATTGTCAAAGTGGCTCAACCCCTTATCACAAATCCGCAAAAGGGAGAAATTCGTATTGCAGTTCTCCTGCAACTGGTTGTGAGTTTTCTTGCGATCGTGGACGGACATTTGTTGGCTGGATTGATAAAGTTCAACCAATAAGGACTTGAACTTTTCATTTAGACGGGGATGGAGGAAAGAGGCCATGTCGGTAAACACGTCCTCTGGACAATCGTGAAGGAAAGTCATAGCTTCCAGTTTCTTCTCGAGTTCCCCCCTATTCATAAGTTGGATGGACTTTGCATCGTTAGCCGTACCTTTCTTTTTGGACACCAAATCATCTTCGTCATCCGAGAAATCGTCGTTCCGCTTCCCTTTTCCAAATTTCTTCTTGGTCGATTTGGTCTTGGTTTCCCGCCCTTGGGTACCTCCGCCACCTTTACCGCCGGTTGCTTTTTTTCTTCGCTCTTCCTTTTTGTCCATTTTATCATCATTCTCCACCACTTCGAATTTGTCACCCGAGTTGCGATTCAATAATTTAGCGTAGGTCTGATTTTGTAAATCATTTTGAGCCTGCTCCTTAATAATCTCATCAAACGAGGTTTCGATGCGATTCAATATGTTCTGTGGAAACAAGACCACCTGACCAAAGACCTGATACTCGAGAGATTTGCGTCCATGACTGGAATCGTGTTTCTTTTTGTCCAGTATCTTGCGCAACATCAAATTACCATCTTCTTCCGAGAGAACACTCGGTAAGAGGGTGGAGAGGTCTAACCAATTCTGGGACACAAACGCCTCGTCAATCGAAGAATCGATGGTGTCGACTACTTGGGAGCTCAGGCAACAGCTGGACAGGAAAGTCAGATGATCGTCTTTGAACCGTTTGCGAATATAGGCGGCAGGATCGGAAATTCCTAAACGCGACAGGGCGTCGAATTCCAAGTAACCATTTTGGGTTAGGAAATCGTCCACCCAACGAGTTTGAGCTTTGGCGTAGCTTTGAGGATTGAAAGTGGCTTTGGCAGCTCTTTTGCCACCCACGATCGAGCCAAATATCCGCTGGTTCTGAATCAGCTCCTCGGCCAAAGAGAAGAAAATTTGCTCCTAAAATTGAGACGAACATGTCATCTCTGCTAGTTGTCCCTCTATTATAGTTCAAGCCAATCGCACCTGAATTTTGTAGCTATTGATGATACTGGCCACTGGTGTAGGCACGGTGATAGCGGACAGTACTCCCCGAATCTTGGCCTTGTTCCTTTGAACGTACGAAGGAGTCAGAATGACCTTGGGATCTTGCTCGTCGGTGAAGCCTTCTATGATGCTCCCTAGACGAGTAGCGATTTGCTCCTGAATGAAATCTCCCGGCAAATCATATTCCTTGGCCATAGTAGACACGTTCATGGTTCCTTCCAGTTGGAGCTTCTCGTTGACTTGCTCAGCCAGTGCATCCATGTAGTTCGAGTCCACCAATTGACCCAGAATCAAATGAACTTTTTGATCTTGCTTGGATATTATTTGGGCCTGGTGGACAATTGAACAAATAACAGTCAAGCTCTCTTCACAAATTTGAAATGCTTTCACCGCACAAAATACCTACCTGGCCTTCCACATGAGAAAAATCCACGTTGAGCGTGTGAGCCAAGTCCACGAGACTAACTCGACCTCTGGCCATGTACAACTCATCTCGGATCTCTCTGAAAAGGGAGAACAATGTACATACAGTACACACAACATCATCACGGCTTGGACATCCAACTTAAGGGGCATGGCCGAAAAGGGTTTCACAGTATCAACTGAAGGGGTAGGGGTGGGCTCACAGTTGCTTACCGGTGGAGCTGTTGAGGCGTTAGGTATTCCTTGCCATCGGTAGTGTAGACGACGTCAACAAGTCCCAAATGAGTCAACCGCGTTACAATCTCGATGCAATTTCGTTCGGAGAGTCGCTGAATCGATCCGCTCAATTGAGCCCGCTGCAAATCCGAGGCCAGACGCCGGATTTCATCCCAATCGTTGGACATGATGATGTTGGTGATGACAATATTGATGATGACCTGATGGTGGTTGGGTCACTCACCGTTGCTGAACAACCCTTAAAAATAACGACAGATGGGTCTGGAGGAAGAAATGAGGAAACAGAGTCTTGACGTCAAGTCGGCCTTGGCCCAAACTTAACAAAATATGACAACGCGACGTGGATCAATTTCAGGGTGACGCAAAATAAACTTGTGAATTGTGATAGGACCCAACTAATAATCACGGGAGGTTCCCATCTGAGGGCCAATTTGCCAAACAGATAAATACAGATCCCACTTGGTGCTCAATTTGTTGGAGCAAGAATGTTGTGCCCAAACAATGATTGAACCACCTCACAACGATGACTTGAGTTGAATGAATGTATGTAAGAATAACCAGGAACTTGCAATTTTGAGTCACTTCATTTTAATTTAAATTTTAATTTTTTAAAGCCAGGTCATACTATACTATTTACTTGCAACGTGGTTCGTTTCAAACTTACGTTGTTAAAAGCTTGTGTGGCAGAACAAGAGAAAGCCGAAAATTCTAATTATATGTAGTGGTTACTCGATACCTTTGAACTTCTCTCCTGAGTGCCCTAAGCATAGTTTTGGCCTCAAATTTTTGGCTCAAATTTGGCCAAGTTCATCTATTCAACAAGACCTTGTGGTCACATGAGGTGCTTATTTGGAATAAAGTGAACGGTTAAGGCAGTCCTCTTCTGATCAAAGTCTATGTCTCTAAATGTTGGTGAAATACGAGTAACTTCATGAACATTCTTGATACAATTTTTAACATGATTACCAGGATTAGGAAAAAAATTGAGAGCCAAATAATCACCAAAAAAATTAAAAAGCACTAAATGTTTGCTTTCAAAGCCAAGAAAATTTTACGCAAAGATATCAACTTCTTTAAATGAAAAAACACGTAAAAAGATAACATGGAACCAATTTTGCAAACTTTTGAACTAATGAACAATATATTTTTTTTAATCTTTGAAATCAAAAGCCCTCAAAATGGTGTAACTGGGATCTCCAAATCAATTTCCTATACCATGTAGGTATCTAGAGGAAATTTGTTTACTCTGAGTGATCTCAGCTATTTCTCAGGGTGAAAAGACCTAGGCTAAAAAAAACAATTATTTCTATGTTTGCTCTGTGTGTGTAAAGTATTGGGTTCTTTCTGCACTTTCAGGAAAAGCTTGAGCTTTTGCCAAATAAGGCAAGCAGGAACAATGTGGGAAACGTGGGAATGGGAGAGCTACTGTATTGGGACAAACTGAGAAGATTGGGACTATGCAGTATTTAACAATCAGAACTCGACTATTAAGCATTGGAGGAAAGCTTTCCTCCAATGCCTTTAGTCATTAATGTTGGTGGTAGCATCTGCAATATCAAGCTGCCAATATTCTGGTATACTCCATAATAGGACTCTGTTTATCGGGTGTGTTTGTTTGCTCTTTTACAAATCAGCTGCATATTTATAGTACAATCACAATGAAGTTGACCAATTTCAGTTTAACAAAACCTCAACTCTTCAATAATCAAACTTGACCCTAAAATGTTCCAAATTTGAAGGTGTTTGATTTGTTTCCAGATTTGCACGAGAAGTATGCAACCAAAGTTGGCCCCTGGCTGTTGAGTTTCATGAATTGTTAGGTATCGCAAATGGCAGACTTATGGTTTTAAGTTTATCCATATCTTCATGCACTCCATTTTTTGTTGAACAACTTGTATGCATCGACCGTAAGGTTATCTATAAGGACTATATCAAACAACTCAGCAACACAATGAATCAATGAAGATGCTCAATATTGTCCTTACGTTTGGGCTAAAAAACTTTAAAAAGGGGCCTTGGTTTTTTGTAGATGACAAATCCGAACCGTCAAAATTTTGCAATTTGTGCTCAACATGAAAGCAACAGTTTTTGTTGGAGTCTAGTTATAACCTAACTTACCATGACCCAGGAAACTAAGATTGAAAGAGCAAGAACTGAGGAATAGTAATAAACCTGAATTTTCGAGTAATCGTTGTGAATTACATTACTGTAACCTCCTGTAATCCAGAACTGTCAAGAAGACCAGATTGTAATATATATCAAATTTGTACTAAATACCGATCTAATGAGAAAAGATCTCGCAATTAAGAGAAAATGAAGAAAAACAATACTACACATAACCAGTACCCAAAACAAGGTCAATTATTTAGGTCATTTTTTTGTGCGGACTTCCTTACCGCTACCGGGATTGGAATCCCAGCAGTTCAAAACGAGAAGATTATTTATTTTACTTGACTTTTATCTATATAATTTATAATTTGTCAGGTTTTAAACAAGGAAATTCTCTCTTTTTCATGATTAGGGGTTGGAAAAAGTTCGTGATTTTGCTCAAAATAATTGTTGTAAAGTTACGAAAATCAGCCAAACTAAGTGCTGAAGACGTGAAAATAGTTTTAAAAAAAGGTGAAAATAGTTTTTACTTGTTTGAATACTTAAGCATTAGTGTGGTATTTAAGGTGAAAATTGCTTGATCAATATTTTTCACGATCTTCTCGCTCTTTGGGCTCAGTCCAATCCCAGTTATTTGCCCTTGGTGTGGTCTGTTGTAAAGGGATTCGCTGTTTTTGGATACGGTTCTCCTCTTACCAACGGTTTGAGGATGAACACCAAAAGGCTCACCCATTTCCCTGGACCTCTTGCCGGTCTTTAGCAGGTCCTTAGTTTTGGTTGTAACATCAAGACTGCCATGAATTGCATTTTAGAACATTGTTTTGATGGCAAACATCGGGAGGGTTACCACCTGCCTTTAGGTCAAGACATGGACGACGTTACACTGGACATATTTGACGCCGCCAAATGTACCCCAATAGTATAACGGAAATTTTAGAAACCATTGAACTCAACCTCCCGACCAGAAATTGAAAAAAATAATGGTCACGCTCTCCAAGCCAAGCAAATTCCCTCGCCATAGGCATTGGAAATTATAGGGAGGAATATGGCTAGTTTTAAGCTGTAGCTGGAGGAATTCCTGTCTACCAGGATTTTTTTCCTATTGTTCAAGTTTTCCAGCTGTCCAAGTAAAGTTGAGGTAAACGGGTGATACAAGATGGACGAACCATGAAGTTTGACTTGTTCGAATAAAAATTACAAGTGACAAGAATTCGTGTAAAGTTCTAAAATATTTTTGATGTGAGTGGTCGCCAGAAACATCCAAGCACTCCTTGAAAGTGAATCAGATGTGTTTTATTAACTACAGAGCGAAAAATGGGCCAACTACTACACAATCCGGGAATTCCAATGTCAATCATCTTGAATTATAAACAAGAATTTACGTGAAAATTGGACTATATTGACTGGAAATGATCACCAGTAACCTCTTAAACAGGATGAAGGTTGAAAACCGATCCAAGGTAAGGCCTAACTCATCGTATTAGCCCCGTTTCCTAATGAGATCAAAGCCTACCAGGGTATACTGCGACAATTTGATAGACCTCCAGTTAAATTGCGACCTCCATGGTCAAGATTAAATCTTTTGCAGTTGACACTACTGTATGTGTTCAACACATCCTCTGAATGAAAGCTTGAGGTTTAATGTCAAACGAATCTTTGAGCAGGGACAAACATTGCCCCAAATTGTTTTAACACCCCATTCTGTATTTCCCCTAAATATGACCAAATGCATTTATTTTCCCCGAAAATCCTCGGTTTTAGGTTTTTTTACAGTTCAAATTCATGAAATAGTTTTTTTGCCCAAAAATTAGGAGAACTATTGAAAACTTAATTTAACTCATTGGTTAAGAAGTTTCATTTGTGGTTCCACTTTAGAAGCTTGGTTGTAGTAATGTCAGTTATCTAACGTCAGTTATCTATCAGTTATAATACAAAATTGGTATGTGGTAGGAATGGCCAGACCAAATCCACTCTTGGGTTGCTGATAGTAACAAGACACTTAATGGAATTAAATTCTTACAATGACCTTTGGGTTGACACCATTAGACACTCCACTATTGGATGATGAAGGTAAGGGCATCCAGCAGGTCTCATTCATGAAGGATTTAGGTGCACACGGTGTTACTCACAATACTGATAAAGTTTTTTTTGCAAATGCCAAGCCTTCTAATAACTATTTTCGTTGTTATTGAAACAAAGGAAACAACTTTTGTAAAAAATCATCTTGGATTCTAGCTAAGATTAGAATATTAATCCACTTAAAGCCTACAAAGAGATGATATTTTTAAAAACTTATTCAATAGATGTTGGGAGTAACCTTAGTTGCGTTTCCTACTAAAATTTGATTCAAATCCATGGAGCAAACGATAAGATATCTTGTTTTCAAAGATTGCATTTTCATCAAATTTGACTACAAATTGCTCCGGCTATATCTTAAAGCAATTGCCAAGAGATATAATAAGCTTTTTCTATGCCTAAAACAAAAATGAAAATATGTCACGTTTCTGAAGCAGGTAGAAAAACCCAAACATAGCTTGCAACATAACTTAAAACTTACTTAAAGAAAATATTTCGCAATTTTGACGCCATACTTGTCAATCGCGACTTTAAGCAAGCTTAATCTTGAACTTTGACAAAATTCTATTAGCGTTGAAAAAAAACCTCGCTAGTACTTAGAAGTTAATTATTGCAAAAAGTGACCATTTTGAAAATTAAACTGTCACGTGTATCGTTCAAATATTTTGGGAACATGATAGGATCGTGTAGTTTTTGGCACTTAAGTAAAATGAAAGGCAATTTTACACCTTTTGTAAGTTTTAAGCGACATTTTTTGCTACCTCTAGCTTGGAAAGAAATCTCAAAGAAAATGGGGAAATGTTATTTCTTGTCGTGTCATTGAAAAAGTTAATCACATTTCTTGGAAATAACTGGAAACATAATTAGGCCATTTTTCGATCTTTTACGGCGTAAAACGCAACCTTTAAGAGTATGCTTGATACTGATTGACTCCTTTTTTGATGGGCTTTAAGTTATCTTACACACTTATCTGAGCTACTTTTAAACATGTGTATTTCACAAAAGTTGTTCCTTTTGCTTTTTTGACAAAGAAAAAGATATCGAGATGTCTTGGCATTTGAGCAATCACTTAACCAGAAAATATAACCACCGTTTGCAGTCATCCAAAATAATGGAAAGTTCGATGAGCATATCCAGTTGAAAGTTGTCAAAGCTTTTCAAACATGTGGTTGGATATATCGCACGTCTAAGTCCAGAGACAGCATCACGATGCTAACTCTGTACAAGTCGATTGTTCAACCATATCTTGAATATGCCTCACCCATTTGAGCTCACATGAGTTCAGCAGGTTTGCAAAAGGTTGAGCAGGTCCAAAGATGTTTTACTACGAACATTGAGGATATGAGAGAGCTCTCGTACTGGGAGAGGTTAGAAAGGTTGAGATTGTACAGTATTCAGAGAAGGCACGAAAGGTATCTGATACTGTAAGTCTTCAAAAGCATCCATGAGCTTTGTCCCAACCCAGGATTTAGGGTCAATTGCAGTGATCACAGAGGCGTAACGTGCGTATTGAGAGCGCCTTCAAGCCCTCGAGAATCCAGGCTAGTTCGAACAATGAAGTCCACATCTCTTCTTTCTTGTTCAATTTTTTCAATTTGCTGCCCTCAAATATTTGTAGGGGGTTTGTATGCGTTGATGCAGTTGTAGGATTTAAGTCAGGCTTGGACAAGTTTTTGATTAAATTTCCCGATCAAACTTATATTCAAGGGTTAACCAGATCTGCCAACTTTAATTCGTTGGTCGATCAAATAGTATATTAAAAAGTGAAGTAAAATTAATACAATAGTGGTAAGTAAGTCCGCAAAAAAGTATCTTTTCGATCCCTATTCATGATAATCAGGTCAGAAAAAAAAGTACAGGTAACGAAATCAAAAAACTTGTTGCCAAAACTCATCCACATCTTTGGGATGCCAATGTGGACCATTGCAGCCGTTGTATTGTGGACCATTTCCAAACAAGCACTATTACCTGAAAGACAAAATGTCGTGATCATCGGGGGGGGCAAGGATTTGAAATTGATCAAACCGTCCGAACGTAATGGAAAACCAATGACTCATTTGT
This sequence comes from Tigriopus californicus, assembly GCF_007210705.1. NCBI lineage: Eukaryota > Metazoa > Arthropoda > Copepoda > Harpacticoida > Harpacticidae > Tigriopus > Tigriopus californicus. The sequence goes on along the minus strand of NC_081449.1, from coordinate 8,549,428 downwards.
CACCCTTTTTGATTTCTGCTCAACATGCNTGATCAAACCGTCCGAACGTAATGGAAAACCAATGACTCATTTGTCACCCTTTTTGATTTCTGCTCAACATGCCAATAAACCCACCATGTGCTTATCAGTAAACGGGCCCTAGTCCCAAAAATCAATGTCAGACATAATTCAACCCTTGACAAAAGTTCTCGCGATTGATTTACGATTAACGGTTTGAAGCCCACCTTCGCTAAGCTTCATGTTGACTTCATTTTGTATGCATGTAAAATTATGCACACTACCTTCGTTCAATTAAACAACATTCTTCTATGACCTGTGTAGGTTTTGTTGCATGCAGTTTTCGCTGAGATTAGCGGGCGGGCGAGATAAGGTCGAGTTTGACAGCAGCAGCAGCAGCAGCAGCAACAACAGCAGCTTTCGTCAGTCAGTCAGTCATTCTTTCAGTCAGTGAGTAAGTCAGTTCACAGAAACCCTACTCCGATCTTGGTCATTTGGGTGAGTGGTCGCTGAAGTCGAGCACAAGGCACTACTAGTTAGAGGCTGCCCATCAGTCCTGCCTTACTCCTGTTCTCTTGGTCTGGGTTAGTCTGGTGGGTCGATTTTCGAGCATTTGACATTCCCAGTTGTTCGTTCTTACCTCTCACGTCTCCGAGACTCGTTACCACCACACAGAACACCATGGTTCAAAAGTACAAGGTGGAAGGATTCGAGGCCTTTGAGGCCAAATTAGCCGATATTCAGCGAGAGTTTGCCGGAAAAACGGTGCTAGTGCTTTTCTCCGGTTCCAAGGATCCCAAGAGTGAGTACTAATCAGGGTTGGATGGGCTCACACACCCATTTCAACATCCCCTGCATTTAGACGACCCAATGGGTTTTTCTTTGCCGCAAGTGGCATGGCACGTCACTTAAGTGGGTGGTGTACCACTGTGTGTGTGTGAGTGTGTGCGTGCGTGTCATCAACCGAGCGCAAGAAATGGTACAATCTGTTTCATGTCTTTATATTCCGTCCCTAGCCCATCAAAGTTGGTGTCCGGATTGCGTGACCGCTGAGCCCGTGGTCCAGGCGTGTCTGGACAAGGCGCCAGAACCCGAGCAAGTGGTATTCTTGTACGTAGGTGTGGGGTCGCGAGAGTTTTGGAAAGATCCCCAGTGCATTTTCCGCACCCACCAGTCCACTCAACTCAAGGCCGTGCCGACGCTTATCAAATGGGGCAGCCCTCAAAGACTCGAGGAAAGTCAGTGCAATCGACCCGACATGGTGGAAATGCTCTTTGACGATTGATGGCATCATTAACTTCACCACCTGATTGCACCCACCATGCTTCTCGGATGTAGAACGGGCAGATATTCGTTTATCCACCCCTCGCCGAACTCGCAAATAACCATGACTCGAAAGTGATCATAAACGGAACTTTCCATGTTTTGACATATAATATTGTTATGAGAGCTGTTTTAAAAAATAAGGTCAGATCAGACGAAAACTGTTGGTACAAAAAGAAGTAGAACATAATGCCATAAGAGAAACAGGGAGAGAGGGAGAGAGGTCTTCATTAAGCGCAAGTTTTATCATTCACCAGAGGACGAACCTTGTCTGCAAATGGGCTCAAGGTGTGGTTAAAGAACCCTTCAGGTGTGCGACATTCCCGCATAGTCACGGTCAAATCATCCACGGTGACATCAGTGACGACCACTTTATTCAAAAAGGCCCACGAGTCTGGTGGAATCCATTCTGTAAGCTCGATAGTGGCTTCCCCTTCGTCATCCTCGTCGTCCTCGGACTGATCTCCGGTTGATATGCCCGCATCTGATTGAGGCGAGTCAGGTTTGAGCTTTCGCTCTGGGTTGCCCTTGGTTTTAGGAATCAAAACCTTACTGGGATGGACAACTCCCTTACGGCTCTCCGCGGGCTTTTTTTCACCCCATTTGCGTTTGAGTGGCGGGCGTTTAGGGGTGTTTGACAATGGAGGCGCTGGAGTCGAAGGGGCGGGAGGGGTCGGTGGTTCAGTCTTGGTGGCCTCTTCGGCCGCCGGGCCATTTTTAGCGGGAAGTAGCTTTAGATCGCGCTCCAAATCTGATGCTGATTGATCGAATTTGGCATCGACAGAGGCAGAGATGTCGTTGGCCATAGAGGACGCGGGTGATTCAGTCTTTTTCGCGATGAAATCTTGTTTCCCGGTTACTCTCTTTTCGGCAGAATTCGGATGAGGCGTTGTACTGTCTACCTCCTTAGAGGTGGGTGGTGGTTCGGTCTTGATCTTCCGCTCGTTGGGCTTGTCTTCATACCGCGAGGCGACTTTAGGTGTGCGGCCACTGAGCGTGGGTAGGAGAAATGCGGGGGCTTTGGGTCCACTTGCGGTGGCATTCGAGCTCCGCGTCTCGGATCCTTCCTTAGCGATGGACGTTTTTTTCAGTTTGTCTTTTTCTTTCTTAGCTTTGGCCTTGGCTGCACGCTTGTGGGCCTGAACATCCGCCGGGGTATCGCCACTTGATCCGCCGACATGGGTGTCTGTGCCATGGGGTGTGGCATGGTTAGCCAAACGCTTTTCATACTGATCTATGAGCCGCGCGTCCAGTATGTTCTCCTCAGGCTCCCATGTCGAATACTGCAAGGAAAACGCACAGGCAATAAGTAGATACAGGCACTCAGTCAGTTATTTTATGTCGTGAGGGGAACAGATGGATGGGAGCCATCGTAACTCTGGTTTAGTGGGTGTACTACGTTGTTTGTCATCAATTAAATCCCTCTCCAGTGTAGAGCTTCCATGCAAAATCAATCCAAGCATTCATGTTAGGGCCCTCGTAGTTGTTGCATGGTTTTACCTTGGGACTCCAGCCTTTCCATTTGACGAGATATTCGGTCTTGGATTTCCGCAGACGTTTCTTGGTGATCTTTTCGGCGGCAAAGACCATTTCATCCGAGGATGAGGCCGACGACGCCATGGTGTTCTTCAAACAATCAGATTGGCTCGCAGAATTGTTATGGTGCGGTTGAGGGGCGGGTTTCGTGTAAGGATGTCGGCCTACTTACTCGAAATGAACGAGGCTTTTCTGTTTGGGCTCTGAGTAGTTGAGTAGTTGGCGTTGCTTGAACTGTGTTGTTTGTTGTTGACACAAAGGTGATTGTTGTTGGTTGTTGGTTTCACCCCTGGACAGTGCTTCCACATGGCTGGCGGGAAAAAGCGCACACAATTTGTTAGAAAGCGTTAGTTACAGGAGCGATAATGACGATTACGTCAAACTAGGTCAAACTACATTTGCAAGGGAGCATTTTGCAATTTCTAGGACTAAAGTTGTCATTACTGAAGACAAGTCTTGAAGCCATATTCTCGAAAAAATCAAGTTGTGCTCGCTGATTAGGTATTTTTCGGCTAAATAAGAGACAGAAAACTGATAATTATCATTACAAAATACTAACGGCTTACATTGTTCATCAGATTGTCTAGCTCAAAAGAATTTGGAATTTAGTACTATCTAGCAGGACTTTCAAAGTTCCTCAGTAAAAGGAATGTGGGGACAGAGCACATTTCCCAGTCATTTGGATAAAGTTTTTGAATAATTGTCCGACCATTCTTTGTACAAAATATTATGGTGTTATTTGTGAAACTGCCTCTTTTACAGTCTAAATGGTCAATACTTCAGGAATATTAACTCATTATGGCTTACCGTAATACAACCGAGAAAAATTGATATTTTTTGCCATAGTGTGTAGACAAGTGTTAGACCACTTAAGGTACATTAAAACCTAGTCAACCAGTACTATTAATACTCTTATTTATGTATTGATATGAAATTTTAAGCTCATTTAGTTTGCAGATGCTTAGTGATTCCACTTTGAAAACTGCGTTTCATATCTAAACAGATCGAAAAATTGCCAAGACATATATTTCTCTGTTTTGATGGCATAAGAAGAAGTGATATTTTTCATTTTTCTTTAGAGTAGCAGTAAATACATTGTTGTGAATATTGTGACTGAAAACTTATAAAGGATGTGAATTTGGCTATCATTCTTCCTTTAGCACCAAAGTCATATTTCCTTATCATGTTAGAGCAATAATACTTCCTGGATTTTTAAGGAAAACGGACCTAAGATTGCTGTTGGCATCTGTTAATAACATTTTGTTTAAATGAAATACTCTGATAGTTTTCTGTATTACTTTATTGTATTAGTAAAGAATAAGCTTTCCAATCTGCAAATCCATGTTTGAACTCAGGCTAGCCGAGTCCAAGCTTCTTTGCAGTATTTAATTACAGCATACGTTGCTGCGTTAACAGATAAAATTGCCGAACCTGTAATCATTCCCGTGGGTGAGTTAATAATTAATGTCGCACGTTGGTTGTGACGACGGAGCGGGAATATCCCTAAGTTGGGACACCCATCATCACATGGCAGGCCAAGCAAGAGAGCTGCCATCGGATTGTAAACAAACAAATGAACGAACTAATCTGAGGTGTAAGAAGATGATATTTTACATAAATTGTTTTGACAGCAACAAAACTTGTTACTAGAAGTCTTGGCATTTTTACCGACTCTTAACCAGTGTTGTTTGTACCACATGCCTAATGGTGTTGGGAAAACGGCAACTACCAAATAGTCAGGGCATTAGTCGTTCCTCAATAAAAGGAACGAATTACAGATGCAATTGCTTTGGTGAAAAATAATAATTCATTACACAACTGTTACTCGAAAAAAAATATGATGACGTTACTCGTTACCTTTACTAAGATTTAGATGACCAGTAATTGGTGGTTTTCCCCCATCAAGACCATACTTCTCTAAAGAAGTTTTTTTTGCTTCAAACAGTCCAAGCGCAACATTTAAAGTCTTCGTGTCAGCATTTTTCAATCATGAGCATCTTTTTGGGGGGGGTTGTGTTTTCACGGGCTTTTCTAACCGCTACTGGGAATGTGATCCCCAGTGGTATTAAAATGAAAGGTTATAATTTGTCTATTTATTACCTTCAAACTTTATATGATGTTTGGTCTACCAACGAATTTGAGTTGGCAGACCGAGCTAGTCCTTGAATGTAGGGTTGATCTGGAATTCTATCTAAAAATTTGTCCAAGTCTGACTTGAACGATGCAACCGGAGAAACAAGGCCTACGTATTCCCTACGAATATTAGAGGAAAGCAAATTAAACAATGAAGGAGCCCGAGAAAGAAGAGAAGTGGACTTCATTGTTCGAACTAGCCTGGATTCTTGAGGTCTTGAAGGTGCTCTCAAAACGCACATTAAGCCTCTACGGTCACTAGAATTGACCCTGAATCCTGGGTTGGGACAAAGCTCATGAATGATTTGAAGACGTACAGCATCAGATACCTTTCATACCTTCTCTGAACACTGTACAGTCCCATTAGGTTATAGGAATAGGGTCAGCTCTAAAACTACGAAACTGAGCTATCCTATTTCTCGCCTTTCTTCGTGGACGGAGGAACAACATACATTAAAGCACGTCTCAAGTCTCAAAGACCGACGGCACATGTACGTGTGAAAAAAAGGACAATCTACCTTTGAACATCCCTTCTTCCTATTGTCCTTCCTATTGTACTTCTCAAGGCTAAACTTCAAAAGTTTTTGACACCATTTAGGGTGGTCAAACTGACAGCCTTTTCCTTCATCAGGACAAGGCTGCTTCCGGTAAACAGGACAGACCGTTTTTCTACAACTGCCTGTTCTCTATTTCAAGAAGAGATACTACTTCAACCTCTACATTGGTCAAATCAATCGACTTCTCAACTAGCGAGTGGGCCTGTTCTTCAAGCAGCACCCTGGTCTGATTGACCCAGACAGCTAAAGCCTCAACGATAAAGGGCTTATTGACTACGGAAGGATCCTTCCCCACCAAGACCAAGTTCAAAAATTGTCTAGCCTCTTTGCTGACTTTTCCAAAAATAGCTTCCAACATAAATGCAGGAGTAACTATCTATGAGCAGAAAAATCAGGAGAACAAGGTATGAAGAAAACTAAAAGGCTATGATATATTGTCCTGAGATGCAGGACAACGAAGCAAAATAGGAATAAACTACCTCACATCAAACTAAACATAGAAATCTAAGATGGAGATAGTATACAAGAGTAAGGGACAGAGAAAAACAAGGAATCAAAAACATATGTAAACTAGGAAAACAACACAAAAACACAGACATAAGCTCAACAAACTGATTGAACACAAAATAAAATCAATACACCATGAACAACAAATTCTAACTGTCAAGGACCAATACAATCAAATAAAGAACTGCACATAACAATTTGGAACTAGAAACTACAAATCAGAGAGAAACTGCTAAAGCTAAACATAAACGAGCAATAAACTTATTAGGTTTTAAAGTAATTACGTCTTACCAAAGTGCCGTGAAAAACTAAACCTAATTGAGTGAATGAATGGCAATTTCCAATCATTTACCCACACGAACACTACACGTGCACAACAACCAAGGAGCAACAGAGGAAGTCTCGGTAAACGTTATTCTCCACTGATTAGTTGGCGGTGCTACTTTTTGAAACTTAGCCTGACCTTATCAAACCTAATCTAACCTAACCCAACCTAACCTAACCTAACACAATATTAATAGCCCTTAAAGTCTCTATCTCAACCTTTCTAACAGTTTGTCACAAATTTAAAAATGAGCACCGCCAACTAATCGATAGAGAATAACGTTTATCAGGAAGTCACACCTTGGTTCGACATTCCTGGGAGATAAGAACAGAGGCAAACTAAAATGCGACTGTTCTCAGCAAGCTCCAAAACAAGAATTTAATCTTGGTATAATTGTTCAAAATGTATGTCATCATAATGCTTTGAGGAGTCAAGATTGAGACCCTGAAGGGTTAATGATTCTTGAAGGTATGAAACAATGTCTTAAAAGTCATGATGGACAAACAGTATTAGACTTGGTTAAGCAAGTAGACTCAAGTCAAAGAAAGATTTTCATTGCTTGACAACTACACTGAATCAGTTGAAAATGACAATTTCCGTTCAGTATGAATTTCCGGCCTCTTTTGCCTTTTTACTTTGGATTGCTTACTCTTTTGACTTTACTTGCCCGCACTTTCAACCTATGAGGCATGTCAAGTGAAGGAAATCGAAGGAAAAATGTGGTCCGGCACCCTGACTTTGGGCATTTTGGGAAGAGAGAACCAAGACAAACATCACAGTCAACTTGCACCATCCATCCATTTAATTTTCAATAATTAAATGAGTGCGAGTGAGCTGCGTTACAAAGCCCAACAAAATGAAGAGGTTTGGTGTAATTGGGTGAATGTACTATCAAATTGGCTTAATACTTCAAAGATATTTGCCTAGACAAGCGGGTAAAAATGGAATAAATGCTAAAATTCAATGCATGTCCAGTGCGGTTTTGGCGGGCATGTTGTCTTTGATTGTACTCCATGGAATAACGTCAGTTGTTCATGAACGCGTTCACTTGACAAGCCCTATGAGAGACTTTGTTTACATTTAGCTCACATTTTGTGACGTAAGGCCGCTGAACCCTAATTCAGCAATCCCGAATAAAACACAAAACCCAGTGTGAACAGTTAGAGCCTCCGACATGGCATCCTATTGTGAGGAAAAAGGTAAAGATCGGATCATCTTCTTAAACCCCATGGACGCCCATCCCAATTCGTCGTCAGTGACTTTTTCATCTGAGTCAGAAGACACGGCTCCCCAAGGCTTGGTCCAATCTGATGGGTCCATCAACTGGAACTGCCCGTGTTTGGGAGGCATGGCCGTCGGACCGTGTGGGATGGAATTTCGGGAGGCTTTCGAGTGCTTCCATTACAGGTACGAGAACGCGAAGACGCCCAATTAACCACAAGATAAGAGACCTGGGGGATGGGAAACATGGACATAGGAAGGGGATTTCTAATTCATACATGACATTGCAGTGAGTCAGACCCCAAAGGTGCCGAATGTTTGGACAAGTTCAGCCAGATGCAAGGATGCATGAAGCAGTTCCCTGACCTGTACGAGAGTGCCGACGACCCACCCGAATTAGGCCAAATAGCCGAGACACCCTCGGACCCGATTGTTCCAGAAACGCCCACCAACCCCAACCCAGAAAAGACGGAACCCGCCCAGTGACCTGGAAACCCGAATCGCAACGCTTTCGTCGGCGGCAGCCTCACTCAGGGCGTGAAATGCTTGGCTGTCCAGCCGAAACCCGGCCTCCTTCGTGTTTCAGTCTCATTCTTTGAAAATCAACGAGGGAGAGCCCCCCTGTTTAAGAGAAATGTTATAGATCTCAATTGAGCTTTCCCTGGAAGAAAATGTAGTGTAATGGGAAAATTAACCGCTCTTCTAACAATGAATACCCACCTTGGGATGTGTTTCCTTAACGTGGATCGAAAGCCTCTTGATCGATACTCTCAACTTTCAATTGAAACCTTACATGATCGGCTAATCTAACTAGAGCTGTGCGTTGACTTATGTTTTTAGATTAGTTAGTAATTGAAGCAAATCCGAAACTATCTAAGACTGTCCAAACTTCACGGTGCTACATTTTTGCGTAGTCACCCTGTTTAATGTCAGCTGATTTTTGGTAGATTTGGACCTTGATTTTGGATTCTTGGACAAGGGAAACCGTCTAGCGACACTCAACACAACTTGACATTCAATCCCAATTTGGTCCCCCACGCCCAAGAATAACGCCTCCTGGCAATTAACAGTTGACCTTTTGGCACGTTGGCGGCCAACTTCCCCCTGACCACCCAATCTTGCTCACCTACATTCGACCTCGAAACCCTCTTTCCTTCCCTCAGAGGGTCTGTCTCAGCCTCTGGACCGGTTTCTCTCCGATCGGTCCGGTTCGGTCCGGTTCCCTTCTGTTCCTGGCCAGTTTTGACATCAGTTATGCCCTCTTTCGCCTCTTTTTCACCCGGCCGAGAAGGCCAGGGAGGGCAGTTTGCGCCATGAATGCGGCTAGTGATATGATGACCACTGGGATAGGGGGATCGACATCATCGGGCCTGACTGCCACGTCCACCTCGGGCCCCGCCGTCAATAGCAGTTTGTCCACCCACGAATCCTTTCTATTGTTGGCCAATGGGGCCAAAGGCGCGGCCTTGATCGCTCTGGTCAAACAAGTGCTGGAATCACCCAACGTGTTCGTGTTCGGTGAACTCTTGGACCATCCCAATATTCAGGCCATGAAGGACGTGAAGGAGTCGGCCGCCGGCTATCACGCTCTGCTCGAGATCTTCGCTTACGCCGATTACTCGGCCTATCAGAACCGCCAAGACCAGCTCCCGCCGCTCAGTCCGCCCATGAGTCAGAAGCTCCGATTGCTCACCCTGTGTTCTATGGCCACCACCCACAAGATCTTGCCCTATGCCCGTCTTCAGACGGCCTTGGCCCTGGCCTCAGTGCGTGAACTCGAGGATCTGATCATCGAAGGTGCCAGTGCCAATGTCATCCAAGGCAAACTTGACCAGCAGTTGCTCCACTTCGAAGTGGACTTCACCATGGCCCGGGACATTCAACGGGTAATTTGAAAACCTTCGATTGCGGCAAGTCCGTGCATATAGAGTTGAATAATGACTGACCTGTTTTTTTTTTTTAAATTGTTTTCTGGTAGAATGACATCCCCGGCGTTCTTTCGACCTTAGAAGCCTGGTGCACCTCGTGCGATCACATCCTCACAGATCTAGAAGAACAGGTTCAACGGGCTAACGAAATGAAACAAGCCGATGTGGACCACAAAAATCACATCGAAGCCCAGGTAAGCGCTAAAGCAAGAGCGTCCAGGCCCAGATTTAACGTAGGGTCTACTCATTTATAGGTGTCCATGATCCGCAAGCAAATCAAGGCTCAGCACCAGCACTCGGGGGAAGGTGCGGAAGACCCCGATTCTCAAATGGTGTCGGATCGCCTCGGTGGTGGCTCGGGCTACGATCGTCGGGACAAGAAGACGGCCAAAAATAAAGGACAAAGAACTCAGACGGGTGGTGGCGCCAGCAGCTCCTCGGGAGCGAGTGGGTCCCAGGCCAAGGGGTTCTGGCACAAATGATTGGCCATGCTGAATGGTATTATAGCTTGAAACCCCCACCTGCCCAGATTGAAAATAAATAGAGACGTCCTTGTTAAATTGATCGTTGTGACGAAGAGGAAAGCGAAAGACGTGGTGTTTGTTCATGACGAACCCATCGTCTAGACTGGTTGAGCCTTTTAAAGAATTCAAATGCAAAGGCTGTTCGTCATTGAAGTCTAGCTAAAATGGGTTTATGAACCAAACCCCCCGAGGGAATGATCCTTCGGATGAATTTTTATGGATTATCGTAATCGAAGGATCGTAACTTGGTTCATTGAAAAGTCGAATTGTCTCTAGTCTTACTTGTTTGTTCCTTAATTTCGTAGTCAGAGGCTGATTTGGGCCCTTAAAAAGATTTGCCGATAATATTACTTGGTATCACAAGTCACTTCGACTTGGAATTCGAACCAACAAACTCCGTGAGTTTCCAAAAAAACTACTGCAATTATCTTCATCAACAAGAAGATGATCATAAAGAAGTAACTTAAACCTTAATTTTGTTATGAATTTTCGTTTGTGTCCCTCCTTGCAAAATCCCGTGCAATTTTGCCCTAATGATTTCAATTGCCAAAAACATTTTTTACTTTTTAATATCCTGTTATCCTGATCTAATGATTAGGGCATTAGTAACGAAATTACAAGTAACGAGATTACTGTACTGTAAATTAAGTAATTTACGATTGTACTGTAATTAACTACTCTGGAGAAGCTCCAAATTGGCATTTAAGTAGTCGTTTCTCTCTTGGCAGGTGAGGAAACTTGAAGCTTTTTGGCAATCTTAATACAAGTTTTTTTTTTATATTTCATATATCCTAAAGAAGGAAGCTCAAGGCTGGAAATGGTGCTTGTTGTTAACAACAATGAATGTGTTTGTGGTTTTAAAGGTTCTTATTATGGAAATCCTGCTTCACTACGAAACTTTGCTTTATTATTTTTATCTTCTCATTCAAATTCCGTTGAACTAAAAGCCCTGACACAACGAGATATTCCTTCGGCTTGAGGATGTTAAACCAAATTTTTCAACTCTCCCCATTTATCTATATTTTATTCTCCATCATTAGTTGAGCTCAAGCAAAGAAGTCAGTTTCAAATGGGAAATATCTGAAAAAATATATACTCCAAAAGAAGGTAATACATGAACAATTGATACTTATGATTATGAAAATAATTAGAACATTTTATCAAAATTGCCAAAGATTATAATTTTTGACACGTAATGCCTCTTCTGTCACTCTGAGAGTGTTCGACGCCTGGATTGGGGCAAAGACCGTGGAGACACATGAACATGTAAAGAATAAGATATCGCTCGTATCTTCGTTGAATGCTATATAATTCAAGGGACTGGAGTCTTTCCCAATAACTTGGGTCGCCTACACCAGCAATGCTTCTTGTGAGGCTCCGTTGCACTTTTTCTATCTTATTTAGCCCTGTTGCGGTCTTCGGGGCCCAGATGGGGGAAGCATACTCCAGGTGCGGCTGAATAATACATTTGTAAAGAGTCTTCATCATAAACGTATCACTGGGTTTGAAAGTTCTGTATATCTATCCGCATGTTTGAAATGCCTCAGACACTTGAGTCGGATATGTTCGTCAAATCTTCCCTGGTTTTCAATGATTATCCTTAGATCTTAAATAGAACCTCTATTGGGTATGACGGTCATCTAGATAAGAGGGCGCGCCAATATTTTTGGGATCAAAAGACATGGCCTTAAATTTCCCGCCGTTCCGTTTCATATTTTGTCCGTGTACCCATTCATAGACCCGGTCTCACCCTGGTTATGGATTCAATGCTTGAGACCTCGGAGGCCCCCTTCAGTCAAAAGTAATTGTAATTATAATCCGTTCTTTTCATTGAGGAATGACTAATGCCCTGTAAATTTGTAACAATGAGAAACTTTGGACCATACGCGTTATGAATGCTAATCCTGCAAAAGGTAATGAATAAGTCTAGCACTAAGCCAGGTTCCTCACCAACGTCTCGGAGGTCCGTTCGACTGCTATCGTATTTGGGCCTCCAGAGAGTGTAGATCTGAGACTATATCCTCCTGGCCATTTGTGTGCCAACTGCAAGCATCCCATGAACTTTTATGGTTGGTTGTGATATATCAATATACATTTAATCAACTAAGGACAAGCAACACCCTATGTAGACCCTGTGCAGAATCGTAAACACGCCTTTCCGTAACTTGGAAAAAAGGAAACTTAAATAATAAATAAAAGCCGTTCTTTAAATGTTTGTGAGCGAGGTATTTAAAACTCTTTCTATAGAACCATCCTTCTTTCCCGGTCCCAAGTACCACATGTCTTGCTCATTTATAAACACAATCCAGCTGGCCCTTCTTGGTGTTGCAGTCTGGCAGATGTAATCCCTTTCATTAAATTACCGTCCTTCTAAACCCTGCGCTTAAGGTAAAGAAGAGATCAAGCGTGGTTTAGGTTGGAAAATCACAAGCCGAGGATGACACTTTTACTCATAGGGGACGTGTTTATTTGAAGCCTTTAGGCATGACCAAAACTGTGGATGACCTTCTCGTAGTCTGCGAGCCGCTTGGCCACCTTAGTCTCCTTCTGAGTGTCCAGGCGCACTTTGCGCAATGTCTTGGCCTTCTTGTAATAAGCTTCGGACTTGACCTTTCGCTTGGCCTCGAGCGTGGCCACGACGTCCTGGTACTTCCATCCCACTTCATGCGAGAGTCGGCCCAAGGAGCAGAACTGGAAGGTACAATCGCATAAAACTTAACCGTCCATCCTTATCATGTTTCTCCATTGAGGTTGATAGGAGAGCAAGTCATTCAGGATTCAATTTAATCATTTCCATGTGGGATCATAGTAGGTAAGGAATAAATGAGTCTCATCACATTGGCCTGGAATCAGAATGCTCGAGTTGAGCCCTGTATCTCACCTTGCGTCCGGGCTTGAGGCGGAGCACTTTCAAAGCGGCCGGGATCACCATGCGCTTCTTCTTGTCGTAAGGGGAGGGAATGCCCTCGAAGGTCTGCAGACGCTTCAGAGCCAACTTGCCACGCTCGGTCTTGTGAGGCACCATACCTAAAAGAAGTCGGACCTAATAACCTGGTGGCTATGGACCACGATTTGGAAGGCCTCAACGCCACCGGGTTGAGGCTGAGCCCAAGTCAGGATGGAGCTTATTACCTCGCACAGTCCGCCAGAAGATCTTTCCGGGAGCGCGGAAATGGAAAGGTCCACGTAGGGGCTTGACGTTGCATCGCAAGCGCAAGAACTTCAGATACTTCAGCTTGTTACGGTAGAAGTTGCCCGACATTTGGATGCCTTCCGTGCGGACGATCACCACTTTGTTGCCGTTCAACAGGAACTTGGCCGTGATCGAGGCCAGGCGGCCCAACAAATGGCCGCGCCCATCGATCACCACTGGCTACATACGGGGAGGAGGTAGACATTCAATCATGAGGCGAATGCAGCGAGATCAGAATGGACGTTCAGGGACTTACCTTGGGGGAGAAACCCGGCATTGCACTTCACAGTATTTGGAAATCGTGCAATGGCAAGCAAGAACGGAAAGGAAAAGGAAGGGGATAGCGTCAGCTGAAACGAGCCCAGGCCAGCCACAGCAGCCACAGCACACAAAATCAACACACAATATCACGACTCCTAGATCTTCGTAACGCAACCTCATGTCAGTCCAACATATTCCACTTCACGCAACCCCACGAGTTTTACCCTATACAGGGACTCTATAGTGTCCTTGCCCTATATGCCCTAGGATATATCAGTTCCTTTTGTTCATCATACCGGTGGAGTTTCCATGGATTGGACTGGCATAAGAGGTTATTTTCATTTCATTGCACCCATTATAGCCAAACTCTTGTATTCGATTCAAACATTTTTTGTGGCATTGGAATGAAGTCTCTGAAATTGATTGTCGTACAGAATAAACCCAATTTATCATCCCACTGCACTGACAGGATCTTAAGGGTGGATGGTAAGCGGGCATTACCTCCGTCATGTGTGTGAATGGTATTTTGTTTACAAGGGCTAGAGAAAAAGCATCATGAAAAAGAAAACAATGCTTTGACGGCTATTTCATGCTATTTGGCTGATAGTGGATAGGGACTCTAACATTCTATGACATGAGACTTCATAATAGCATGCAGCACATAGATGAAGCAAGGCCTAGAGAGTGCAATGAAAGCAAGCCAAGCAGACCCTTTTGGAACAACTGAGTTGTCAGCTGCTGACCCTTTATTCCCAACACAAAAACAGCAACGAAAAATCTATAGCGGACCTTTGGAGTAATTTAGTTGCGTGATTATGAAAATCTGATATTGTGTTAGACATAGTCTGAATGCAATCTTCGCGAGTCGNCAGAAATACATGCACGAGAAGTTCCAATAAGCATTGGTCGGTTGAGTTGATTGAACCCGACGAGAATCGAATACAGGGTCCACCTCGACTTGTTGTGTCCCATCCCAGTCACCACTCCGGTACGTAATGAGTCGCCCACCCAGGCCCTCATGCCTTCCCTCTCCATTCCACATTGCCACCGCATTCCAATCGCTAAACCCAATGCATTTGAAATTTGGCTCCGTCCTGATTCACATATTCTTGAGATATATATGTCCTTGTATGTCTTTGTTTAACACGCCAACCAATAAATGCAGCCCAGAATCGTACGCTTGGTCTATTGGGGAACGCTCGACATGATCACATAGAACTGGCAGCCCTGTTTAGAGGACCCCGTACGGTTAAGGTGGGCCCATTTCCGTGCCCAGTGAC
>NC_081449.1:8534063-8534602 GCF_007210705.1 Tigriopus californicus | reverse complement strand
ACTGAAGTTCCAAATCGGACTTCAAAAGTCCGTAGGTGCTTTTAAGGTTTCGTTTTTCTTGCTGTTCATCAAATATAGAAAAGAATTTCGAACTGAAACTGACAACCGTTTTTTTGGAAACACTAATGGTTACCGATTCAGGTGCAGTAGAAGACCATAAAAGTTTTTATGCTGCATATTCAACCTACACCAGACTCGGGGGTTCATTGATCAGCCTCTCACTCAACCTCCAGGATCATTTTCCACTCGCCAGTGGGCCAAGAAATTGCGGCCTGGAATGGGCCGTCGAAAACGAGAACGAGAAACATGAACAAACCTGGGGGGAAGGCAGAGCAAGCAAGCAAGCACATAGTGGCCGTAGGTAAGGGAGCTCCGGCCATGGACTAACCAGCCGGCTGGTTTTAAGTTGGAGGCTATGGCATTATGGCCTGATTCGCCTGATTCGGCCAGGACCTCGGGAACGAGCGAGCGAGCGAGCACAGCTGAGCAGAACAACAGAGCAGAGCAGTCTGTGTCTACGTAGGTGAGCAAAAGCAGAT
>NC_081449.1:8505985-8534028 GCF_007210705.1 Tigriopus californicus | reverse complement strand
TGTTCATCATACCGGTGGAGTTTCCATGGATTGGACTGGCATAAGAGGTTATTTTCATTTCATTGCACCCATTATAGCCAAACTCTTGTATTCGATTCAAACATTTTTTGTGGCATTGGAATGAAGTCTCTGAAATTGATTGTCGTACAGAATAAACCCAATTTATCATCCCACTGCACTGACAGGATCTTAAGGGTGGATGGTAAGCGGGCATTACCTCCGTCATGTGTGTGAATGGTATTTTGTTTACAAGGGCTAGAGAAAAAGCATCATGAAAAAGAAAACAATGCTTTGACGGCTATTTCATGCTATTTGGCTGATAGTGGATAGGGACTCTAACATTCTATGACATGAGACTTCATAATAGCATGCAGCACATAGATGAAGCAAGGCCTAGAGAGTGCAATGAAAGCAAGCCAAGCAGACCCTTTTGGAACAACTGAGTTGTCAGCTGCTGACCCTTTATTCCCAACACAAAAACAGCAACGAAAAATCTATAGCGGACCTTTGGAGTAATTTAGTTGCGTGATTATGAAAATCTGATATTGTGTTAGACATAGTCTGAATGCAATCTTCGCGAGTCGACCATAAGCCAATAAAGATTCCTTTTAGATAGCCATACCATGGATAGATGTGTGAAACTTAGGGCGGCGTTATACTAGGATGGAAAACCAAGATTGAATCCAGTTTGAGGATTGAAGTAGGAGTAATGGTCGGGCGAGTTTTCCGCAATATGAGTCTTTTTGTCATTAGACATGAAAAGTCATGATATAGTGTTTATTGCTTTTTGATAAGCTATAACACCATTCAGCAATGAGGAAAAAGTTCATTAAGATTAAGCCAAACAGAAAGTGGGCGGTGCTTGTCACATTTCACAGAAAGATATTCAAGCTTGGCGAACATGTCTAGCTCAGCTTCTCCGGATGATTGATGGTATTGAGGATTGCATTGATGATTCCGTTCAACGAAATGCTGCAAATGGATAATCACGCAACTGAAGTTCCAAATCGGACTTCAAAAGTCCGTAGGTGCTTTTAAGGTTTCGTTTTTCTTGCTGTTCATCAAATATAGAAAAGAATTTCGAACTGAAACTGACAACCGTTTTTTTGGAAACACTAATGGTTACCGATTCAGGTGCAGTAGAAGACCATAAAAGTTTTTATGCTGCATATTCAACCTACACCAGACTCGGGGGTTCATTGATCAGCCTCTCACTCAACCTCCAGGATCATTTTCCACTCGCCAGTGGGCCAAGAAATTGCGGCCTGGAATGGGCCGTCGAAAACGAGAACGAGAAACATGAACAAACCTGGGGGGAAGGCAGAGCAAGCAAGCAAGCACATAGTGGCCGTAGGTAAGGGAGCTCCGGCCATGGACTAACCAGCCGGCTGGTTTTAAGTTGGAGGCTATGGCATTATGGCCTGATTCGCCTGATTCGGCCAGGACCTCGGGAACGAGCGAGCGAGCGAGCCACCCTCGGGTGGTTTGTAAGCAGTAAGGCACTCCATGAGTAAGCACAGCGCTCAGATATCCTGTAAGTTCAGTCAGCGGCCCATGGCAAGTTCAGAGTTCTCAATTGAGCCTACGAGGCCGAGATGCCGATGCTGAATTGAGGGCGCTCATTAGTTTGGAATACATACACGGACGTCGTAGCTTGGTTCAAAGACTGGATTCCCGTCGGTCGCGTGATTGATTGTGTGGCGTTTCGGATTGACCTTGTCTGGTGGTACGTATCAAACCCGTCATCATGCCCTTTCTACGCCCTATTTCGAGCTGCCTTCGGCTAACCGTGAGCCGCTCCTATGCCAGTGTGCCGCCCCAAGGCATTCACGCTCTCATCATTGGTGCCCCGGGCTCGGGCAAAGGCACCATCTCCAACTGGATCGTGCGCGACTTTAAGCTCCAACACGTGAGCTCGGGTGATTTGCTTCGCGATCACATGCGACGCGGCACGCCCTTGGGCCAGGAAGCCCGCTCCTTCATGGAGAAAGGCGATCTTGTGCCTGATCAGACCATGGTGGGCTTGATTGCGTCCGAGCTCAAGGCTTTGGGCCAGGGCAATTGGCTCTTGGATGGCTTCCCCCGGACCTTACCGCAAGCTGAGACTTTGCAAAAGGAAACGCCGGTCAACGTGGTCGTCCATCTGGACGTGCCGTTTGAGACCATCATTGGCCGTGTCAAGGACCGTTGGGTGCATCCGGCCTCGGGTCGCATTTACAATACTGTTTTTAATCCCCCCAAGGAGCCCTTCCAGGATGATATCACGGGTGAGCCGCTCATCCAACGGGAAGATGACAAGCCCGAGTCGGTCCAAAACCGCTTGCAAATCTTTTCGGATAGCACCCAGCCCGTCCTGGACTTCTATGACAAGATGGGTATTCTCAAAGTTTTCCATGGCACGGAATCGAAGAAGATTTACCCGCATGTCCAGAAATACATGCACGAGAAGTTCCAATAAGCATTGGTCGGTTGAGTTGATTGAACCCGACGAGAATCGAATACAGGGTCCACCTCGACTTGTTGTGTCCCATCCCAGTCACCACTCCGGTACGTAATGAGTCGCCCACCCAGGCCCTCATGCCTTCCCTCTCCATTCCACATTGCCACCGCATTCCAATCGCTAAACCCAATGCATTTGAAATTTGGCTCCGTCCTGATTCACATATTCTTGAGATATATATGTCCTTGTATGTCTTTGTTTAACACGCCAACCAATAAATGCAGCCCAGAATCGTACGCTTGGTCTATTGGGGAACGCTCGACATGATCACATAGAACTGGCAGCCCTGTTTAGAGGACCCCGTACGGTTAAGGTGGGCCCATTTCCGTGCCCAGTGACTGGCAAGTGGCAATTGCTTTTTTCTAATTTTTCCTTACTCTTGGCTCGGCCACCCTGATCAGTCATCTGTCGATTCATTCTCCATCTCAAATGTCAACAAAGACGCCCAAACCCGTGAATCCGATATTATATCCGAGGACAGAGAAGTGCGCAACGTGATGATCAGGTCTAGTCCAGGTTGCGGCAGGTGACTAACGAGGGCTATTTTACCACTTCAACTAGGTCGGGCCCATTGTCCGGAAACGTGTCAAGCCATATTTAAACTTGAAAATCAGTCATGGCTAAAGCTAAATCCATCGGCCAAGCCGAGCTTCGCAGACTCATGCAAAAAGCTCAGACCTCCTCCTCCTCCTCCTCCTCCTCCTCCTCCTCCTCCTCCTCCTCAACATCATTACTGTCTGGCCTGGAATCCGGAGCCGGGAAATTCAGCCATAAAAAAAAGAAATATAAACTAAGCTCGCGGGAGCTCCATCTATTGGCGGAACAAGAGCGAGAGGCGCAGGAGCTCGAGTCAGACCGCCATCAACGTCACACCAGCCAATCCCTGCCACTGTCGCCATCAAATGCTCCTTCAGCCCATCAATCAGTACCCAAGAAGAGTATCTTGAAGAATTCCGGGGCTCCGGGTCACGATTCTTCCGCCCAGGCTTATGCTCAATATCGGGCTGCCATGGCCACGACCGCCATATCCAATTCGGCGTCCATATTCCCTTCTACCGAATCGACGGTAGATGTGACAGCCACCCAAAGCGTCACCTTCAAAAGACCGGCTAATCCGGCAGGAGCCCCTGATTTAGCGGCGGCCAAAATAAGCAAAGTTGATACTCAAGCCCCCACCAATGGGGGTGATATGATATCGAAAGCTGACCCTTCGGATGAGGCTCTCCCCGAGGGTTTTTTTGATGACCCCGTCTTGGATGCCAAGGTAAGAGATTGAATTCGATTCCATAATCAAAATTGATCCATGTGCAACGGTATTCATTGATTGGGACTGTAGGCGAATAGATTATTGAGCCAATTACTCGGATGAATCCGCAATTTAAACGACAAATGGCTTTTTCGACGTAGGATATGTTTTTACTAGACACAGTATTGACATATGCAGCTATTTTGATGAAAGTGGTCTGCTTGGAACGCTAGATCAGTAGCTAGCTACCTTCACCTTTGTTTGTTGAAGGTCAAAGGCAAATGATATTATCAGACATGTCAAGGACTCAAACGATCTGATGTTCAATGCAATGTTAGCAGGGATTGACATATCTGCCTTTAAATCAAAGATGGCAAGTCGACAACAAAGCTTGCTGATCGTTTTAAACGTTGAATTCAAATTAGACGACAGAACTATTTTTGTGGTTGAAGCACATTTTTGGCCAGAAAGTTCAAACTCTTGTTTTGATAAAGCTAGAAGTTCTCTTGAAAATACGACTAAATGTGTAAAAGACCCCAAGGAAATGAGCAAGATTTTAATTTTCGAACGAACCAAATCCAAAATCTTGGAAAAGGTGAGTAAGCTTATTTGTTCAAAGCATTTTACCATATTCATTGCCATTTTCTCGGTGGTATAATGACGAATGACACTATTCAGGCATGAAGAACACCTTAAGACAAATGGGCAATATTTCCAATGATTTCAAACCTTGAAAAATATTTCAGGCACGTCACGTGGAATATCGCGATCCGGGTGATGAGGAATGGGATAAGTTTCAAAAGGAAATCACGCAAGAAATCCAAGGGGCTCAAGATTTGGCGCAAGAGGATCAACAGGAAGCCACCTCGGATCGTCAGCTAGACGAGATTGACGAACAAATGCGGGCGTGGCATCGGTAAAGTTGAAAAATTTAACCCACCTTAATGGTTCGATGTAAGATGAAGTGTTTGCGCTTTTTAGAGTGGCCATCCTCGAGAAAAAGATGGACGCCATCGAGCAAAAAAGGGGGCGAAGTCAATCCCATCATCCCATGTCAGTCCCACCCCCAATTGGGAATGGCCGCACCGACCGAGGCAATAGTGGCAGTGACGACGACGAAGACGACGAGGACAATGGTGAAAGCTTGGATGATATTGATATATTTGATTGGCGAAAGAAATGTTGATAAAAGTTTATCTTCAGTTTCAAGAATGATTTTTAAAGATCTGTTATTGAGAAATGTTCAGGTTGTCTCGTTGGATATTTAATTTTGCATTAGCTATTCCGGTGCTGTGGTAAATGTCCTGGTTCCATTATGGATGTCAGGTTTTCATTTATCTCAAGGCCCCATGTCATCAGCAGAACATCAGCTTATCAAGAAAGTCCAACGAGTGTTTTCATTTCGTTTGGTTGGTATTATTAACTTCAAGTCTAAGGCATCGGACTGAAAACTGCGGCAATCCTGATTCCGTTGGAGCTGTTAAGAATCGAGGTTTGCGTGAATGTCGTTGCTGACCAGACCGCTACTCAGGCCTAGCTCGAGGGAAGGTTGTTGGTTGTTGGTTGTTCCATGTCATTCACGCATCAACAACTTCGCTTTCAAAACAAAGCTAACGAAACAACGCGATCTCGTTGGGTGCACGCAAAACCAGGGGTAAAAACCTCATGACCGTGTATTTGGCAACATCCAACGTCTTAAGTACGGAGCATGGGAGACGTTTGGGAAGGAAAAACTCAAGGTCGAAGCCTATCGGAAGAGGAGCAATCGCGGTTATCCCGTCAAGACGAGCGACGAGTGAATGAATTCAAGGCCAACAAATTCCAGCGCGAGGCCCAAAAGCATTGGGACCTCTTCTACAAGGTGGGTGAGACCAGAGCGTAGGTAGGGCCTGATTTGTTCCCTGACATCTTTTATGCACGGCTCGCGAATCTAGACCTGCTACGTAGTAGTTATTGGCGATCGTGTGCTCGTTTTCAGCGCAACACCACCAACTTCTTCAAGGATCGGCATTGGACCACACGGGAGTTCCAGGACCTCTTGCCCTCCTCGGATGATAGTCACGGGACGGACTCCCCGCGTCCAACGCTCTTGGAGTTGGGTTGCGGTGTGGGAAACTTCGTCTTCCCGCTGATTGAAGAAGACACCTCGTTGTTCATCTACGCGTGCGACTTCTCGCCCAGAGCGGTGGAACTGCTCAAGGCCCATTCCAAGTACAATGAAGACCACATCAAAGCCTTTCAATGTGATATCACCCAATCCATCACGCCTCGGGTGCCCGATCCCGGGCAGAAAATGGACCTCGTGAGCATGGTGTTCGTGCTCTCGGCTTTGAGGCCATGCGACTTCGACGTAGCCCTCCGAAATGTGTGCGATTGCATGAAGGAGGGCGGAGTGCTCCTTTTCCGTGATTACGCCGTCAATGACATGGCCATGGTTCGTTTTGGTCCCGGACACAAGATTCGGGACCAGTTGTACTTGCGGCAAGACGGAACTACGTCCTACTTCTTTGAGATCGAGTTTCTCCGTGATTTAATGACCCGAGCGGGTTTCAAAGTGTTGCATTTAGACTACATTCAAAGGAAGACTGTGAATAAGAAGGAAAATGTGGACGCCGAGCGACTCTTTGTCCAAGGTCGGTTTCTTAAGAGCACGAAAATCATTGTGAAATGAAGCCTTGAGGGGAGAGCATTTTATTTGCCATAATTGATCAACGCTTGGGCGACGTGATTCACTAAACCCGATATCTGGTCCATGTCATCTGGATGGCACCTGGCCCGAAACTTAGGCATGAACTTGTCCGGATGCCAAAGTCGAATTTCATCCCTCAAAATCAATCGCATCTTTTGGGCATTATCCTCCGCACTTCCAGAGGAGGCGTTCGATATTTGGGAATCTAATAGAACGTTGACCACATCTTGAGGCGACGTGTCCACACTAAAAGGAAATGATCGCAACCGTATAGTCTTGACACTTCTCTCGGGCTCGAGAAACGTTGCCTTAAAACGGGAGTAGTTATTTGGTAGCTTCGGAGTACGATTGGCGTCTGCTGGCGGCTTGAGTTTCAGGTTATTTTGAAAGGCTGAAGGCTTATCATGAAGTTTGTCCGTCCTTTTTGGAGAACTTTTGCCTGGGGCGGCATTCGGGCCCTGTCTATGACGTTGTCGGATGAACTCTTTGTAGATACGGTCCGCCCAAGTATCAAAACTCTCGCCAATGAAAGTCCGACACTCCTCATCCTCGAGTGATTCTAGGACATGATTCGACCCCATACGTTCAAACAAGTCCTCTCGAGCATTAAGCTCCAATTTCTCTCTCCAACTGTCTTCTTCATTTGGGCGAGCCTCGGCCTCCTCTTCCTCGCGTTCGTCATCTTCCTCCTCCATGAGCATTTCTAATTCTTCATCCAGCGCGTCGAGAAAATCTTGGCAACTTAACCCTTTTTTATTCGTGATGTGAAGCACGGGTCGGGATTCGGCCTTGAGGGGTAGCACGAGATCTTTCATCAGTTCAATATTACCACGTTGAAGGCACCGTTTCGCCGCGTAGTACAACGGAAAGTTTCGGTCACGGTCCGGGATTTGGGCCGAAGCACCGGCATTTAAAAGTACGCCCACACACTCGTAACTACCTCGTTTGGCGGCCAAGTGAAGGGCGGTCTGTCGTCGCCCATTGAGCGCGACGTCGATCTGATCCGTATGTTGTCGGAGATGTCGTCGAAGCGACTTAAATCGATCGCCTTGAAGCCACCGTTTAAGCCGTCGGCGATCCCGAGTCGAGAGCGACATACTTTTCCACGGCGTTCGTCAGTTTTTGATGCATGCGCGTGTTCACTTGCCACTTGTCGTTGATCTTGGCACAAAGATGGTGGAAATAGTCAGGCGTGACCAAGATCTGACTCTGAGCGTCGCTTAGGGGGACCTCGAGCCCATGGGCGCTACGAATGGCTAAAACAATCTTATTGCGTTTGCCCACGGTCATCCCCGAGTTCTTGAACCCGGCTTCCAACCTAAAACCCAAAAAGCCCGCATAAGGTCCTACTATTTAGTCCATAGCCTGCCCGGCCTCTTGGACGGCCAGACCAGTAGTACAGTGTGCTACATACCCGAGCGTGTGGAATTGCTTGGCCAACCGCAAGGTACGGCATTGTAGGTGGAGAATGAATGGTTCGAACTTGAGCACGAGCGTGCCGGGAACGGCTGGCTGAGTCGAGGCCTCGAGCACACGAGTCCACACGGAATCTGCGGGAGCGATGGGATCATGCGAGAGCCAGATCCACTCGCAGCCCTGCTTCCGGACCGGACCCGAGGGGGTGTAGGCCTCACGGAAAATCACCACCCGCCCACTACACGAACTGAGGGTGGCCAAATCCGGGTGTTGGTTGAGGGCCGTAATCAGTCGTTCGAGTCCGGCATCGATGGCTCCTTTCCGGCTCAAATCTGCTTGCGTCAAGCATCGGTGCTTTTGGGCCAGGAACAAGGCCGGGCTCATGCCCAAATCCGCGATCTCGTGAGTCTCGTGAGGCGATGGGGCAGGGGGCCGCTTCCGACTTGATGACTCATGTCCGCCATGGCTCTGCATCTGGGGTGGGGGGCCAAGGGGAGCCAGGGTAGGGCGGCACTCAGCCATGAACGTAAACCCCTGGGAGGGCTCGGTTAGACGGTTCGATCGCAAAAGCCGCTCGCTCAAAATTCATTCACCCTGAATTCATGTGTGCAAGCCAACAGGTTTGCAACTATGCATGTGTCGGCTAGAGACTCAAGTCTAGTGTCGGCTACTGATGGGAAAAGGGCAAGTAGCAAGTCATCACAGACACCCAAATACTTCTTGTTTACAAGCAAAGCTTGGCCAAGTACTAGAACTTGGGCAAGCTTAACCCAAGCAGAGATCCGCTGCTAGCGTAAGGGGCCCATATAGTTAGCTCAGGAAAACCGCAAAATGAGGATTTTTTGTTCGTAGTTAAAGTCAGATCGCCAGAAATAAACCAAGAATTGAACCAAAGCCATGTTACTGCCTCACTGTTGGCGCATATTATTGCTTTTCCTGTATAAGCTGACTTAATTTGCCCTGATATAAAACTTCTTGCGTAAGTTTGGCCACACCATTTTCCCCCCAAGTGTCTGTGTACAAACCCAAGTTTGGGCAAGTTCCTACTTGGGCAAGTTAAGCACCGGACTACTTGCCCTGTCGGTGCTTGCTTCACATCAGTAGTGTCGGCATACTAGACACTTGGCACTTCCAAAAGGTAAACGTTATTCTCCACCGATTAGTTGGCGGTGCTCCTTTTTTAAATCTTAAGCTGACCTAATCAAACCTAATCTAACCTAACCTAACACGATAATCTAACCTTACCTATCCTAACCTAACACGATATTAACAACCCTTAGAGTCTCTATCTAAACCTTTTAACATTTGGCCACAAATTTAAATATGAGCACCGCCAACGAATCGGTGGAGAATAACGTTTATCGTTCCAAAATCAACAACCAAACCAGGGTTACCAGGTTTTCAGAAGATTGTTCAGCCATCTTGACATTCTCATTCCGCCAAATTCTGCCACATTTGGACAATTTTGCTTGCTTGTATACAAAACATTGTTAATAGCAATGTATCACAACGTTTTAGGCATATAAATAACCTAGAAATCAAGCATGTAGTGTGCAATATGACAAATTGTGCTATTAGATTCTGAGCAAATGTGGCAAAAAACTGGAAAAGTAACAAAATTTGTCTTTTGTGTTAAACAAATATTGTTCAATCAATCTTGATCGGGTGCTCACCGTCGTTTTTGTTTATGTGATCAAAACACTTTGCATTAAAGGTTAAAGGCCCCATAGCATTTAAAAGCAGGGATTGAACCGCTACCAAAAAACTGCTTTTGTTACCGTTGCCTTTATTGAAAAATGTAACGCGAGTAAAATTACTCCATACCTAAATAAATCTAGTGCAGGAATGATGCTACATTACAAATTTTCAAGCATTTTCATTTCCATTTGTCCGATAGTGAACTGGTGCTAAATTACAAATTTTCAAGCATTTTCAGTTCCATGTGTCCGATAGTGAACTGGGAACAACAGGACTAAAAACAAGACTTTTGAGTGAAAGTTATTTTCCTCTTCATAGCAAAACTTTTTCTCTTCACTTTTAGTTCTTTTATTGTGTGATTGCTTTCATTTAAAACTTGAACTCCAAAAGAATTCCACTAATAACCAAAGCACACATGCAATTGCGCAAACTACGCGTACCATCAACTCTCTCATTCTTACCACTTTTGAGTTATTAGTCGGTGCTTTCGGCCACCTGACATCCCCGAACCAAAACTACTCAGTGTGACCAGCTGTTAGGGTCAATCTCTCAGTCTCTACAATTCAGGCGCCTTTATTGCGGAAGAGAAGGTCGATGTTCTCCTGTTCGATCCTACCGAGAGCAGGGGTGAATCTAAGTTGATGAATGCATGTCATGCGGATTTGAGTCAGTCACTGGTTAATAACAATGTATAACAACAGCACATTTATTTGCTTGGGCCCAATGGCTTTCGCCCACAGCATGAAGAAAGGCCAGCCGGACCTGACGACATCACCCACACCTAAGATCAGGTGGCTCTCATTGATGTGGCAGGCCCCAACCATTTGGGCCTACAAAATAGAATGGGTGGCTCAGCGGGTCATGATGATGCCCACTAGATGCAACAACAAATGTTCAATCAAAAACAGAGCCAGCTATAGATGAAACTGAAAGCGAATATTCTAGCCTTATCATTTTTCCGGCCTAACTATTGGACTGGTCACTGGCAGACATCTATCCCTCGCAGAGCACCTTTTCTGGCACCTCTGAGAGTCACGGCCTCACGGCCTGGGCAGTGAGTGGGGTTAACAATCAATCTCATAGATATGGACCGGCCGGGGTAAAGGAATACACGATTGTCCATTCACGTCGCGGGACAGGGCTTTTCGCATATCATAAGCGTCTTCATCCGTGTCCCCGCTATAATACTGAAGCACGGTCCGATACACGGTGTAGCCCAGGAGGGTGTACATTTTGATAGCGGCCGCATTGCTCACCCGCACGAACAGATCTACGAAATAACAACGCTTCTTTTCCGAGATGGCCTCCAAAGCGGCCATCAATCGCCCAGCCAGTCCTAGGCGCCGGTGAGACACGGCGCAGGTCACGGCCGTCACGTGACCGTGCCAATTTTCGCCGTTACCTGGAACAAATGCATTCGATAGAGCAGGGGCGTGACCATCGCACGATACAAGCGAGTCGGCCTTACCTTCGGCCTTGCCCATGATGTAGCCCATGAGTTGGCCAGAAGGAGCCTCGGCCACCACAAAGTATTCGGGCCAGCGAGCCAAGTATTGGAGGTAGAATCCTACGCCGTAGGTCTCGGTCAGGGGATCCAGGTTGATGTTGTTGAAGCGGAACATGTCATCGCACGTGAAAGGTCGCAACGACGTCATGGTAGCCCCAGTACTCTCTCAACTAAGCGGGCGGGAAGACGGGTAGTTAGATGAACGGGACACAGGGGAGGCGTGGCGAGTAAGGCCAAATACCACACCAAATGGAACGACGGTACGGGAAGCGTTGATTGGGTCGGAACTCCGAACGCTGCAAAACCACGGGGCTGAAAATTTGTAGGAAACGAATACTACACTCACAACACACAACATCGTTGACGGTCAGCGTGTCCACTCTTAGAGATAGAGTTCCAGATCAAAAGAATAAACATTGGCTTAGTATTCATTCTTCTAAATTAGCATACATCTGATTGATGTCATTGGACGATAAAGAGGTATTTATCCTACCAGATAGGCTTGCGTTCTCGCATGGCTTATGGAACATTCCATAACTTTCCATTACTTTCCAATATAAAGCCAGCCACCTCCGTCCGAGGTATGTTTAGTTCTTATAACAGCTGATGGCAGACGCACACCAGCCTACATTCACGAAACCTACATCCATCCATACCTATGTACACACTACATACATATATACAGACGCGCTTTCATCTCCATCCATTGAACTATCGACTTCTCGAAAGCGATAGAGAGCCGGTTTATAACAGATTGATCCATTAATAGCTTTGCCTTTGGCCTTCGTTTGAAGAAACGAGACCCCCGGAACCAACCCCAAGCAGACTTTTCTGGGCTTGGTCGCGTTGGACTGAGTTGAGGCACTGCAGTCATGTTCCAGTGGGTGCAGGTCGCCCAACCAGCCCTGAGATTAGTGGGTGTAATCCCTCGGTCCTTGTCCCTCTCGGCCCCGTCCTCGGCCAAACGATGGACCAAGAAAACCCGGATTCCGTTCGAGGATCAGTTCCACAACCCGGTTAACGAGGTCTATGGCCACCGCATCCCACCGGACAAAGGACATGTGTACGACAATAAACCCTTCAAAGTGGCCGTCCAAAAGCATCGCGTGTACACGTGGTGCGGCTGCGGTCTGTCGCACAGTCAGCCGTTTTGCGACGACTCGCACCGCAATCGCTACATCCAGGGCATGGTCCAAGGCGGCCCGGTCAAGTACGTGGCCACCGAGGACAAGGACGTGTGGTTTTGCAACTGTAAGCAGACCGCGCATCGGCCGTTTTGCGACGGATCGCATCGAGCCCAAGAGATTCAAGAAGCCCATTTAGAGGGCAAAGTGCTCATCTTTAACCCGAAGCGCTCCTGAAGGAAGCGGAGCCCACTCAGTCATCTCATGATTCAACTCGTATTAGGTCGTCAGGATAATAAACGTGTATGATGTATTTTTTGGCGGTTGGGCCTCTGAATGTCACTCGAACCAATCGGCGGCATGGGAGATACGGATGAAGGGGGAACGTACAAGAAAGAGCAATAATGTGAATTACAAGGGCTTATAGTCGAGTTTGGTTTC
This sequence comes from Tigriopus californicus, assembly GCF_007210705.1. Taxonomy (NCBI): domain Eukaryota; kingdom Metazoa; phylum Arthropoda; class Copepoda; order Harpacticoida; family Harpacticidae; genus Tigriopus; species Tigriopus californicus. Next base: position 8,521,407 of record NC_081449.1, on the reverse strand, counting down.
CAATTTCTTGTTCTCGGCCACCTTTCGCACGGCTTTCATAAAGTCCTCTTCCATGACATACTCGCGCTCGGCTCGGATGGCAAACAGTCCGGCTTCAGTGCACACGTTCCGCAAATCGGCACCGTTGAACCCATCCGAGAGCTTGACCACGGCTTCGTAGTCGATCTCGCCGTGCTTGGTTATGGGACCGGCGTGGATCTTGAGAATTTCCAAGCGCGACTGTTCATTAGGCAAAGGGATTTCGATCTTTCGATCTAAACGACCCGGACGCAGGAGAGCCGGGTCCAACGTGTCCGGACGATTGGTGGCCATGATCATCTTGACCTTGCCCAGCACATCAAATCCATCCATTTGATTCAGGAGCTCCATGAGCGTCCGTTGAATCTCGCGATCGGCCGAAGTGCCCTCTGAAAAGCGGCGTCCGCCAATCGCGTCAATCTCGTCCATGAAGATGATACACGGCTGATGATCGCGGGCGTAGTTGAACATCTCCCGAATGAGGCGAGCCGATTCGCCGATATATTTGTCCACAATGGCCGAAGACACGACCTTCAAGAAATTAGCGTCCAGCTGACTGGCCACGGCTCGTGCCAACAAGGTTTTGCCCGTGCCTGGAGGGCCGTACAATAAGCATCCCTTGGGCGGGGTGATGCCCACGCGTTGAAACAACTCGGGATTCAGCAGAGGTAACTCGATCACCTCCCGCAACTCTCGGATCTGCTCGGAGAGCCCGCCAATGGCCGAGTAGCTCACGTCGCCCGGATCCTCGTGAGACATATTGTAGACCAGAGGGTCGACCTCGCGCGGCAAGTACCGCATGATGGTGAGCGTGGTCATGTCCAGGGCTACGCGCGTGCTGGGCTTGAGCTTGCTCTTGTCTAGTTGTCGGCGACAGCCCACCACGTAGCGGGGCCCGTTGGTGGCCTTCACGATGAACTTCTCTTCCGTGAGTTGGCGCAATACTTCGCCCACAATCTGGCCCACGCTCTGCAGGGCCTTCAGGTCGTTCTCGGACTTGTCGTATTGCTGGCTCAGGGCCTTGGAGTCCTCGCGCATCGTCTTCAGCTTGGCCTCGATCTCTTTGTGCTCCAGTAACTTCTTCTGGTAATCGTGCAAGGCTTTGTCTCGAGCCGCATCTCGGGGCGGATCCCTGGCCGGATCTCGGGGCGTCGTGGCACCCGCCGCCACGGCTCCGCTGGACGACATGAGTGAGGGCTGTCAATAGATCAGTGGATCAACAATACCGAGAACCGGGAAGGGAGGGACGGGTTGATTGGTGTGAACGCTCCACCAGATGAGTCTCACGAGCGATTAGTCGTTCTTCAAGTGCTGCTCCAGGGAAGACGGGCAGTTGCCAACGCAGGATTTTGCTTTGTCATTCATCAACTCACGCACTCTCGTACTCACTCACTCAACCTTTCTCTCGATCTATTTGTCGTCTTATTTCAAATAGTTCAAGAAATTTCAGATTTGAGAACCTGCCCATTTAGCCCGCTTCACAGATTTGCACGGAGCCGATATACTGCCCAATTTGATGGACAAAACGTGGAGTTGATGGGGGCAAAAAGGTTGTGCCCAAACAATGGCTGAAGCACCTCTCAATATTGGCTTGAGTTCATCGGAAAAACTTGTTGAAGATTCGCAAAAAAATCATGCTTATTTACAAAAAAACACTCAGTGCTTAATTTTGACATAATATCAAAGTACATCTTGTTTGATGGTCCAAGAAAGTTCGTTCAAATACATGTAGCAATGGACTCTCAAAATTAAAGCACAAAAAGAACAAGGATGCCCCTAGCGGAGGTTGAGAGCGTAAAGCGTGTCCTCTAGAGACTGATTTTCAAAGAGGACGCTCTATTTTTTCCTTCAATAGCAATCCAATTACAATTATGGATAAGTTTTTATGTTACAAGAATGCCCTTATAGGTTGTTTTTCACATGCATTATCATTTGAATTTATCTTAAAATCTACTGCCAAACATAGCCCTGCTTCCGCATTTGCCAAGCGAGCTAGTCTTGGGCACCTGGTGTTTTATATTATGGAAGAAAGGAAAGAGAAAGAGAGTGCCCAAAGACTCATCAGGAAGGCGGGTAAAAACATTGCACTAAAAGCGACCAAATATTTAAATCATATTTATCATTGAAATGCATAAACATATAAGCAGGACTTCGCATTTCTGTTTTTGGAAATGCACATTTGGCTTTGAGTTTGGTCTGGTAGTATTTTTTGCTTCATTTGCATACTCAGGTTCCCGAGATGGAGAACAAAATATCACTCCAGTGTGACCAGTGATCGGATCATTGGATTGATACCCATCCTTGGACCAGATTGGGTGATGGGTGCCCATCCAAATAGTCAAACGGACTTTCAGAGTCCGATTTTGGTAGTTTAGTCACGTGATTGCAAAAACGTGGCTTTATGTTTGATGGATGGTTTTGATGCACGCCTCAACAGTTTTCATGAAGCCCCACCTTTATTACTTTCAATATAACACGATGAAGCCAAACCAGCCACAGGCTAAAAGGAACCGAGGGGTCAATAACTTGTTCCTTGATTATGGACAATTATTTTGTTTAAAGCTGAATATGGCATGTTCAGTTTCATGCATGTGTATATGCACAAGAGCCATACAATTCATCCCTGTGGACTTATGAAAAGGGTTTTGCTCACCTGGTTCCTAAGACAAAGGTCTATAGATATGTTTGCTCATGTAGCATTGGTCTATGATTTTTGATAAGCTACCAACTATTCTAAGTTTGTGAAATGAGTAAAACTTCATTCAAGTTAATTCACAAATGTGAAAATGGCGCTTGTCACATTTTACAACATCTCATAGAAATTTCAGCTTGGCCTGTTTCACTCATTTAATATTGGTCTTACATAGTTTCATTTTCTTTGCACTCCTAGTGCCCTGTATTAAAAGAGTGCAACAGGGAGGTCAGAGCACCATTGCAGTTAATTTTGAACCTTCAATTCTGTTCCAAAACATTGAGTTTACATGGATCCCGGATCAAAACCAAACACATTTTTGTAAATATTTGTGCTTTAAGAGTTAGTTCTAAGGTTTAAGTTACTTTTCAGGCATCCTTATCTGCAATCACAGCAACACCAGATTCAAACTAGGCATTTTTCAAATAGAAATATAGAAAGTGGCTCAACAACTGACATTTGCAACATTAAAAGTACGTTAAAGGGTGCCTGAAGGGTAGCTAAAGCCGTATATGACAAGTAGAATCAGAGAATATTATGCAAACGCGTTTGATTTGGATCTGGGGCCCAGTTAAACTTATTGTTTTGTAAAGGAATTAAAATTAAATTCCTATGGTGCACTGGTCTCACTTTTGTTCTCTTCTAGATTCAGAGCCCTACTCAATCCATTCCTATCTAATCAAAAAACGAGACGCGTGTAAGGCAAGGGTAAAAAAAGATGTTCTTTGGATGAATCATGGTGTTGAGGATGGCAGTGATGATTCCGTAACGCAATGCTCCAAATTGATAATCACGCAACTAAAGTACCAAAATCGGACTCTGAAAGTCCGTTTGAATCCAAATAGGGATGATTGGTATGAAACTGATGAGAGGTGATTGATATTAATCTGGTGACTAGTGGTCAATGTCAATCTGATGACTGACGGTATCTCCGGAATCCGGATTCATCTTCTCCCATCCAGATAATTGAAGCATTGACCCGAGTGAACCTACTCACCCTGGGGATAAACGTTATTCTCAACCAATTAGTTGGCGGTGCTACTTTTTTAAATTTAAACTTACCTAACCTAACCTAACACGATATTAATAACCCTTAAAGTCTCTATCTAAGCCTTTAAATGTTTTGTCATAAATTAAAAAATGAGCACTGCCAACAAATCGGTGGAGATAAACGTTTATCCTTGAGCAAGCCAACCCAAACCTGGCTGGATTCCTTGTCCAAAGACTAAACTAATTGAAGTTGGATCAGATCATCAGAGACAACGGAATCATCGGCCCATTGAGGTTCTAGGGGCTTATTAGTTGTGGCCATTCAGCCCTCGGCCGGCACCCGCGGCCTTCATTGAGCTCTACACCCTTGAGACTTAAGCATGGAGACCAGCAAGACACTTTTAGCTGTTATTCCGCAAATTTTCCGCCCGCTCATTTTTAGCCATGAAAGCCAGATCAGCAATATCTGACCGGATCGAGTCCTACCCACTGACTCATTACCTTAATGCTGCCCATGACCATCACCATCCCTGTCAAATCGTCTGTACTTGTGGGCGGGTCCTTATTTGTTCCTGAAAACTGAACATATTTTAGTCAATGCCCTCTGTAATGTTACTTGTATACAAATACCCATATTGTCTTAATCTTGCTTACTCATCGCTTACGTTTATAACGTGACCTTTGGATTATAAATGGTTGTAATATTTCGACCCGTACTCGGCTATTTAATAGTTGTAACATAGTAGATATTGTAGGAGAATTGCTGTCCATTTATTCACGATTATAATGAGTTGGAAAATAGGATGGGTTTTCGTTTACAAATAGTTGGTTTATGATTTACAGTCGAAATGAATTTTGAAAACCTTTCGAAAGCAAAAATGTTAAAAGTGAATCATCAGGTGTCTTATTGTAGGGTTGATAGAAAGAGGCAAAACATGCCTTCAAGTAGTAATCGGTTTCAGCCAACATATGAACGCGCAGAATGAAATTGGCAAAACAGGACGTTGTTGGAAAGAGGAACATTCTCATTATGATTGTGCCCATCGGTGTTTAGTCTTCCCTCTATTCATTATACTGATCATCTCGTTTACTGTGCATAACAAAAACATGGAATGAATTCAAGACCCATTGGGAAATGATACGATCACTTGCAAGTTCATCTGATTAGCAATCAAAATATTTGTCAAACTATTTTGATGGGGTAGTTTCGCGGGTAGACGCCTCAGAGCAGAGTATGTCAAATACCAAACATTTTCGAAATTGTTAGGGAAACTTTGTGACAAGATGTTTCTCGTGTAGACGCACCATTAGAAAAACAATAAGATTTCACCTAACATAAATCCACTAAAGAACAGGAAAAAAAAGCCAAAGCTGCACCTTTCTTTGGAACATAATACATTTTCGAAGCTGCCGAGCCTTTATTGACATGCCATTTTTTTATCTCGTGATATGGAAAAGGATAGAACTCGCAATGCATACTATTTAGCATGTATAGTTGTTGCATAGATAAGCTTCTGATTGAATCACCTTAAAAAGCATCTTTGGGAACTTTAGAAGGAGTAAGACTGAAAAATGTTCTCTAAGTCTGTGGTCGGATGGGCAAAGGTTAGGTGGATTCCTCCCTACTTGCTTGATCATCATTTCCCTTAAGTTGGCGGTGCTTTTGGAGTTGGCTCGTTGGTCAGGAAGAATGACGACACCGATGAAATCCCCGGCTACACTTTGAACGCTCTCTTGCCTCTCTTATCCTTAATGTTCAGGATTGCCATTTTTTATGGAGCTTAAAAGGCCAGATAACTGGGAAAATCGGGCGTAATACCTCCCAGAAGGGTGAATATTTTGTTCGTAAGACGTCATTGAAGGGACTGAAGGGACTAGAGCCCCAGACGGTTCTGCCAGTTTTTGTATGTCATAGTAAACCCCTTTTAGAATAGGTAAAGGACAAAGTGAACATCAAAATGTCCTCAGTCAGGTCGCCAGCCACGTCAGACGTAGCGAGGACAAAGGGTGTTCAAGTGGTCGGATTTTGTAACAGTTGGGGAATGTAGCGGTGTAATAAAACGAATGCAGCAAAATTGGAAAGGGCAACATCCAAAACATGAAGATATGGATGAGGGCACTTTCTTGCCCGCCGCCAGATCTAGAAACTCTGACCTTTCTTCTAGCCCAGCTGATGTATGTTTTGAATTGATTCAATCATGACATCAATCCTACAAGCAATCTGACTCATCCAATCAGCAGTCCATTCCTAGGTGCATTCATGATCATCGTCATCATAATCATCTGTCTATTGATCGATGGATCAATGTTATTGTAGAGGGTCGCTGGGATAAGGCATGAGGAGGAAGGCGTAAGGATTGAATGAGGACGGAGCACCACAAGAAGGCTTAGGAAATATAGAGCACGGCAAACACGGCCAGAACCCAGATCGCACTTACGAACGAAGGGGAAAACAAGACGAGGCAACAACGAGGCACGAGGCGAGCCTAGGCGAGCCTAGGCGACGACGACGACGACGACGAGCTCACCCACCAGCCCTGGACGGCTGGAAGGCGCGACAGAGGTGGGTGGATGCACAAGGGCCAAGGGCCAACCACAGACAGGCGCAAGAAGGAAAGAACAACTTGGGTGACGAGGGTAGGAGAGACAGGGAGGGAGACTCCAACGAACGAAGGGGTCGTCTTATTCATTGACTGACTCTTTCTTCTCGTGGAGAAACATTCCCTGGAGGCGTCAGGAGAAGAAGGAGTTCCCTCACGCCCGTCTGACTCGTGCATGGACTCCATCCAACTCCATACATTCAGGACCACTCGATCGCCCCTGGCGAAAGACGGACTGACCACCCAACCGATCGATCGATCGATCTCGGAAACACAGACTCTTTCCTCCAGGTCAATCATATCGTCGGATGATGAGCTGACCCCAACGCAAAATGGCGGGACTCCATTGATCCGACGCAACCAGCGAAATCACCAAGAGCATTGGCTGGCTGGGAAGCACCTCAACCACATAAAACGCGTCACACTCAGAGACGCCCAAAAGGCTAGTATCAAGTCTTGGGCAAAATCGGGAAATCACTCCCAGACCGCATCTAGCGGTCTAGTGGTCTACTGGTCTACTGGTGCGACACTTGACCAGTAGAGGCAGAGGCGTTGTTTCCCTTTCACGTCGTCCAGTTCTCAGACTCGATGTTGCGCGGGTTCCTCTTGATTCTGTTGGCGATCAGCCTGGTCCAGTCTCGGGGAGTGGATGTTGTGGCTCCCATCCAGCCCCTGGAATCTGAGCTCAAAGTCAAATTTGTGACGGTTATCTATCGTCATGGAGACCGAACGCCCATAGATCCCTACCCCACTGACCCGTATAAGGACGCATCGGAATGGTGAGTGAGGGTCCAACCAGTCGAGATTGGAGTGCTTTATTTTGTACTTTAAATGCCCTTTGATCTCTAGGCCCGTGGGATTCGGTCAGCTCACCGTACGAGGGAAACAAATGCAGGTGAGATTGATTCTCAGGTTGATGCCGATGCCTTTGTCACTGTCACCAATATTGAATCGGCAGTATTCTTTACCTTTGTAGTACGCATTAGGCCAATATTTGCGAGCGCGATATGGACAACTCTTGGGCCAAAAATATGGGTGAGTGGGTAAAAGCAATTTGTGTGGTGAATATCATATCACTTGGAACTTGCTCCATGATGTAGGGAATCTTTGATATATGTTCGATCCACCGATTTTGATCGTACCTTGATGAGTGCCGGGTCAAATTTGGCGGGCCTGTTCCCACCTATTGGTACCGAGGTATGGAATGACCAATTGCTGTGGCAACCCATTCCTATCCATACGGTTCCGGGCGACATTGACAATCTTTTGTCCAACCATGCCAAGTGTCCTCGCCGAGATAAAGCCCAAGATGAAGTCTTGGCCTCTGACGAGGTGCACAAGTTGAACCAGCAACACAAGGAACTCTATGGATATTTAACGGAGCACTCTGGGACGAGCATCACGAATATGGTGGAAGTGGACTATATCTATGACACTCTCTTTATTGAACGGATCTACAACAAAACACTTCCAAAATGGACGCAATCTGTTTTTCCCGATAAGATGAAATATCTTCGTGATTTGAGTTTTATTGTTTCAACTTGGACTCGTGAATTGAAGCGACTGACGGCAGGCCCGCTTATCTCGGATATTCTGACTACTTTCCGAAAAATTCAAAGTGGAGAGAATCCCCGAAAAATGCACATGTATTCGGGACACGGTAAGTTGATGAACAAGATATGTTTTAAAAGACAGACTGACTACTGACTACTCATAATAATGCTTCTGTTGATTGGCCCGATTTCAGACACAACGATAGCCAGTCTTCTGAATGCCCTTGAATTGTTAGACCCAGTTGTGGCTCCGCCTTACGCTTCGTCCGTTTTGGTTGAACTTTTGAGCACATTTAAGCCCCATCAGCCTAAGTACTTCGTCCGAATCTTGTACCGAAATGACTCTTCACGAGAGCCTTACTCGCTGCAACTACCGGGATGTCAAGAGTTGTGCCCTTTGGACGATTTTGACCGCCTGACGGTTAACTTGCGTCCTGAATCCCATTGGGCTCAAGAGTGCTCTCTGGGGGATCAAGAAGACGATCTAACTATGGAATTCATCACGTTCGTATCGGTCAGCATTGGGATACTGCTCTTCGTTATCCTGACTCTCGCTGTGATAGTCAAATGCTTTCGTGGAAAAGGAACTAATTTTGGATACGCGACCATATCTCAGGAGAGAAGCCCGTGATAAGATGGATGTAACGACAACATGTCAGACCAAATGACCCCAATTATGCAGAAAAAAGAAGAACAATACCTCATAAGCACAGGGCTGCTTGCCACATATAGTTTGGTACGGAGATCCCTACTTCTGGCCAAAAGCTATTTTTTAAGCCATCGCAAAACTTAAAATCTTCCTCCTGTATCACGACATTATATTTATTGACATATCACAGACCAGGGACATCATGTCAAATATGTGAACCGCATAAGATTGAAAATAAACTAATCTTGCCATCCGCGACACGAGACCATATGAAAATCAAACTTTCTGTCTATTTCTTGCCAACGTTAGACGTCAGTTGAATATCAATATCTTGAATTTGTGACATCAGTCGATCTTTCAAACCGGATGTACTCGCTGACGCGACTTTCTTCTCCAGTTCTCTTTTTTGGAGCGTGAGTCCCGGGATGTTCTTGAATACTCGGATATGCTTATCGCCCGCCGTGAGGAACCACCTATCTTCACGATCAAACAAGATACTCGTGATTGGGCTGGTGTGCAGATTGTGGATTTGGCCCATGTCTTCTGTGGTCACTGCCGAGAAGAAGTGGACACTCGTTTGGCGAGCAATGGCCACGACTTGACCGTTAGCCGACAGCGCAATCAGGGTTCTCTCATCCGCTTGAGGAAACTTACCGGACGCCACTTGACTGGGGTCTTGGCCCCGTTCGAACTCCACGTTGGTTTTGAAGATCTTCCACGTTCCATCTTTGGAGACGGTAGCCATGCGGCTCGAGTCAGCACTAAAATCGAAGCTGAACACACCCGATGTGTGACCGGTGAGCTCGAAGGCCCGCGCCACTTTCTCAAACTCGCCGGTACGCTTGAATTTCACTTCCCACACTTTGACATCGGGCGTGAAGCCGGAGGAGGCCACAAACTTCCCACAGGGCGAGACTTTGGCGCAATAGGTGGTCATGTGGTAGGTATCGAGTGAGGCCAAAACGTCGCCATGAATGCTCCAAATCAGGAGCGAGGTCTTATCCGAGCAGGTCATCACAAACTTGCCCGTAGGCGAAAAGCCCAAGCCAATCACGTCGGTTTCGTGCTGGGCAGGGAATGTGACACAAGGTTGGATGTTGCCCACACTGCCGTCCTCTTTCTTGCCCAATTTGTACACTTCAGCCCGGTTTTCAGTGGCCTTTTGAACGATGAAGGCCTTACTATCCGGACTCCACTTGACTTTGGTGGCATGGTCGTAGTTGACGTTGCAACGAATAGTCTTGTGCTCCTTGTCCCGGAACTCCTTTACGGTCCACAGGATCACGCTTCGATCGCTATCGCAACTGGCGAGCCACTTGCCGTTCTCGCTCAGATCCAAGTCCAACACGCGTCCACTATGTCCTTTGAGCGTGCTCACCAGCCAAGGATGTTGGAATGTGTCCTTGGCGGGTCCGGATCGCTTTGAATTGAGCATAGCCTTCTTCTTCCCCCCGCCAACATGGGTGTTCTGTCCCAGGAAAGAAAAACCAGCTATGAACACATGACTTTATGTAGGGTATGTAGGACATGCGTGACAGTAGGCACATGTTGAATTGAATGAGCTGCATGGATGATGGACGGGTGTTGCAAGTATGTCTTATCATGCCTACTTCATTTAGCACTCTTTTAACCGCTGAAAGTCGTCTCCAATGATATGGTGGGACAATTCTTAATTACTCTGGAATGGGTCCATTCATTACCTGCTGGCCAATGCAATTGGCCTCCTGGCCGGGATGCGTCCTGTTCGTCTTGTTAGCAGACGGGTCCGATTTATGATCGGCGACTCCCTCCGCGGTCTTGGAGCCTGAGCCGATCTTTTGGGCTAGAACGAATCCCCCCACTAGAATGAGTCCCACAATAACGGTGAGCAAGATCAAAGCCGGGTCCATGGCGAAAAGTAAGCTAGACAAGCCCCAGGGGACCTCCGATCAACTCAGGTTAGGCTGGAACAACACAGCAGTTTCTATAGCACTGTACTGAAGAGTGCAATGCTAGAGTGCCAGAATTCCAGAGGAATACCGGAGGTTCAGAGGTCTCACTCGGGCGGGCAGACCAAATTTCGCCGGGTTTCACTTTGACTCCGGGGCCACAAGTTGACGACGAGGCTGATGCTGCCAGTAGAGATGATTACTCATCTACAGAAAGTACCCAATTCCTCGTTACCCTGATTATTTGTTTGGCACTCGGGAATATTTCCTTGCTGGCAATTATCTGATCCAATTTCTAGTAGTCCAGTGTTGCTAATCCTCCTAATTTCAACCAAACAAGCTTTGCGTTTTTCATTGGTTTTGTTGGCACTGTATTATAATGCTAGACTTGGTTAAATTGCGGATGATTCTTTTCATTTGTGCTTGGTTTTTTTTGTTTGAGTTTGTTTGAAGTTTGTTTCTATTTGTTTGTTCACATCAGAAATATTGATGATGTGTTAGCTGGACAAAAGATCTATCGAGTGCAAGGATGTGAAATTTGTTATTGTCACTGATTACCTCTAAAAGAGCGCAAGACTTGATTGACGTGGTTACGCGTATGGAAAGACGTGCTGTTTGTTAGAATTTAGATAGAGAGTGAGCCCTGTAATGCCATTCAGTATCAAAGTCATTGTCTGATCTGAAACTCAGATCCATAATAACCTGTGCTGATGAGACCTCCAGTAGACTGTTTTCGTTTAATATTGTTTTGTTCCAATGTCAATGCCAATGTAGCACTGAGATGAACTCAATTCTCAAACAATCCGCTGATGGCCGGCCACTCATCCCCTTAGGAATGAGAGGGTGATTTGACAACCTACCTAAAACCTTTTGCTATATTAGGCAGTAACATATCACAATGGTAAAAATACCCTTTAACTACCTCAAAAAGTCATAGAGAACAACTTTGATTTCATTGCTTCATAGTATTCTAGCCCACATGAAAAATTAACATGGCTAAAAACAATATAAAGACCAAGGTTTAAAAACCCTATTCCATGAAAATTGGGAGCACACTTAGTAAGCACTTAACTATAAATTATGGTATCATCTATTACACCGTTACCTGGTGACATGGGATTTAATAGCCTAAATTTCATCGTTTTTAGCCCCCAAAATGGCCCGGTTGTAGTTCTATTTAATTTCCAATTATTTCAACTAGAATTAAAATTGATTTTAAAAATCACAGAGATGAAAGATTATTTTTGTTTCATTTGCAAAGTCTCGCCATAGCTTAAAATGCTATATAATGTCTTTTGAAGAACACTAAAAGTGTTATCTTTAAAAATGTGCTTTACAATCATCATGAGAACACTTACTTACACCTTCATTTGAATTCTGGAGCCAATACATACAACAATCAATGTTATAGATTTGGTCATTTCTTGAAGACTTTGTGGAAACTGATTAAAAGTAGCATCTTTGAGGCTTCATTGATTTTAGTGAAATTTTCAGTGACTGCTCAACTAAGTTTTCTGTGAATGGTTCTATTAAACATCAAAAATCTACTTTTTTGGGAGTTTTAGATATCGTTGTATAACATTTTGAATGAATGTAAAGTTATGCAAACAAAAGAAATATAATACTTCATTTTTGTGGTGTTAAAAATCAATATAATTGCTTGGGAAATTGAATGAGAGACTCCCCATGTGGTTTCGTGAGCACTTATTTTGAATTGCAACTGGGTAAAATATTCACTTTTTCTTTCAAATTGAGGCCAAAAATCAGCTTAATACGTCTTTTCACGCGGTCACAACAGTTAGATCAAGCAAGGCATACTGGAAAATTATTTTTGAGACCCTTTGTGATCATCTTAAAACCTCCCAACATGGAATCTCACAAGTAGAAGGCCAATTTTATTACCAATCACATTGTTAGGAATTTACCCACTTCCACAAACTTTGTTCTGCCAACATACAATTACTTTAAAAAGTTTTGCAAACGCCAAATACTTCATTTCATTTGGTGAAAAAATTCACGTCCGTTTTAATCCCCATCAAATCTCATTGAATTGCAATTCAAAAGTGCCAGTGAACGAGTCATTATCAGTATGGCTTTTCACAGTGAACAGTCACATGAAGCAATTCATTGTACATTTGTCCAACCCTGGGCACCATCCTTGGTGAAGGAAACTTTTGACCCTCAATACAAGCTTTTCTTCATGTTGTCCATGATATCAGTGCGGGCAACACGCCAAATAAATCTTTGGTATTGTTGCATGCCAAATTCTCATAGGTCTGTCATGGTCTGGTCTAACCAAAGTCTTATGTAAGTGAGATTTAAGAAAAAGTGAACACAAGTAATGCTGAATAAGACATAAGAAATCCTCTAACTTGATAAATGGTTAATCGTAATGCTTAGAATACTCTAAATTTAGATATTGCAAATATTAGTATTCTATTTCAGATAAGCAATATTTCAAATGGCAAATTTATTGTTTCACTAATAATCAATGAACGAAATAGTGATTGGCATGGATCTAATTCCTTCTTAAATCTCTGTTAAAATCAAGATTTGATTAACCCAGAGTAGGTCCAATGAAGTTTGGCAAGCAAATGCACAAGAAAAAAGGTAGACCCCATTTTGATGGGGATTAAGAGGGACATAAGTTGTTCATCAAATGAGATGTGTAAAATGGCGTTTTGTGTTGATCTTGTTCTAAGGGTAAGATATCAAGTAGCAGGTTTAATTCCAAATACAGGCATTGGGTGTTTATTGGCCTTCCAAGCTTGAGATTGCATGTTTTGACCTTTTTTGGATAGCATGATATAGCTCAGAGACAGTATTCAGTACATCTTGCTTGATCTAAATGTTGTGACCGCGTGAAAAGACGTATTAAGCTGAACTTTGGCCTCAATTTGGAAGAATGTGAAGACATCTACTATTGAAAAAGTGAATATTTTACCCGGTCGTAATTCAAAATAAGCGCTCACAAAAACCACGTGGGGATATGTCATTAAGATATACAGGGTGGACGGGATTAAGTGTCACAAGCAAAAGCATGTATTGCCGCTTTGAAAACTGCTTTAGATACACCAGGTTTTGGATTTAGGCTCTTTCAGTATACAAAAGATTAGTCTAATTGGTTGCTCTTGACCAACAATATTTACAGACAACACCCATCGTCAGCCTCAAAGCTGGCATGCTCTGAACTGTCCCTAGAAATGACTTGCTAAACTGTGCTTTCCTCCTTTGAAAGTTGTTGTTCAACAAGTGTTGCAATTTTATTCAATGCAAAGCAAATGCCGTTGGCAATTGGGGAATCAATTTTGAAAGTAAATGGTTCAGACATATAGTCACTTTTGCCAAAGCAAATTCTGTAACACCTTATACAATCACCCTGTAACTGGGGCATTTTGGAACTAAAAGCAATGAAATTTGGGCCATTAAATGCCCAGTAACTAGGTAGCAGTGCATAGATGATACCATCCTATGATCTGTAATCAAGGGCAAACAAAATGTGCACCCAATTTTCATTTAAAAGGTTTTGGAAAATTGTATTATTATACTGGTTTTAAGTATGTAAGTTTTTTTATGAGGGCTGGAATGCCATAAGCAAAAAAAAATCAAAATAGTTTCCGATGATTTTATGAGGCAGAAAAATGCCAAGAAGTGTTGGGAATTTCTCTGGAAACTTTATAGGGCTATTTGAACATTGTGATGTGCCATTACTCAAGGAAATGAAGAGGGCTGAATAATTAGATGACATATATCCTAATAGTGCATTAACACAAGATATATTTGGACATTAAATTTGACAAACAATTCCGGAAATGTCAGGGAGTTGAAAAGGGGAATTAAAATTCATTTTATTTTCACCATGACTTCGTCTGAGCCTCCTTGTATTATTAATATCAGTCCTGTTCATTTGCCTCAAAATTGTGACCAAGGCTTCAGGCCATGGCCAAGAACAAGGCTGTAACTGGTCTTAATCAATTTGTAAATGATATCAACATATATTAACGCATTGAAACCTTGGTTTCATTTTTGAATTGAACTAACAAGCTTAATTGAAAAACAGACGCGAAATTTCGTGGGGACCTACAAATGCGTATTAAAAACAATGCTTTTAGTTCGTTTCTTAAGTGATAAAACATTTCCCAAATTGTCTGCAAAGTCATTTTTATGATTAATCATTGCAACAGATCTTCCATTAGACTATTGGTAGATTCATAGATTTACATGATGACAATTGCTCCTCACTTCATCGTCTTTTCAATGGATATTTTGGGTTAGCGACCAAGTATGTTGTGTATAAATGTACCATAAACAAAATAAAAGATTTCCTAGCAATGAACAACTTGACTGATTTGCACCTGAGTAAGTCTTAAAGTCAAACCATTTTTGATTGAAATGCTATGGGCAAGTTTTTGACCTGACCTCCACATGAAAGGATGCATTATACGACATGAGCCTATCATTACCTCAACTACTATTGTCTGAAAGTGTTTTTTATCATATGACTTGCACAATACTGAGGGGTTTATTGACAAACTACTTTCAAGTGGCTCACATTGTGCCTATTATTCGTTTTTCAATTTCGGAGTACTTTCTTTCCCACGCTAGTGTAAATTCATCACTGTGACGAGTCTTTTAGGCCCGAGCTAAGACTGCAGTTCCTATCCTGTACAGTGAGTGGTCCCTGGCTTGAGTAGGAGATGGCGTAGAACTGAAACAATTGGAAGCAGGGTGACTCAACTTGACTTGCCTAACTTACAATATCCTTGCGTGTAACGTGATCGTCGGTTCGGTTGCAAATAAGAAATTACGAAGGAAGTAGAACCATGGGACCTATCCATGGACACAGAGAAATTCATTTGCATTGATCAAAGAAGAAGTTTCCCTGCCCAATGTAATCTGTGACTTACGAAATGTCTCACCTCTTGCTTTACCCTGTCACAGGCAGGGTGGGCAATTTTGAGAATTAGCGTGACTTTTGGACACCAAGTGGAC
>NC_081449.1:8500183-8505934 GCF_007210705.1 Tigriopus californicus | reverse complement strand
ATTGAGAGGAACCTCTTTTGCTTCGAGTCCTGTGACCTGGGAGGGACTCAAATAGATTACCAGCTTTTCTAAAAATTCATCAACATTAATGTAATTCCACGATCAATATAACATTTATGAATTATTTGTTCCTTGCGTACTCAGCAGCTCCATTCGCATTTGATCTGACCCCCGCCTCGTACCATTCTTAATTCATTTGAATCTACGCATCAATTTCAATGACCACTGTGAATCCCCAATCCACTCAACAAATGTTCACACTCTTTTATTTTTGATTATAGCGTAGTTTTTCCTACACATGCCCTCGGTGATAGGTATATAACAAAGGTAAATAATGAAGTTTCGGGGTTTACAAATAACTTGTGCCAAGATGATAAGCAGAGCTTGTAGCGTAGTTTTTATTGATATCCTACTGTAGATATCTGCCTTCAGCAACACTTACAGCATTCGAAGTAGCAACACACGAAGCAGGCATGGTTTCCCATCAATGTGTAGACTTAAGGTCCTTGAAATTACAGGAGGGTTTGACACCAATTTTCCTCTCCAGAATGGACAATGTACTAGAGTTCATGATGTTGATGTCTGGAGAAGAGGATAACCTCACTGTCTTGTCCATTGTTTCAACCCTAGACTGGAAATTGAAGCATGATCTATCATTCTAAGGGTTTGGAAGGTATCCTATCACATAGATGTTACTCCGTACAAAAATTGGAAAACATGAAGGACCCAAAACTTTTCTGTCACATTGTAAAGCCTCTTAGCATTCTGCTTATTCAGTAGAACGTCAGAAAGCTAACGTCCATTATCAACGAAAATATATCGCCGAATTAAAAAAGCCACACCTATGGTCTTTCGTTTGGATCCTCTTATTTTAAGACGTGGTTTTACAGATTCCGCATGTGACTTGTCAACCTTATGATGCGAATGACGATGGAACTTTGGAGGACTGCACGAAACCGAACGTGTTGATTTGCAAGGACTGCACTTGGCCGCCTCCAAAAGTCGGACAGGGGGGCAACTGTTGGGCCAAGGAAAAGTTTCGTAGATATTTCGTTGAGGAATTCGGAGGCATAACCGGTATCACGGATATGAAAAAGGAAATCTTTCAACGAGGTCCAATTAGTAAGTCTGACCAAAAACATATCGACAAGGATCAGATCGCGCTAACACTAAACCAAACCCTTATTTCAGCTTGTGGCATTCAAGCCACTGTCCGATTCTTGAAATATCGCGGAGGAATCTATAGCGAAGACGTTGGTGTACCTGTTCTGAACCACGACATCAGCATTCTAGGCTGGGGCAAGGATGTCGACTCAGGTGTCGAATATTGGATCGGTCGAAACAGTTGGGGAACATTCTGGGGGGAACAAGGGTTCTTCCGCCTAAAAATGGGCAACCTCGGCGTTGAAGACAATTGCGTTTGGGCTACCCCTTCATTAAAACATTAATTCTCGACGTTTGAATTTGCGACTCCTCGAAAGTCGCATCATGATAATAAAAGCAGTTTCTCAGTGATGACTCATCTTCCAGAAATTCCTTGGACCAACAAGCATCAACATCTGTTTAGAGATGAAAAGACTCCGACTTCAGTTCTAGCTTTCTTGAAACGTTTCAGATTTCAAAAATGACAGAAAAACTTTCTCTTTCTCCCTCTCTGTCTCTCTCTATACATGATTTTTTAGTGTGGCAAGGAACTACAAAAAACCAAAGATTCGATTCAATGAAGGCTTGGGTTTGGTGATCCGAGCAAAAGTCTGACAAATATGTGGCAATTTGTGGCCAATTCACACAATCCAAAGACGTCAAAACCAGGTAGTACGGGGGTTAAGAAGACAACATTTAAGTCATCAACGTTGCTAAATTTTACTACGTGGACAGAACTAAAATGAATTCCAAGCGGTTTCCGTTTCTCAGGTAAATGCTTTGAATACATCCCTAGCCACTTGTCTTGTACTTTACGAATTGGAAAGTTGTTCGTCCAGATAACAAGGTAAATGGATCTCAAAAACTGCTCACAGACAGTGTCTTTCCAAGTAAAACGTTTTGGAACTAGTCTGTGAATCACAATTTATTATGGATGACTATCAGAGCCAAACTGGACGAGTCCATATATTGCGAACAGCACTTATGAAATGTTATATCTCACATTACAGGTGGTCTTCTGGACAGGCACCACAAACATTGTCAATTGATTAATATGCTTACAAAGTTTCTTTACAATGTTATTGAACGTGTGTGTGTGTTTACGACTGGCAATCAAACGGCAAAAGAAATTTCAAGGCCAGAAAAGGAGCCACGGAGTCGTGGACACTTCAAGCTTGAATTCGTGCACTACAGCGGTCGCCCACAGCCGATCGAAGAGTACAAGAAAGAAGTGCATGTCCACTCACTTTGAAGCTTCGGGAAAAATCCGTGATCTTCTCCTCATTGCCTATTTCCAGACACTTTTCCGTCAAACCAATTCACCCTGTATTGGGCTAGGTCTTATTATGCGTAACATCATAATACCCAATTTCGTGCGTTGGGACCTTCCCAGAGTCTTGAAACTAATAAGTCGTCGATGAAGACGTTTCATGATGAATCATATTTGTCCAAAATTGAAGGCTCGTCAGGATAACGTTACAATTCGGCTTTTAGTTTGAGAGGATATTGTAAGGGAAATTGGGCAGTGTCAGAAACACAGAACCAGCTCAAGTGTTTTTAGATTTAGGAGGCGACATAAGTTTCTGTTGAAATTAAGACATCCTAACAATAGACATGTTTTAAAATGTGGGAGAATTTTCACAATTTAACCCATGCAAAGAATCATGGTTTACGATCTATTGAGGATTACTTTCATACAAAAAGAAACCCGTGAGGAATTAAAAAATGATCAAGGAAGCTTTAGAACAACACACAACTTAAGAATTGTTGTGCCCAACCTTTGACTTTCCTATCACTTGAGAATAGGACTTGAAAGGCCGGCCGGTAAAGAGTCCTCCATAATCCACCTATGACATCAACCCTCTGGATATCCACAGTAGCTCTCCCCGACAAACTAGTGAAGCTGAAGAAGAAAGCCTTTGACAGGTCCTACTCTAGCGTAAATTCGAGTTGTCGTACCCCGAGTTGTGAGCCATAGTAAAGGCAGTGACCACATTGATGCTCCACGAGAGGTAGGATGAGAAAGAACTGTGTATGCATCGAGGGCGCTCCGGCTTTTCAATTGCGCGGGTTTGCATGGCCATGGATGTGGTAGACACCATTCATTTGAGTTGATGTTCCACGATGACGTCGTTCCAATGCAGATAGCTTGGAAAGAACGGTCCACTTGTGCGGACCTAGGCGGTGCGTGGGGACCGAAACGGGACAGGATTGACCGAGTGAGCAACGAAGGGCTAGCGAGAGGGGAGGGGGAAGGAGGGAGGAGGAGGAGGCGGATGAAAGGCCGAAGAGGAACTGGGGAAAAGTGGCTCTGGCTTGAGGCCTGGTGTGGTGGCCACTAGTTGCTCCANTGGACACTTTTGTCCACTTTTGTCCACCCTTATTTTTGGACACTTTTGGACACTTTTGGACAGGGGTGGACAAAAGTGTCCAAAAATGAAATGCCCACCCTGGTCACAGGGGGGGGGACCTGTCCTGTACAGCTGTTTTATTTCATGGTGTGTACCAAAACATACAAAAAACGCACACAAACATACCTATGATGTGTGACAAGTCTCTATGGTCAGTTTCGTAACTGAAGTTTGGATGAGATCGGAGGAATGTAAGTCTTGACTCGTGACCAGCCCGACCAGCTTGACTTGTCCCACGAGACCTGATCCCTTTCTTACCAAGCCTCTCAAACGAGTAACACATAGCCCAGGTGAAACGCAAGCGCAAGACCCTTTTTAGCAGTAAAAACGTTAACGCAAGATTCAGGGTGGTACTATCAGCCTTGGGACCTAGTCACCGACCTAGCGCCGGCTTACCCCGCTGCCTAAGCGCCCCCAGGCTCGTGCCACCGGAAGGTTAGGTGCCGTCAAAAATCCGGTGTCTAGGTCTAAGATATTATAATGAATTATAAAACTTTAAAGGCATGGGCGTGTCAGGGTAAGTTGCTAATACTCTAGACCAAGACACCGGATTTTGGACGGCGTCCAATCTTTCGGTTGCAAGAGCCTGGGGGCGCTTAGGCAGCGGGGTAAGCCGGCGGCAGCTCGGTGACAAGGTCCCAAAGGTGGGAGTGCCACTCTGATTCTTACCTTATCGTTAGTATTCTCCCAGCTACGGTCTCCACGCCTAACCCGTCCCATATCATGTCCGATTGGGAACTTCGACACGAGTTAAGCTTGGCATGCCATCAAGATCTGCGGCAAAAGATCCAGGATCGATCCCGCGCCGTGCCATCCTCTCATACCTATCAAAGTCTAACGCGCGAAATTGGTGCCTCTTTAGGCTCGTTCATAAGTCATGTCCAAGGCTTGGAGCGAGACTTGAACCGTGGCTCGGCCGTGACGCCGCGCGAGATCAGTCGACGGCAAAAACTGGTGGAAGACCTTCATCTCAAACACCGTCAAATCAAGGCGCAGATTGACGATATCGCTCAGCCCCGCGTCCAACAACGCTTTCAATTACTACAGGCCCCTTTGCGAAGTGGGGCGGGCCTGGCGGACATGGGCTCGGTGGCTTGGGCTCACGACGACGGGGATGAAGATGACACAGGGCTCTCAAGTCCGGGTGCAAGACTTATTGAGGATTACTTTCATACAAAAAGAAACCCGTGAGGAATTAAAAATGATCAAGGAAGCTTTAGAACAACAACACAACTTAAGAATTGTTGTGCCCAACCTTTGACTTTCCTATCACTTGAGAATAGGACTTGAAAAGGCCGGCCGGTAAAGAGTCCTCCATAATCCACCTATGACATCAACCCTCTGGATATCCACAGTAGCTCTCCCCGACAAACTAGTGAAGCTGAAGAAGAAAGCCTTTGACAGGTCCTACTCTAGCGTAAATTCGAGTTGTCGTACCCCGAGTTGTGAGCCATAGTAAAGGCAGTGAACCACATTGATGCTCCACGAGAGGTAGGATGAGAAAGAACTGTGTATGCATCGAGGGCGCTCCGGCTTTTTCAATTGCGCGGGTTTGCATGGCCATGGATGTGGTAGACACCATTCATTTGAGTTGATGTTCCACGATGACGTCGTTCAAATGCAGATAGCTTGGGAAAGAACGGTCCACTTGTGCGGACCTAGGCGGTGCGTGGGGACCGAAACGGGACAGGATTGACCGAGTGAGCAACGAAGGGCTAGCGAGAGGGGAGGGGGAAGGAGGGAGGAGGAGGAGGCGGATGAAAGGCCGAAGAGGAACTGGGGAAAAGTGGCTCTGGCTTGAGGCCTGGTGTGGTGGCCACTAGTTGCTCCAAAGTTAACTCAAGAGGAGAAGTGTGAAAGTTCCAGTTCCAACCTTTAGGTCGGTGTGTGTGATCAAGTCAAGTACCGCACTCTGAGTCACTAAAACAACGATTCGAGGCATCATGAACCACACCAGGTAAATAGAGTATTTGGTTTAGGTTTGTTTAAATGGTCCAAAGTCATTGTAAAACCAGACTGTAGAAGAGGCGCATTAGCAAGGGAATATTTGTCTGATCAAACGAATCAGCCTTTCCACTTCCATCGATTCCACCACTATGTGAGAACTCTATGAATGCATGAAGTATGAATGTATCGTAATATGATCCAATGGCAATTTAACATGTGGGTCAATCAAGAGTGAAAATGATTTGTTCTC
>NC_081449.1:8488427-8500132 GCF_007210705.1 Tigriopus californicus | reverse complement strand
GCCGCCCGCTCTCAATTGCGTTTGGAGCAAGAGCAGGTCATGGCCTGCCAGGATGAGGGTTTGGATGCACTTCATGAGGTGATTGTTCGCCAAAATACATGGCTCAAAGCATAGGCACGGAGGTGGAGCCCAAAACCATTTGCTGGAGGATATCGATACCGGCATGGACCAGACACGCCAGAGACTCCTCGATACTACACGTCAGATCACTCACGTGGAACGACGAGACCGGACTTGTCGATACTGGGCAGTGATTTTAGCCTTACTCGTGCCAATTGTGATACTCTTCCTCTTACCCGACCGAAAGTAAAAATGCCCACATTACGTTATATATTTGTGCCACTAACATTCATACATTTTAAATACTAATGTTTTGAGTCTCTAGATGTAAATCTATTAGTTACAGTTTTTTAAGATTCCCTCTATCGCAGGAATTACCATTGATGTGAAAAAAATGCTTTCGATCCGACATGAATAACTCTGGGTATACAATAAAACTCGGACATAAGAGCAGCTTTGGGTCGTGAATTTCTGCTCTTATATCCGATGTGCTCTTATGTCCGAGCTCCATTTTCGCGGCTCCAGATGCAAAACTGCTGACAGAAAACATATTTTAAGCTATAATTTGATGTAGTATTACGGTCCAAACAAAATGCTGCCATAAAAATCGAGAAAAATGAAACAAAATGCGAGGATGGCAGTGTGTTGGCTGTATGTTTACGCACCAGCTGCGTAGTTAATATGTCACAGACGTACATACTGGCTATGAAGTTTGAAAAAAAAACCCAAGAGTTTTCCAAAGGAAGCACGTTTGACTCCTAACCTTGTGGCAGCTTCGGTCAGGCTAATCTTGGACAGCTTGTCAAAATCGGCATAGAGCTTTTACTTCTCCTTGATGGAAAAAGTGGTTCTCATGGCAGGAGCCATTATTTTATTTATTTATGACTGAGAAAGCGGCTGAAAACTTGCTTTTATAAAATGGCTTAACCAGTCATTTAAAAACTTCTTGTGGAGCGCAGAAATAAAAAAAAAATATTCTTTTACTATATAATATGATTCGGGGACTCACAATCTGCTCTTATAACCCGATTTTTACTGTACCATAATTCATGGGTCATCAACAGCTATCCGAGTATTATAAACTCTAAGGAAGATATTTCAGTCATCTTGAACGTAGAGTTGGTTACATTTCATCCGCACTTATTCAATTCGTCTTAGGTCAGCTAGGAAAGCACAAAGACAAATCAAGGGTCAAGGCATTCATTTGGCCGTGGCAGTATAGTTTGGATTGCTGGAAGACATTTAGTTGCTAACTCAGAAGCGTCCCAAGAGAAACTGACGCGATTGTTTTTGAGCTCTCTGTGATTGGCCCAAGCTGAAACCTGCTTGACCCCGGTTTGTTGGGCAAGGTGCCCCTCCCCCTCGTCTTACCGACGTTCTGTTGGTCGAGCAAAATAAATTGTCTTAAACAGCATCGATAAAAGTGTGTCCCTCTCAGTCGTTGGCAGACGCTTACGGTCAGTCAGTAGCCCTTAAAATACTGAACTTAAATTATTTAAAGACAAAACGATGAGGCTCAAGCCAGTTTCATTGTGGTTGGCGCTTTGATTTTTGCGCAATGTGCTCAGAGTCTGAAAGTTCACAATCAAGGCCATGTGACTCGAATTGAAGGAAATCCTCGACCATTCTCATGTGACGGGGCCCCTGCCGAGATCTAAACCTCCCCCTCAGTGGTTGTGGAACGACGTGAATGGCAAAAATTATTTGACCGTTTTCTAGAAACCAACATCTTCCACTTACTGTGGCTCCTGTTGGGCTCACGCGGCTACGAGCTCCTTGTCAGATCGAATCAAGATTCAACGGAAAGGTGCTTGGCCTGATATCAATATCTCCCACAAGTTTTGATATCCTGTGGACCGGGAATGGGGTGTCATGGCGGGGATGCTTCAGAAGCCAACATGTATATGCACGAGTCGGGAGTCACGGATGAAACCTGTTTCCATTTACCGAGCTCGTTGGCAAAGACAATGGCCTGGTCTGTTTCCAAAACGAAATTTGTTCACTTGTGAGGCGAAATGCTATCAGCCGAAACATTTTTACAAGTATCGTGTTAGATCAATACGGTGATGTCGAAGGATTGTCCCGAGCTGATCAAGAGTATAACATGATGGCCGAGATCTACCATCGCGGCCCCATTTCTTGCGGAATAGCCGTGACAGACGCCCTGGTTAATCACACGAGTGGGATCTTTCATGATAAGACCGGTGATATTGGATTGACCATGACATATCGGTGGTGGGCTATGGTGTCGATCCAGACACCAAAGAGAAAATACTGGCTCATTCGCAATTCATGGGGTACTTATTGGGGAGAAGAGGGCTACTTCCGACTGATTCGAGGCATCAACAATCTAGGGATTGAAAGCGACTCTTGCGCATGGGTAAGACAACCAGGGCTTCAAAGCCCAAACAATGGAGATTATTATTCATTATGGTAGAGTTAATTTGATCGTTTGAACCCGAAAGGCCGATCCATTGGACACTTGGTCCAATGCAGCTGTGGATCGAAATCAAGTCCTTACCAACCAAGTTACGTTGAGGAAGCCTCTATGGCACCAAACTCTGGACCATTGTGGAAGAATTTGTCGAGAATACCGAGGACAACCAATTATACCGTCGCCTGAAGCTCCTACGGAGTGGCTGCAAGCGAAAAGTTATAGCAGATCCCAACGCATCTCGCATCTCTCTCCCCGACCTCAGGAGTACTTGGCGGCAGAAGATCTTCCCCACCGATGGATTGGAGAAATGTGAATGGGACCAATTTCATGTCTTGGTCGTTAATCAGCATACTCCCAAATACTGTGGCTCCTGTTGGGCCCAAGCTGGTGTTTCCTCGCTGGCCGACAGATTTATCATCGCTGATCCAAAGGCTTATGCCAACCTTGCTCTGTCCGTCCAATACATTTTGAACTGTCGAGGGGCTGGAGGCGATTGCCATGGAGGAGATGCTTTACAATTGTATAAGTTCATCAATCAAAATGGGGTAAGATATTTATAGCGATCAAAACTTATTACAAGGCTGTTTTCTAAAGGTGGATATTCTGCTGCATTCTAAAAAAATGTTTACTTTCTTCTTGTACATGCGTACCATCATGATGTGACGAATAATTGGCAATTGGCACAAGAATGACAGCTATGGAATAATATAAGATTGATACTGCTTGAAGCAATTCAAATTTTTGAAAAGAAATTACTTTTCCAGTATGCATTTCCACTGGCTTAGCCAAACGTGCATGGAAAGAATAAGCGTAATGCAGTGCTAATTTGTATACATACATGGACGGCACATTGATTAATTTTCCTTTTCAATATTGGAGCCAAAATGGTAAAGCTGTTAGTAAGAAGGTTGGATTTGCGCCTGAATTCAAGCTCTCGGAATCATATCTCATCCTGGTTTTGGATTCAACGCTTGAGATCTGGGAGGCCTCTTTTCATTCCCTAGTACGTTACTGATAAGCAAATAAACGCTATCAATTTGCTCGTTAGCATTTTGTGGGGCGTGGAACGAAGCTAACGCTGCACCATGTCATGTGGGCGTGAACTTAGACGAGAATGGAACGAAAGTTTCTAGATGGAGAACCAAAATTCGAGCTTGTCTATATTCAAAACAGATGTATAAGCATATACGAGCAGATAACTCATTTAGAACCATGGGATACTAACAATTTGCAAATCGTTTTGAACAAAGTCTTCCTATATTTTGGATTTTTTGTCTGGGGTCCCACCTTTGGAACACCATTCAGAGATTGCTAGACACAGTTGAGCAAACTTCCTCAAAAACTAAACTAATTTAGCAATGGCTGCCATCTTATGGACGGTTCCTGGCTTCAGAATTGAAAACCAGTTCCAGTTCTTTTTAATCTTTCTATAATCAACACCAATGGTTCATTTTGAACTTGAACTTAGGCCAGACCGACCTCTTGGCAGGTTTCTCGAGCACCGCCGGCTTTTGAGTTATGGGTCGACCTATCTAAAGTCCGATGATCTTACAGATTACTATGTGTCACATGGACATACTTGATCATTCAGGGTGCATTGGAAAGACCAGGTCGAGAAACGCTATTTCTGTCTAGTGGCTACACCAACATGGCTGGAGGGAGAAATTGCGCAAGTCTTCAACTCCTCATTCATTTTTATATTCACTATTACTTTCAAAATGAAGCTTATATCTCTCTCTTTCAAGAGCCATACCACATTCAAAGTTCTTAAAAACGGTGTCCCATACATTGTGGAAAAGAATGCAACTTTTGAAAGGAGGTGTGCGATTGTACACGAAGTCCAAACAATTGGAAAGTTGCCAAGTTGAGAAATCCAATTGATTAGCACTATCCCAGCGAAGTACTGTATGTAGGTCGCCCTTTGAACCTCTCATGCACACATACACATGCATGCATGTTTTACTGTTTTACTTGAGATTACAACTTCTTACCAACAATAATAGTAACTTTTTCTTATTCGATGATAAAGATTGATCATTTTGATAGTCAGTTGAATCAATTTGGCAAACATTTCAATCATAGGCTTCTGTAAAAAACCTTATCGCGTCTCAATATAAGTAAAGGCCTTAAATGCCAGAATATGTTAGGGCTCATAAACTTATATTTGACATGTTTAATTTGACTTGTACTCCAATTGTTCATTGCTCAGTTGACCTCTTTTTCTAGGACTGACTGGCAAACTTTCCCAGTCGCTCTAGCGGAACTTGATACACATTCCCTATGTGCAGAGCATCTTTGAATTCCAACGAAGGCCGCCCATGTTAAAAGACGGTGCAAAACACACAAAAAATCCGTACTGCATGAGTACAATCATCCTACCTCTTAAAAGCATATAGCACCATCCAAGTAAACCTGAACATTATGGAACCAACTGAGAATTTCGACCTGAGTGGGAAGCAAAATTTGCATCTCATCCAGTTGGTCGACAATGGGGAAACTGAAGAGCACCAGATCCATTTTGCCACACCTCCGCCACGGGCCTTGACGAGCCCATCAATACCGAAAGACACATTTACTGAAGTAAAACCTCAGGCAGGTCACAAATGTACCTTGTGCGGCAAAAGTTTGTCGGATCGAATGGCTTTCAACCTCCATATCAAAAAGCACTTAAAAGAAAAGCTCAATAAGAAGGCAGAGAAGTTGAAATTCGCTGAGTCTCTAGCGAAACCCTCAAAAAAGGAACCACCAACCGAAATACAACCATCTAATCTAGTCAGTCCCATCGCATGTGTAGCACCCCCTCCACCGCTTCAAACAACACCCAAGGTCTCAACGCCAGCATGTCAAGCACCCCAAGAACAATTACAAGTGGACGTAATGGCCGAGCTAAGGGCGTGTCAACCACTTCCACGTGACTCAGACTTGATCAAAGACCACATATTACATCCAAGTCCATCTTTGGCCCAGACTCAAGCATCCGTCGTCATTCTTCCACCACCTACCCCTCCGTTGTCGTCGTCGTCGTCGTCGTCTTCCTCGTCCTCCCCTTCTTCCCAGGCCTCGATTCCAACCAAGAGGAAGGCTGCTACTCTCCTTGTTCCCGTTGACGCTCCGAGTGATTGTACTCCAGATATTTCCGACATGGAGGAAGATTTTATTAACTATAATATGGAACTCAACAGAATTGATTTTAATCAAGACTTAAGCTCCATCTTAAATCAAATCGAACAAGACTTTGGAAAACAAGGCATGTCGCACCATCATCCATCTGTGGAGACACCGCCGGATTCGGATGTAGAAAACACCGACTATTTGTCCGGAGTCATTGACGACATATCACTCGACATTGATACTCCTTTGATCTCAAACACAAACAACGATCTCCTTGGCTTTGACAAATTTAGCAAAAGAATAATGCAACATGAAGGTGAAAACGGGATCACCACTACCATCCCGTTAACCATGGCTGATCAACCCTGCCCATCGGCGATCATACTCAATGAACCAAGCAGAGAGCTAAAACGATCTAGGGCCGAATATGACCCAAGAAAGGGAAGAGTAATCGGAATTGTTCAAAATGACAAGAGTCAGCCAAACCAACAACCATTGACATTCATCGACCCGACAATGCCTCAAAGTGGACAACAAAGTGAGGTCGTTTCCCAACGTTCGAACCCAACTTTCACGGTGGAAGGTGGAACCTCTTTAACCAATCTGAATGACCATCACCCTCTGATCCGAAGTGCGCTCACAGGTCCTCCTCGAGTGCTTTCTCGAGCCCACGAGCCCACTCCAGACACTTCAACGTCCACGTCAACCCTTCGGGGAAAGCTCATTCAACAATCTGCCGCGTCCGTGGAGAGGGTTGGCCACCTGCCAGCCAAGGCTCTAGCCATTCTGAGCCAGCTACCTCCGAAGCTTTTCCGCTCAAGCGCTGGATCCCCGTCCAGGCTCGTCAATGTGGTCAAAGTAGAGAGGTCAAGCTATCCCGCAGGGGCCATCTTGAATTCCTCAGGGATTGGGAGTATATCGTCACCCAACTTTGGAGAAGCTACCGTTGGCCTCCGAAAGTCAGGCATGAACATTTCAGGATCGAACACAACGACGACTTCCTCACCTTTCACGGTCATCAATATTGAATGCCACGAAACGGGGGAAAATGGAGAAATTTCGGGCAAGATCATAGAAACCTATAAAGCCATTGACACGGGTAGAGAAATAAAACTATTGTCGGGAGACCCATATGCCCAAGCCGACTCTTCGGCAATAAAAGCTCCTCATCCTCAACAACAGCCAACTACCATGATCTCGCAAGGGGAAAGGCTCACCCAGTCAAGTTCACCCATGAATAATATGAGTCTGGATCATGGAGTTGCTCTCTCCCCCTCGCCTCTCAACTTCACGATGGGTTTAAAGGTGCCCAAACACCGGTGTCACGATTGCAATTTGTCATTTTCAACCAAGGATGAGTTCTTTTTTCATATTCGAAACACCCATCGATTATCTTCCATTGCCATTCAGCATGGCAAGGCCGGCAGCCAATGCATGGATCTGGAGGAAAACCCGAAGAAATTGGCATTCCCATGCACCAAGTGCGAACGCTCGTTTCCCCACCGTGTTGCCCTGGTCCGACATGAACGGAGCATTCATGGCCGGGAGAATGAACTCACCTGCAAGGTGTGTTCCAAGCAATGCAAAAACAAGCTCAGCTTGATCAGGCATCGTTCGAAGCACTTGGCGTGTCTCCACTGCTCAAAGGGCTTCAGCAACAAGGTGGCCTTGCAAGAGCATCTGTTGCAAATGCATCAGGCCTCGGCAATTCTCAGTGTAGAACGTCCGCTTCGGTCATGTTCTCCTTCGAGTGCGCCCTCAACGATGCTCGAGACCTCGATCACCTCAAAGCGAGGCGATAACTTTCTTTTCAATCCGGACGATTTGTCTGTTGACGAGTCTATGGACAGCGATGATTGCTTCTCATTGAGCAGTAGAAATTCAATCCGCCCCAAGGGTGGATCGTCTATTGGGGGCGGGGATTCCATGCTTTCTGAAGTTGAAGAAGACGATATTTTCATGCTTGACCAACGCCGATCGCCGAGCAGCACACTCGGAGATTCTCTAGCAGATATTTCAAATGCAAACTTCTTCGACATCACCAACGAATTAGGCGATGAATTTGGTGCCTCGGGATTATTCTAAATTCCTTCCAAGTAACATTGTCAATCACAGTTATATGGAGCTTGTGCATGACATTTGGACAAAAATTTACTCATTGATACCAGAATTCTTGATGTACATATTTTTATCCTTCATTTCCGTTGTGAAATGCCTTTACACAGATCTCAAATACTCTCAAATACATTCAAATATTTCAAACATTGGACAAAAGGTCTTTTCGTAGCTTAAAATACGCTCCGGTGGTGGTAATTTTTGCCATAACAGGTCACTTTTTGACGTCGAAAAAGGTCCATAGGTATGAAAATAAGATTGGATATTGTCAAACCATTTGTTTTAATCATAAAAATCATGTATTTTCAATCTTTACATTTTTCCCATTAAACTCTTTAAATCTGGGAGGCTCCAATAGATCAAAATAATTATAATGCTGGAGTATCTTATCAGATATCCCAATTTTACACAACATTTATTTTCCAAGTTTTTCGAGTTGTCCAAGCATTGTGAAGAATCGTAAATGAGGATCTTTATCTCTTTTCCACTCATGACGGCTTGACATAGGAATACTTTGAATCTTCTCAACTCTGAGACTTATGGTGTGTTTGGTTTTGGAAAACTGTACATATTTGCAGGCCCCAAAAACCCCCCACCAAAAAGAATAAGGGACCTAAATGAAAAATTGTCTTTTCAGAGGGAAGAATAATCTGCTAACCTTTGCTGATCTTTTTCATTAAGCATTTTCAGTTTACGTGAAAGTATTACATTCATGGGGTCCAGAGATGTATTGTTAAAGATACCTTTTGAACCTCCTTTAAATACTGCATACTCCATTGTCCCGATCTTCTTGCACGGTGTTACTCACAATACTCATAAAGTTTTTTTGAAAATACCAAGCCTTCTAATAACTATTTTCGTTGGTATTGTAACGAAAGGAACAACTTTTTTAAAAAATCATCTTGGATTCTAGCTAAGATTAGAATATTAATTCACTTAAAACCTACGAAGAGATAATACTTTTAAAAACGTAATCAATAGATGTTGGGAGTAACCTTAGTTGCGTTTCGTACTAAAATTTTATTCAAATCCATGGAGCAAACGATAAGATGTCTTGTTTTCAAAGATTGCATTTTCATCAAATTTGACTACAAATTGCTCCGGTTATATCTTAAAGCAATTGCCAAGACATATAATAAGCTTTTTCTATGCCTGAAAAATATAAATAGAAATATCTTACGTTTCTGAAGCAGGTAGAAAAACCCAAACATAGCTTGAAACATAACTTAAAACTTACTTAACGAAAATATTTCGCAATTTTGATGCCATACATGTCAATCGCGACTTTAATCAAGCTTAATCTTGAACTTTGACAAAATTCTATTAACGTTGAATGAAAACCTCGCTAGTACGTAGAAGTTGATTATTGCAAAAAGTGACAATTTTGAAAATTGAATTGTCACGTGTATCGTTCAAATATTTTGGGAACATGAACGGATCGTGTAGCTTTTGGCACTTAAATAAAATGAAAGGCAAATTTACATCTTTTGTAAGGTTTAGGCGACATTTTTTGCTATCTCTAGCTTCGAAAGAAATCTTAAAGAAAATGGATAAATGTTATTTCTTGTCGTGTCATTGAAAAAGTTAATCATATTCCTTGGAAATAACTGGAAACATTTTTCGATCTTTTACGGCGTAAAACGCAACCTTTAAGTTGTAATAACTAAGCATGTTCTAGATAGAAGCTTATGAAATTTTACTCCAATACATAACTAAGACAATGGTTAATACTGATTGACTAAAAAAATTGCAAAATTTTTGTTAATGTCTTTTTAATCCTTTTATGTGGCTTTTTTTCTCTTCAGCAGGCTTATAGCTTTGCGTTTGAGAAAGTTTTTTTTCCTGTAAAAATAAATCATTTGGTGCTTTCAAAAAAATTTTTTAGTGATTATTTGGCCCTCAAAAACAAATTGTTTTTTCCGAGTCCTTGTTATTTGTACACTTTGAATATTGCGGTGTGCAATAAAATTTTAAAATGACCTAACTGAACATTTCTTCCATAGTATGAAAATGTATGATAATCTTTCATTATCCTAAATGTTTCTTTAAAAGTTAAAAATAGTAAACATAGGCGCTTGAAACTTATTCAGGATGCAAAATTGCCGATCATTTTTTTTTCAAACATGAAAATCTACAATAGCTAGTAATAATTTTGAAATATTTCAACGATGCGTCTGACAGTTTGATTTTCACATTTGTCACTTTTGCAATAATTATTTTCTACGTGGCCAAAGACTTTTGTTTTTCAAACTTTATAAAAAATTGTCAAACATCAAGATCAAAATTATTAGAACTCGCGGTCAAAAATTATGGCATCATAGTTGTCAAATGTTTTTTTAAACTAAGTTTTAAGGGATATTATGAACTATTTTTAGCTTTTTGCATGCTTCAGGAAAGTGAAACAATCTTATATATTTTTGGAGGTATTAAAAAAGCGTGATATATTTCTTGGCAATTGCTATATGGTATAACCAGAACATTTCTCGGTCAAATTTGCTGCAAATACAACATTTGAAGGGTAATATTTTCGTGCCTTCCCAATGGAATCTTATGAAATTTCAAATGAAATCGTTACCAAAGATACTTAGTAATCATGTCAATCATGACATCCATTGATTTGCGTTTTCAAAAAATCCATCTTGTAATAGGTTTTCAGCGGATTAATTTATCAATCAAAGCTACCTTAGTTGATACTTGTGTTTTTAACAAGAAAAACACAACTAGAGTCTTGGCATTTGAAGTGTTGTAACCTCTCGTCAAATAACCTTACCAAGTCTAGAATCAAGTCGTCAGCAATAGTGTCAACAAGAACAAAGTGGCCATCCTTCTCATGGGATGTCGTTGGGGTTGCCCTGATTCTTGTTCGCTCTCTCTCTCTTTCCTCCGCTTTCTTGCTCCCATTCTCAGTCATATTTTGGCAGTCATGGGGCAAAGACCGCTTTAAAGAGTGCTGGTGTGTTGTCGACGCCAAGGACTGGATATAAGTTATTGCTACCAGAAGAAGGGTGCTCATTCAGTCAAGGCAACGCTCTGAGGTGCTTTCAAAATCATACACCGTGCTTCAATTATGGTCCACTTGTGGGAAACACATCGGTCAGGGCCCAAGACTACTCCAATGTGGTTGACACTTTGGACCGGGCTGGTAGTTGGTCTCGCACCTACTGTTAAGACCTCCATTTTGGATTCTCAAGGGACTGGTTCACCTTGTTATGCTTTGGATGCGGAGGGAACCCAGGATCTAAATCAGCCGCAGGTAACGTGAATTGAGCACTTGCATACAATAAATGAATAATAATAATTGCCCAAGAACTCATTTTTATGGCATTTATTGTAACGAGTTGGTGAAAAGCTTACATCCTGTAGCGTACCCCACCCCCCCCAAAAAACGGCTCAAGTAGGAGAGATGGAATGCGTAGATTTGTCGAAATATCTAACAATTTAGCCTTGCATGAGTATTTCCATTGATTAAAAATTGAGAGCATCAACTTCTTGAAAAGTCTGAGTGTCATTTTCCCGAGCTCGCAAGTGTTCACCATATGTGCACATCATCTCAAGCCTTCACCGACACACTGCTCACTTTGAATCTGATGGCTGGAGCTACTCTCTTTGAGCACTGGTAGAGTGGCAAAGTAGTTCATGTTCTTGTACAGTACCCAACTTACATATACCTCGCTCCCAAAAGCTCAGAAGACAAGGCACCGTATGGAATTTCACAAATAAATCGACTCTTGAAACATGATTTTGATAGAGCAATTATCTATAAAGATGTAAATCATGAGAGTCTGTTTGTTATGTAAGGCGAAAGGCTATGATCAATAGCAATCGATAAAAGGGAATATCTTCCGCTCCGAAAATGGGGTCGTTCACAAGATGTTCCTACATCACATAAACAAAACAAAAGATCGTCTAAGGCTAGGGTTCATTCGTACAGCACCTCCTGAATCCCACATCTCTGCATTGCAAGAATGCCGTCATAGAACCT
>NC_081449.1:8422699-8484181 GCF_007210705.1 Tigriopus californicus | reverse complement strand
TGGCAGACCAAGCTAGCCCTTCAATGTAGGGTTGATCTGGAAAACTATTCAAAAATTGGTCCAAGTCTGACTTGAAAGAAACTGCTGGATCAACAACACCTACGTAATCCTTACGAATACTAGAAGGAAGTATATTAAACAATAAAGGAGCCCGAGAAAGAAGAGAAGTGGACTTCATTGTTCGAACTAGCCTGGATTCTTGAGGGCTTGAAGGTCCTCTCAAAACGCACATCAAACCTCTACGGTCACTAGAAATGACCCTAAATCCTGGGTTGGGTCAAAGCTCATGGATACTTTTGAAGACGTACGGCATCAGATACCTTTCGTACCTTCTCTGAACACTGTACAGTCCCAACTATTTTAGTCTCTCCCAATATGAGAGCTCTCTCATTCCTATGATGTTCCTAGTGAAACATCTATGGATTTGTTTGACATTTTGCAAACCTGCTGAACTCATTGGGGCCCAAATGGGTGAAGCATATTCAAGATGTGGCTGAACAATCAACTTGTACAGAATTAGCATCGGTGATACTATCTCTGGATGGACTTAAATGTTCGATATATCAAACTACACGTTTGAAAAGCTTTACTCACCTTCAACTGGATATGCTCATCGAACTTTCCACTATTTTTTAGGACTATAGTAGGTATGTTGTACGTCAGTACTAATTTCGTCATTTTTTTATTATTTCATCTCTCTCAGTCAAGCACGGTTTTTGCAGATCATTGGGTAACCATTGATTCCGAAGTGAATTGTAATTTGAGTCTGAGACATTTCAGCCCAATATCAAACTACACGTTTGAAAAGCTTTACCCACCTTCAACTGGATATGCTCATCGAACTTTCCACTATTTTTGAGGACTATAGTAGGTATGTTGTACGTCAGTACTAATTTTGTCATTTTTTGTATTATTTCATCTCTCCCAGTCAAGCACGGTTTTTGCAGATCATTAGGTAACCATTGATTCCGAAGTGAATTGTTGTAATTTGAATCTGAGACATTTTAGCCCAATCCGACCGAACACGACTCCGATTTTTTCTGCTCAATCCGAATCTGACAGTTTTGCCCAATCCAAACAAATCTGAGATCTTCTTGCTTAATTCGATGTCTAGTATGTTCCTTCAGAATGGTCGGGGAGGAGATACAAACCGAGGACCCTTCCAACCTATTATGCTAATCCACGCATTACAGCTGGATTCTGCATTGTCATAGCCCCCTTGCGCTGCACGAAATATGTTCTACGTTCTGCACTTCAGAGGGCGCTTTATCATTCAGCCTCTACCAAAAGAGAGCCGATTGGGCCAATTCCTTTTTATTGAATTATGATGCGTTTGTGTTGTTTTTGGCTAATTATATCAAAATCTTATTTATAATTAGTGCCCTGGGTCACATAATGTCCGGAAAAGAAATTAAGTTCAATGGAAGGCAAGAGCAGTTTATTTAGCAATCTACCGTGCCTCTTCCCTTTTTCTTTGGGCCGGGTGACGTTGCAAATAAGGGCCTTTATTGGCAATTTCAAATATTGCGGATAGAATTGCAAAATTTGTATGCTCAAGAAAGTTGCAAAATATATGGTAAAATAAACAAGGATTTTGACAAAATTTGGCTGGCCCTGCCAATGACTAGGTTTACTCCTAAATGCTATCAAACAGGTTTTTTGAAAATTATAGTGCATGACTTGTTTTGGGCCATTTTGCTTTTTAATGTGAGCTACATTTTAACAACGCAATATAATCAAATATATTCCTTATGAGTTTCCAAGACAAAAAATGCTAAAACGTGTATGGATATTTCCCTTGAAGATTATAATGTACAAAACAGACTAACTCTTACCTTTCATTTTTATAGTGCTGGGGATTGCATTCCTTGTAGCGCTTGGTAAAGGTTGTGAAATATCAAACCACAAAAAGTAACTTGAAAAGGTCTTTTAACCCATGGAGTCATGTTTAACCACAGAAACGTGAGAAGTGAGATAAGACGGGACGAGACCACGTTACCTTACGTCTCTCCCCAGTATGGGACAAAGTCCGGCATCGTGGCTTGTTCACAGGAATCTGGGGAGATATTTTTCGTTATAATATCATTGGCTCTTAGACCGCTTAGCTACATTAGCTCTTTCCATGTTTAATGCATTGCATTTTTTATTTATTAAAACCATGGAAATCGAATGAACAGCCGCTTATATCTCTTTAGAAATGCATGCCTGCTTTTGAAAATGTGGTGTTTGGAAAAATGGTGGAAGTCCAACCCGCACAAATGACGTGCGGTTTGCGGAGTCGTACAGAATATTGCATTCAAACCCATGGGATCTATCGAGAATGCGATTATTGCTCGGATACAGAAGTAGATCGGCGGCACCCGCCTAACTATTTGACCGACATTCACGAGGACTTCAATCAGACTTGGTGGCAGTCAGTCACTATGTTGGAAGATGTTCACACTGTGAATGTCAATCTCACAGTGAATCTGGGTATGTAATGTGAAATTGATCCGTATTTGAGCCCCTAAATACCTAAAAAGGTCAATCTTATTAGGAAAGTCCTACGAAATCACGTACGTGCGGCTGAAGTTCCATTCCCCGCGTCCAGCCAGTTTTGCAGTTTACAAGAAGAACCGCCCAAATCCTGCGATTCCGGATGAAAACCCTGATTCAGGATGGATTCCTTGGCAGTACTACTCGGACACTTGCCGCGATACCTATAAAATGCCGGATTCTACGTCCATCATTCAACCAAGGGACGGAAAAACCAAAGTCAACGAGGATCGAGCTCTGTGCACTTCCACTTACTCCGACATGACTCCACTGACTGGAGGCAATGTGGCCTTCTCCACATTGGAAGGTCGGCCATCTGGCTACAACTTCGAATACAGTCCTGAGCTTCAAGAGTGGGTCACTGCCACGGATATCAGGATTTCTCTTCAACGCTTGAACACTTTTGGTGACGAAGTATTTGGTGAC
The DNA here is from genome assembly GCF_007210705.1 of Tigriopus californicus. Classification (NCBI taxonomy): domain Eukaryota; kingdom Metazoa; phylum Arthropoda; class Copepoda; order Harpacticoida; family Harpacticidae; genus Tigriopus; species Tigriopus californicus. The sequence continues at coordinate 8,481,220 of NC_081449.1, read as the reverse complement.
CCGAAAGTATTGCGGTCCTACTACTATGCAATCACTGACTACACCGTTGGAGGAATGTAAGATTATATATATATACATATATTGTTTGTATTTCAATGTTGAACCATTACTACACAGAAACAATTGGTATTGCTGTGGAACAGAGATTGAATTTAGTGTACAGGGCGTTTTGTAATTGCAGCTTTTCAAATACGCACATCTACAGTAGCTCATTAACGACTCGAACAAGAACAACAAGACTTCAAGCGTTGATAGATATGACATTCAGGAATATTTATAATGATTGTGATTTATTTCTGATCAATACTTTTGAAAATGATACTGAAACTATTACATCAAGTTGAGTCCTCTTGTGGCAACATTGTTCAGGCGTCTAGCGAACAAGCGTAAAATAAACTCTTTTAATCTTCTCAGTTTGTTATCTATGTGCAAAATATCCCGGATCCTTTTTCTGATCTTCTTCAAGAGACATAATCTCAGTGATATTTCCAAAACTACGCATACGAAATAGATGAAATATAATAATATTTGATTAACTTTTTAAGTCTCATTGTTCTTGCTTACAGGGTGGACAGATATAACTGCAAGTTCACCTTTTTCATTGAAAAACGGACCTATCACACATTCAAATAAGAAACCCACGCATAGGAAACCGAACCATAGCCATCTGTCAGTGTCAAATACGAATCGCCATTTTCATTCATCTGCTTAATCTCTTTTATTACTACTGCATTCATAAATCATTACGCTGGAAGTACTCTAATAAACTTATACGGCTCTTCAGGTGTCAATGTCACGGACATGCTACCCATTGTGTCAACAGCACCGATGATAACATGGTTACGGGGAGTGTTTGCCTCTGTCAGCATGGAACAGATGGACCTAATTGCGAAACTTGTCTTCAAGATCATTGGGACGTTCCATGGCGGAGTGCCACTTCTCAAAGTGCAAACGAATGTAAACGTAAGTAAGTCATAAACAAAGTGACGCACCTATTCCTTTTTCATCATCAAGTTCAAGAATGGTGAACGGCAGAAACCTGGGCCAACATATAGACTTGAGCTCCACGCTAGGTGAAACTGTGTAGTAGTGGTCAGCTGAGCATGGCAAAAAGTATGGTCGATAAAAAACAAGATTGGGGTCGGTCAAGTCGGGCAACGACGTTCTGCTCAACCCTCGTTGGTAAGAAGACACAGAGGCACAGGTGAAATTTGAGGGGCTTCAATCTTGAAGCTTGAGCATTTCAACACAAGAGGTTTTTAAACATGTGGTTCATACTGTGCTAAGAGATAAAACAATGTTCAGGCTTTGGGCTTGGGTATTTTTGTGTTTCACCCCCGGAGGTAGATTCCAAAACTTTCCCGGTTCGGGAGAATCCTATTTAGAAGCCACCGAATTGAAGAACGCCAAAGGTAGGCAGGAACACGACAAAATAGATCTGACCGAGAACGAGCCAACTGCGTAAGTTAAGATTTCAAAATGTCTTTCTATGGAATATATGAAAACAGGCGTTTGCGGGGACAATTCTCATATATCATATGATTTGGATCGAGTGACAAATAATGCACCAGAGTATGATAAGATTGGGAAACGAAAACAATATTTGGCAGATTCTCAACAAGAATCATTGACTCATGAATCGTTTCGAATCCGAAAGCTTGATAAACAATTATCATTGCTTGGTTTGAAAAATTTGTACCCTCATGGTTGAAATCTTGGTCAGCCGTTGTTACTAGGAATATGTGGTGAAAAACCCCAATCCGGTGTACGATCAAGAACATTACTTGGCAAAAGATCAAGAACATTACTTGGCAAAAAATTTCGAAATTTTCGAGTATTGCTTGGATCCCTGACTAATCTGCTCGGTGCAAATATATCAGTTGGAGATGATTTGTACTGCGATTATATTTAGGGGTCATATACGCAGTTTATCTAAATAAAGATAAATGAAACATATTTCGGTCCATTTGGGCAAGATATCTTATTTCACGAATTTTAATATTAAAATGACCTACAATATGGTCTTCAATATCTTAGTGAAAATGTGATAAGAAATTGTTTCTGAATAGCATTTTGACACATTTTCATGCAGTGAAAAAAAAGCGAAGGAAGAGTAACTAGTTCAACGAATTTAGTTGAAAAATGAACTCATAAAGTTCTTGTTTCGACTCTTTATATTATTCAGTTGGCGAATTTTGCCATTTTCTCTAAATCTTAACATGCATTTTCTGCAAACTAACTTCTTCACTTATTCTCTTCAAACAGCAATGCGGATTTAACAAACTATTCAGTTAATTTATGTCATATCAAGATTTCAGGACACCTCAAAATATGAACCTAAACTTAACAGTTTTAGATATGAGTTTGCATTGAAATTTCATTTTTGTTGATCAAACTGAAAAATAAAAATATCTTTTCTCTACAAAAAATGAGCAATTAGCCCGTGGAAAAAGAGTATTCAACCAATATTTGCCACGTAAAGCTTCTTTTCCTGGTTTGAAAAAGTTAACATAAGTCAAGTTTTTCACTGGTTTGACCGGAAGAAAATCAGGGTTACAGTTAGAGGCTGACTTACAGGTAACCTAAACGGAAAAGGAGCCACACTAAAAGAGTTTTTTGTCTTCGCGACCCCCAGCAAAGGAAAATGCACTAGAAGAATAGCTATTTATACAACAGCGGGGGCCTTCTTTGGGTGGAGTTTATAAAAGTGAGGCTTGAAGAAAGTCGACAAGATCTAGACACCTTAAATGCGTTTGCTATTTCATGACGTCGAGTTTGAAGAGAAGAGCGAGGGCTTGCCCAAGCTTCTCTTCACACGAGAGGGCATGATGAAATGGCAAATGCGTTCAAGGTGTCTTGACCAATTGACTTTTTGAGATCCGAACTAGAATAAAACTACATGCAAAGAACGCCGCCGCTATTAAATACACACTTTTCTTTGACTAGAACCGCTTTTCAAGGTATGTTTTTCACTCGAAACCACTCAAAGCCAAATTTGACTCTAGAGAATGACTATTTTCTTCACAAGCGGATGGAAACTTAGCACTTTCCAGCCACTCGTGAGCACAGCGCCATGAAATAAGATTTTTAACCATGGTGTTTGGCTTTCTTTGTATGCCGGAGAGGGAACATTATATTGCTGAAAACCAGTCCATGTAAAAGAAAGCATTTTTCTCAATCCTTTCTCAAAACAGCTTGGAAAAATAAAACACAAAGATATTTTTGGGAACTCCTGTCTCAACACAGGCTCCTTCAAAGACGCAAAAAGAATGATTGACAACAACTAGGTAGAGCGGAATGAAAAGGTGACTCACATTAGCAAATGATATGTGATGAAGTTAACCATTACACCCAATAACTGATGATACTGGTTATGAAGACACAACACTCCGTTATCGTCGTTTCTGTACCGCTTAGGTAAATAATCTCCATGATATGTAGGCCATCCCCCCAACTTGACTTTGGTCACTTGATCATAATTCCAATTCTGAACCTCTTTAATCAGTCTTGCCGACAATGCCATATTGTCCTGGAGTGAATTCCAACCAGCAAATGATATCTTATAATTTGGAAGCATGTTAGGGTCAGTAAATACTTTTGTGTGATGATTAAACTATTTATTTGCAATATACGATAAAAGCAAGAATCTAACTTAAAGAAATAACAATAATGTGTCTTAGTCTCAATGACGTTTTAATATCAATCAGATCTTGAACGAGCAAAGATCAAATTGAAATGATGTGCATGGAAACAAGTCAGTTTTGCCACAATGCAACAAGTTTATGAAACGGCCAAATGAACGTTTTTTAATCAACATTGATCTAATTCAAGAAATAAATTACGTCAATCAAGATTTTTTTACTCATTCCTGTGAGGGAATAAAGTTCATTGCTTAAAATGTCATAATTGAAAAGCCACACCCCAAGAAATAATGCCATAGTAAAATGCCGCCACAATAATCTTAACAGCCCTGTCATTACTGCTAGACCATTTTCAGAGTCTCTAAACCTCGCGTCGTTTTTATATCAAATTTGCGCTTTTTGCCCGGAGTTTCAACGAAAAATGTTTCATCAGTTCTTATAACTCATTCCTGGACATACTTCACATCTAAAATAAAACACACAAATTAACTTTTTGACGAAGAAAGCTATTCAAAGGGATAAAAAATGTTAGATGAAACTGTGAGTGAGTGAATAGCGTCTGGAATCATAAAAAAATGTCAAAAAATAATATACCAACGCACAGGCAATCCTTGACCTATTTCATTGTACAATAAGGCTAAAAATAGTGTTATCTTTTGTGTCTCACTCCAAACAATTGGCGCTTTTCTTGACAGCTGTTTAGAGACACTATTTTCTCCACAATCAAATATTTACCCAACCTTACCAAATTTGCATTCACCACAAACTTGCGGAGCATCAAACGAGTACAATTAAAGCATTTCAGCGAACTTCAATAAAGAAATTCATGAAAAGAGCTATTTTGTGAGATACCCTGCAATTGGTACGGGCGACTGATCACGCATTTTGCCAATGTCCCACATTTGGCCTGCAAACAAAATTGGGTATACTGGTCACCTTCAAGTCCTGAGGCTAACTCCCTTTGACGTCAGGGCAAAGAAAATAAATTTCCCACTATTTTAGACTAAAACTGAGCATCATTGCTATGTCAAAGTAACACCTAATGAATGATTATTGCTGTGCACAAAATAGGTACATTTTTTAAATACAAATTCTATTTGACAAAGAAATTATGAGTAAGAGAGTTGGAACTGAACCTGCTCCCTATGTTCTTGACGTAAACAAAGAATTCCTCTTATTAAAGAATGTCAGTGGAGACTTAGCCTTGCTCAACCCTTGCAGCCACCTTGGATTTGAACTCGCCAGCTTCTGAGAAATCGGCCAAGCCCTCCTATCCTCCTCCTCGGCTGTTTTCTTCAAATCCATGAATGGCCACTTGGGTTGGGAATCCAAGTCCCCAAAGATGTCTTCAACACTCTCTTAAATAAAGTTTCCTTAGGGAACGGTTTACGGATCACGGAATATATATTGCGTTATGCAACCAGAGTTACCAAACACGTCTTTCTCGGACAGCCTCGGGCAAAATTGTGGAGGATGCTTTTTAAGTTGACCCTGTCTGATGTACTTGTTTCGTAGTATTGACTCTGGTCGGAACAACTTCCTCAAAGCTCCAAGCATCAAGTGCTCAGAAAGACGTTGTGCCCAAACAACTCAAATTTCATTGCATAGATCACTTCTTCGTCTCATGTTTGGCCTATAGGGGATGTCAAGTAAACGAAATTCAAGGAAAAATGTGGTCCGGCTCCCTGATTTTGGGCATTTTTGGGAGAGAGAACTAAGACAAACATCACAGTCAACTCGCACCATTCGCCCATTGAATTCTTAATAATCGAGTGATTTTGAGCGAGTTGTGTTACAAAACCCCACTAAATGAGCATATTTGGTGTTAATCAGTGAACGCACTATCAAATTGGCTCAATACCACAATGCTAATTGCCTGACAAGCATGTAAAATGGAAAAAAAATGTCAAAATCCAACGCATGCACAGTACGGTTTGGCTGGGCATGTTGTCTTCGAGTTTACTCCATGGAATAACGTCAGTTGTCCATGAACGCGTTTACTTGACTAGCCCTATTGCCGTGTATCAGAGGAGAACGACAGTGAAATCAGCGCGGTCAGCGCACCATTGCGGTTGAATTTTGAACCTTCAATTCCGTTCCAAAACAATTAGTTTCTATGGGCTCCGGATCCAAATCAAACCCATCATTGTATATGTTCGAGCTTTAGTGTTACTTATAAGGCTTAAGCTACTCTTTAGGCTTTATTTACTGCAATCACATCAACAGCAGATTCAAATTATGTAATATTCAATTAGGATTCAGCGGCCTTACGTCACAAAATGCGAGCAAAATGTAAACAAGGTTTGTCAGAGGTTGAAAGTGGGGGTAAGAAAAGTCTAAAGAGCAATGAGAGCAACCTCTGACAAAGTAAAGAGGCGGGAAATTCAAACTGATCGAAAATCATCATTTTCAAGGTCGGAATTTCATTTGTTCCAGTTGATAATTTTGTTCAAAAATGTTACAACACGACATTTTTGTAGCCGTTTCAGAATCTATCACAATTACAATCCTTTTGCATAATAGTTTGGGCTAGAAGGAAGAAAACTTCAGACCAGTACATAAATCTCAAGCTAATGTCGGCAAATCCCTTATGTACCATAAACTTGATGATGGTCTGAATGCAAAAAAACTCCAAATTGTCCCTAAGCTAAATTTCACAAGAAATTGCCGCTTCTTTCATTGAATGATCATTTATCAAACAAAAAATAGTGGCTAAGGTTAATGCAAAAGAGAATATTTTACCTAACATGAAATCATGAATCATGCAATGGGTTCAACCACATGATTAAAAAGCTTTGCTAACCTTCAATTGGAAATGCTCATCAAACTAAAAGGATTACTTCTGGCACCAACCCACATTTTGTAGAGAGGGGATCCATGCCTTCTTTGTGCTGACTCTTAGACTGCTTGGCTACACTAACTATTTACATATAATGAAGTTAACTTTTTGGTTAACAATGACCACCACTGGGCCTTTCAAATATACGCCTTGTAACTTTTGTCTTTGGAAGGTACATCAGTCCCTATCAAGTATTTTAATACCATTTAATAGTAATAGCTCAAATTGTCTATGAGCCAGCTAGAACTAGGTGTCCAAAAATAATAATTTATGGCTTTGTTGGGATGCAACCGTTTTTGTTATGACTTTTTTGACTAATGAATGAAAACAGATTGGATAAGATTGCCAGTACTCATTCAAATATGCGGCATACCCCTCCTAGTGCTGCACTCTTATGAGAAAAAGATAGTTACCTTTCTTTTTCAATTCTTCATGATTTCTCTTTAATCTCTATCAGAACTCAGAAGTCATGCTTGAGATCCGTGAAGTGTCCAATAATTCAACATTCTCCTATTTAAGCCTCTCAAGGGCAACTAACTTTAGAGGTTGTTGAAAGTCAGCTGATGGGTAACACCCTTATAAAGATTGCTTCACCAAAGGCACAGACAAATATCAAATTTCAAACAATCCTCTACCAAATGGCCTTGCTCGTCCAGACAGATCCTTCCTCATTTTTGGCTGGTTGAGCTGATTTTGTCTTCTCATCCCAATCAGTTGCTTGATTGATGAACATACAATTAAGTTTTGAAACATAAATTTCCTGCCCTGATTTTCTGGCATGAACAAGGAAGGGTCTTCACATTTGGCCTCCATGCTTCAAAAGTTGTTATTTCACAACTGTTACCACATAGTTTTATTGCAAAAAGAATACTGTTGCCAATTTGGCGCCAATCTTGAAAGAAACTGGCTAACCCATTTAGTAACCAGCCAAAGCTATTTTGGTGGAACATTATAAGATCCGTTTTCCTTCAAATTAGCCAAAAATTCTTAGAAAGCAATTAAAACAAGATTTATCTGTGTCAATACTCATTTAAATCATTACCATTAGCCTTGATGTGGGGATGAGCAATACGGGACAGCAGTTTTTGCGCTTGGTTTTTTTTACGGATGTTGAAGACAGAACCTCCTCACAGGTAAATAATAGACATTTTTACGGCAAAATATTGCGGACAAAGACAGGACCAGTATTAAACCTAAAGTTATGATATCAAAAAAAGGTGCGGAATAATATGCTACTTTGATCATTTTAAATGATCTACAAAACAAAGCGCGAGTAAGAGGGTGAATCCGGTTAACCCTGTACTCATGACGGAGAATCCACTCACCATGGAGGTGTCTGTCATCAAAATTGAGGGAAAAATAGTGAGAGAAGAGTTTTGTCGTTCTGGTCGAGGGGTGCACACTATGAAAGAAATCTTTTGAGCTTTAAAATATCCTATTCATGTGATCAAAATAATGATAAAGTGTGAAGAAATTGGTAAAAAGGTAAGAAAAAAGGGAAAAAGTTTTCCAATTTTGGGATGTAACAACTCACCTCGAATAGAAATGGTTGCAAAAAGTAAGGCATCATGACTATATGAAATAACTTTGCTGTTATGAAATAACGTTTCAAGCCTTGATAATATGGAAATTGATTTTCCATCCTCGTTTGATAGTACTGTGTTGGTGAAACAGTGGTTTTGTTGTTCAAAATTGAGGAAAAAAGTGACATTTGAAAAAAGGGAGTGAATAAGGTAGTTTCCAGCTAAAACATCAAATTATGTGGAAAAATATTTACAATGTAAAAAACTTTCAAGTGTGCCCTCTACCTATCACTGTTCGTTCGGAGATTTGAAGCCGACCCATGAACGAACAAGAAATTATTCCTTGAAAGAGGCCAGAGAGCGTGAGCGAGGACGCACACCATCGAATCAGTGGACCTTCCTTTCTTCTTTTTCCTCATCTATCGAAGACCGGGTCGAGGATTGGATCGCTTTTGTACAGGATGTCTTGGGCATGGCCTACTCCATGGCTTGGGGCAGGGTGCGCGAAGATCGGGGGGAAGCACCACCGAAGTACAGTTCCTTCTGAACAAAGCCAGCCAATGACTTGATCGGGGTGATCGGGGAGGACTCAGATAGAGAGGCAGGCAAGGAGGCAGAGGTTTAGCGAGGCAGGCTGAGAGCCAGCCGGGGGCTCACGAGGGCAGGGAAGCAAAAAGCAAGCAAGCAAGCAAGCAAGCAATCCAGGAAACCAGCCAGCCAGCCAGTCAGCATTGGACAGAGCAGCCACTCAAAGAAGATTGGGGCAGTGGACGGCGGATCGAGAGACTGGATCCAGAGAAATGAGTTCTTGATCATCTTGGAAAATGGATACCCAAATCATTCTTGCCCTGTGCTTGGGTATCACCCTAGCCACACCCATTGAACAACCCTATCTTCAAGAACTCTCGTGTGGCCAATACTTCTACCGAACACTCTTCATGGATGAGAGGAATGACGCGCTCTTCGTTGGTGGCATGGACAGGGTCTACAAACTGAACGCGGCCAACATCACCCACTCGGATTGCGACAAAGATATGGTGTACATACCTTCTTCGAGTACGGTCAATTGCATCTCCAAGGGCAAATCGGCGGATTTTGATTGCAAAAATCACATTCGAGTGATTCAGCCCATTGCGGATGGATCTCGTCTGTATGTGTGCGGGACGAATGCTCATCAACCCAAAGACCATGTTCTCTACGCCAATCTGACTCATCTAGCCCGACATGAATTCTATCCCGGCGTCGGAGATGGCATTGCTAAATGCCCATTCGATCCAGAGGATAACTCGACAGCTTTGTGGGTGGAGGAGGGCAATCCTGGAGGGCATCCGGCCGTGTATTCCGGAACGAACGCCGAATTTACCAAGGCCGACTCTGTGATCTTTCGTGGGGACATTTTCGATATCAGTACCGGACGACGAGAGTATACTTTCAAGCGGACCATCAAATACGATTCGCACATGCTCGATAAACCAGACTTTGTGGGCAGTTACGAGATTGGACAGCACGTCTTCTTTTTCTTCCGGGAAACATCTGTGGAGTTCTTGAATTGCGGGAAAACGGTTTACTCCAGAGTGGCTCGAGTCTGCAAGAATGACGTTGGCGGAAAGAATATTCTAAACCAGAATTGGGCCACCTATCTCAAAGCTCGTTTGAATTGTTCCCTATCCGGCGAAGTTCCTTTTTTCTTCAACGAGATTCAAGACATTTACAAATCTCCTGAAGACGACTCCATTTTCCACGCTGTCTTTGCCACAGGGTCAAATGGGCTGTCTGGATCGGCCATTTGCTCGTTCACTTTAGACGATCTTCAGAAGACCTTCGATGAGGGCAAGTTCAAAGAGCAGGCCACCACCACGTCAATCTGGCTTCCCGTACCTTCCACTCGGGTGCCAACTCCTCGACCCGGTACTTGCGTTGACGATACTCGAAATCTCTCAGACACAGTGCTTAACTTCATCAGGAAACATCCTCTCATGGATACGATTGCCCCACATGATCAAAAAGAACCCGTGTTTTACACATCAGATGCCATCTTTACCAAGATAGTGGTCGATTCTGTGAATGCCGGGAGTTACGGCAAAGACCGACCCTTTCACGTCTATTACGCCGGAACTTTGGACGGGCGGGTTTTCAAGATCTCTCGTTGGACCAATGAGCAAGGTGTCTACGAAACCCGATTACTTGACGTTTTTGAGGTGACCACCCCTTACCGCGTGGAAGCCATGACCTTGTCTCGAAAGGTAAAAGCAATCTATGTCACGTCGGATCATAGCATCAAGCAATTGAGTGTCGAAGTGTGTGCTTCCCGATACACTAGTTGCGTGCAATGTGTGAGGGATCCCTATTGTGGATGGGATAGAGAGTCGGGCTTATGTCGTCCGAAGCACTTTTCACTTCTTCAAGATCCAGCGGGAGAAGCTCCAGGCATTTGCGACATGTCAAATCCCAAGCAGAAGGTGTCTGCAAATTTTGGTGGCAGTGTTCATCTGGAGTGTGCACTTAATTTGCCTTCGTCCAAGGATAACCTTGCATCGATTGCTTGGCATCATCTGGATGCCAGAGGACGTCGAACCAAGATCAACTTCAAACTCTCAAGGGACAAGTTCATTATGACCCAAACCTTTGGCCTCGTCGTCTTGGGTGTAAACGAAAGAGATAATGGCGAATACCAATGCCACTACCATTCTGAGATTGTTAGCCACTATGAAGTGGCAGTAGATGCTCACAGATGCTCATCTCCAAACAAAACAGCCGACTACCAAAAAGTGTACTCTGAATGGTGTAGTGAATTCCAAAAGTACAAGAGCGCCCTCAAGACGTGGGAAAAGAGGCAAAACAACAAATGCTTGCCCAAAGAGGCCTTCTTGAAATCTCAAAACTCGGTTTATCGCACCGATTCTACCAATCCTTACGTGTAGAATGTGCAACCTACAACAACCCTGAGGGCACACGCTCTCCCTTCCCGATTCATTCAGTTTTTCTAATACTAAATGCCCTTTTACCAATGTAAAAACAGCCTTGTAATGAAGCCATTCCCCCTACTTCACACTGCAACATCACCATATTAGTGTCAATAAGTAGTAAGATGAATACTACCTTGCTGTTTTCCTCTCCCTCTGCAACTTTCACTCATAATGGAGGACTCTGAATCTCAACAAAAATAATAAAAAAACAGTATTACGATGATTTTTGTTCTCAGTGCTCGTCCTTGGTTTGCACTTGTGCAAACTGACGGTTAAAGAAAACATTCATTTTATTTGAAAACCCATCGTAAAAAAATGTACACTTTGATCTCTTCCAATATGTCTCCATGCATCGAGATTAGCACTACAATGAAAATGTTAAGTGTGAAATACATTGCCATCATTTCACATACCATGTTTCCCCAATGTATCAAAACGTTCAAAAATATTTTGCTTTCGTCATTGTATTCCATGAGCGTGGGTGAATAGTCATTCCTTTAATTCACACGAGACGGGTCTGTTTCAATACAAGATAGACTGGTCGTAATTCCAGGAATTGTTTTGGTAAGGAAAAGTAATTTTTTATCTATTATTGTAGAGCTTCTTGCATGCAACTAAGAGGTAACAAATCTCAGCTCAACAACCTCGTAAGAACAGATATGCACATTCCTTCAGTGTTGAAAAATGAACAAGTACCTTGGATTTGCACACGAACACTCGCATTGGTGGCAATTTTCTTCTCTCATCTAAAGAGAAAGTTATGTTTCTTCCAACATTAGCATGTGATTGTAATGGTTGGTCCAATCGATGCCGCTTTAATGAGCAATTGTACCAAGAGCGGGGTCGAGGGGGAGAATGCCTCGATTGCGAAGGCAACCGCGATGGACCTAATTGCGAGAGGTGCAGAATTAACCATTTCTTTTCGCCGATTCAAGACGCCTTTGGCCGAACCCCTTGCGAAGCCTGCAATTGTGATCCCACAGGTAATGTCAGTGCCATTGAATGCGTTTCTTGATATTCTCAATCATCGCAACTAAATAAGCACGAGCTTCCAGGATCAAGGAACTTACAATGTTCCCCGGAGGGCCAATGTGAGTGCAAACCAGGTGTTACAGGACCGAAATGCGATCAATGCGAAGCCAACTACTGGAACTTCGGCTCCTTGGGGTGCCAATCATGTGGATGTTACCCCGATGGAAGTGCCAATAATAATCCGAATTGTGACACCATGACTGGCGATTGCTACTGCAAGCAAAACGTTGAGGGTAAATTGTTCTTAAAGCTCCTTTCTCAACGAACCATAGCAACCTCTGTCTTGATTCAATTCTAGGACAGAGATGTGACCGCTGTAAGGCTGGCCATTTCCACATTGATAAAGGCAACGAATTTGGTTGCACTCCTTGTTTCTGTTACGGTCATACGTCTGAGTGCGATCTCAGCGGTGGATTTACGCAAAGTATGACGGTCGTTGAGAACCCTATTTTCTCTCAATCATTTATAGTGCACTAACTTGAGCATTCGTAATCATTTTACAGCCGTAATTAGGAGTGACTTTTCCCGAAGTAGCGAGGACTGGACCTCAAAGGAAGACCAACAAGATTTGCCCCTGAAATACGACGGTATCAACAAATACATCGGAGTTCAATCCAGTGGATATTCGTCAGGCCCGGCTTACTTCCTAGCCCCTCGTATGTACATGAACTTACATGACTGACAATGACATCGTTAATATGAAAAATGAATTCATTTTCAGCCGGTTACCTTGGGGATCAACGGGCCAGTTATAATCAGGATCTCAAGTTTAAGCTTCGAATCAATGACGTGGGACCAAGGCCTAGCGTCGAGGATGTCATTATTGAGGGGGGTGGGGCTAAGACAACCAGGATAACCTTATCAATCACAGATCAAAATAACCCACAACCTAGCTACGAGGTTCGTCATCTGGCACCTTTTCGTTTAGTTTTTGGATTTACCATCAGTCTTCGACAGATAATACATGCCACTCGAATATGTCTTGAAGTCGGCTCACCGTATGACATTTGATACAAAATTGCTTGATTTCCTCCAGATGCAAGATTACACGTACAGACTTCATGAGAATCCGGAATTCGGGTGGAGCCCGCGTCTGAGCTCGAAGGACTTCATGGCCATTTTAGCCAATATCACCGGAGTTATGATTCGAGGAACATATGTAAACCATGGAGTGGGATTCTTAGATGAAATTCGACTTGGCTCCGCTCAGAGGGGCGGATCTGGTTCTCCAGCTACCTGGATTGAACGATGTAATTGTCCAGAAGGCTATCAAGGTCAATTCTGTCAGCTCTGTCAACAAGGCTATCACCATAACAGTGGAGGACCGTTCGCCAGATGTATTCCATGCAGTTGCAATGGACATGCTGATATATGTGACGCAGAAACAGGTAAGCCGGGACCCAAATAATAGCTTGAATCAGTAGTGCCATCTTTGAAACAACTTTTAGGAGTAAATAACTTCACTCGTTAGGTAACCCTAGACAAGCCCTCTCGGTAAACCAGACAATGTGGATTTACCAAGCGTTTTAGGTTCTGAACAGATCGATCCTAAGTCAGTTTTCTGAGGGGAAGTTTTCTTAAAGCACATTTTCTTTGGACACATGATTAGATAAACAATTTCTGAAACGCTAGACATATGAAACAGTGGACTAAATGAACTGCTTTCAATATGAATGTGTAGGTGTCTACAAGATTTAGTGTTTTTGTTGTTTAATAAAGCATGTTAATTCAATTCGAAAATGTTACCAAGGTTTCGATGCGTTAATCCATGTCAATATCATTTAAAACTTAATTCAAATCAGGTAAAGCCTTTATTCTTGACCATGGTCCAAAGTATTCGTCACAATTTTGAGGGAGGGAGTCCGTTAAGTAGCACCTGACTCTTAGCCACTTTTTGGGAGGTTTTCAATAGGGCTTGTCAAGAGAACGAACGCCTTCGTGAACAAGTGACGCTATTCCACGGAGGAAAATTAAAGACAACATGCCCAGCCAAACCGCATTGTGCATGCATTGCATTTTAACATTTATTCCATTTGACATGCTTGTCTAAGTAAATAGCATTGTGGTATTAAGCCAATTTGATGTTGCATTTAACACCAAACATGTTCATTTTGTTTGGATTTGTAACATAGCTCACTCAAAATTACTTGGTTATTGAAAATTCAATGGATGGTGGTGCTAGTTGATTGTTATGTTTGTCTTATGGTACAGTTATACAACACAGATTTTCATACAATGTGTCAATAAAACTGCGACATACAGCACAATTGGAGCCTCACAGGCTCACAGTTTGGACTCGGAACCTGCTCCAACTTTCTGCGATCTGTGAGAGACTTTACAGCTTCATTGGAAGAATCGCTCCCAGCACGATTAAGCATGACCAAACTGAGAATATTTTGATGAGTAACAGAGCCAGTGAGCTCTTTTCTTTGGGGTCAAATTTGTCAATCAACAGATTAAATACAACTGCAATTTGATCAGCAAACTAAAATGGAGATTTCAGCATCAAAATGAAAAAAATAAATTCATCAAGAACAATTGTAACAAGCCAAATGTGGTCGCCTTGAAAGGCAAAGAGCAAGAGACTTCACGTAGGTGTGCAATCTCTATTTTTGCGCTATTTCTATCAAATTGAACCATTCAAAAAAGGAGTTAATGACGGTAATGACTCATCTTCATTGATCTAGCATCATATGAATGGCATTTTTTTCACTTGAATGGATTTTGAACTAGCTTCAAACTCTTTTAAATAGTATTTTGTATTAGATCATTGTTTCCACCAATCCAAGGCCCACTCAAACAATCAAGTTGATAAAACTCAAATCCATAAGGCAACAACAAATGTAATATATTGCTGATAATCATAATCATTGCTGTTAATTAAAATCATTACTTTAATCTAGAGGGCTACTTATTCTAACACAAAATCACTTTTCACTAGTTTTTGTTCTCCTACGGCTTATTTCTTTTGCCAGTTTTTCATCAGTGTTCAATGAGAACACAAATAAAGTTCAATGAAAAATACTCTGGAAGTTTAAACGACAAGAGGGTTGCCTGTGAGTTGTGAATCGCTCTTTTGTTGAATTTATGTGATAAAATTTGAGTTGTGTAATTGGACCATTAGTTCTCCCTCCCCAAAATCAGGGTGCCGGGCCACATTTTTCCTTAAATTTCCTTCACTTGACATGCCCTATAGCAAAAGCATACCCATTTTTTAAGAGTGACGTTGATATCAATGTGGGGCATTTTTCTGTAGTTCTAGATAAATTGCCGTTATTTTTTGGATTTTTTCCTTCAAGTTGTGCATATGATTTGGCTAATGTATGAATCATCGGAAATGGTGTTGACAAGGGTCTATGAGGCACAGATCAACATCTTACAAAGTAGTAAGCAAGAGGTTGAAAGTCAATTGCAAGCTTTGCTCTTTAGTTGGGCATGTGTACCAGGACTTAATCCTTCCCACCCTTTAGGATTTCCACAAGCATTGGCATGTTGAACGGTTTTTTGCATGTTTTTGCATTATCGACAATTTTTAACGCACGTTTATTTGCATAATTGGCCACATATATATGCACTTTTTGCACATCCTCAGTAATAACAAACCAAAATACATCTCATGATATTAGACTAAAAATATTTCCAATGGTTTCGAAAAAACAGTTGTATATAAAGAAAAAAAAGCAAACTTAGATGAATACTTCCTTTCAAGGATGAATGACTTGAAAATATAATTCAATCTCTTTATAAAGAGCTATTAAGACCCAAAAGTTCAAATCACCTACCAAAAAATGGTCATGACGTCATTTTCTTTTTCTGCTTCAATGTCCCAATTCCTTGTAATGGTGTTGTACGTAATCATAGAAAACCAAGTAATAAGTTATTTATGTACCTAATTAAAATGAGAAAATATCCGTTTATTAGACAAATGCAAAATATTGCTAAGACATTTCTAGAACCTGAAAAATCTTTGTAAGCAAACAAACAATCTTAAAACATTAGATTCAAAATTTGAATCGCAACACTTTATAGCTTTGAATCTTGGAAGATTTCCTGTATAATCTCAATTGCAGGCTTATTTCTAAATGCATTTAAATACATTATTTTTTGGAAACTTACTTTTCTTTTATTATGAAATAATATCAATTTCTGATTTTTATCCACACAAGCATGCGCCTTTGGAACTTTGTCGTCCAAATAATGTTCAGGGCTCCTTTGAAGGAAATCATACCATGACACTTTTCTAGCTCCTAAAATATAATGAATAACTTTAATGTACAGGCTAACAGGCTAAAACACTTGTATGCATGTATAGAAACATGAAACTTTCAAAAAAACAATTTAATTGGATGACATTTGTTAGGGCATTTCCTTCAAAACTTGAAAAGGTATTTTGACCGCGATTGTCCTCTTATGAACTCAAGGATAGCGACTACCAGTTGGCCGGTGGCGAAATAACCTCGGCAGGAGTGTCCAAAAGCAATGAGTATATTTTCACGATAGTCCATTGAAATATCTTGATACACTGATTGGTCATCAACCAGCACTGGAAGGTGATTTTATTCATGCATAAAATTATTAATGACAAGTACATCTATTGTGTAAGATATTTGCACAAACAAGTTCAGTTTCCCACCAAACATAAAGTCAATTAAGAATCCATATTGTTTGTAATGAAATCTAGATTATCTACTGCTCCATGAACGTCCTCACCTTTCGATTCACATGAAGGTCAGAATTCAGGGGTTCCTGGATTCCTGGACAGGCCCTCATTAGTTTTGCTCTTTTCAGGCGAATGCGCTTGTCGCGATAACACATCGGGCCACAATTGCGAACGTTGCAAGAAAGGTTACTATGGTAATGCACTGGCAGGAAACCCAGACGATTGTCAGCCGTGTCCTTGCCCAGATGGAGGTGCTTGTATGGAGATTTACGGCAATCCTGAGAGTCCAATCTGCATAGAATGTCCCATCGGTCGACGAGGTACGGCAAACGCATATGTATTCATTTCTTTTGAAGAACTGAAAAACTGGAACTCAAACTTGGCTACTAACCTGTGCAGGTCCTCGATGTGAGTTGTGCGAAGATGGCTATTTTGGAGACCCTATGGGTCGTCTGGGACCAGTTCGACCATGCCTAAAATGCGATTGCAACAATAACGTGGATTCTAATGCCATCGGTAATTGCAACAGCACCACCGGCGAATGTCTACGCTGTATCGACAATACGGATGGATTTAATTGTGAGCGATGTAAATCTGGGTTCTTTGGCGACGCCTTGGCTTTGAAAAAACCGGGCGATCCACCCAGTTGCCAACCATGTCAGTGCTACCCGGTGGGCACAAACCATAATGATGAAACTTTCCTTCCAATTTGCAATGGCTTCACGGGTGATTGCAGTTGCAAACCTCACGTAGTGGGGCGGGATTGCGACAAATGTGCCGATGGTTATTTCAACTTGGATAGTGGCATTGTATGTAAACGAGACAGCATTATGATGAAATATAGCCACTTACTAATGTCGATTTGATTTCAATCTCCAGGGATGCGAGGCATGCAATTGCGACACAATTGGATCTTTCAACGCGTCTTGCCATGTGCAAACTGGACAGTGTAAGCTTGCTGGGCAATCCCCGATAAACTGTGTACATGTGGGTACTTATCTGAACGAAACCTTGCTCTCTTTAGGTCATTGTCGAGAGGGTGTGACTGGACCACGATGTGACATGTGCCTTCCGTATCATTTTGGATTCTCTCAAGACGGATGCAAACCTTGCGATTGCGATCCAACTGGATCGACAGATCTGCAATGTGACCTTATTACGGGACAATGTCCTTGTCGAGACAAGGTGCAATACAAACAATGACACATGTTGTACCAAAATATCATGTGCAATACCTTGCATGGACTATTTTAGGTGGAAGGTCGACAATGCGACCGCTGTATGGAGAATACTCGCACCAAAGACACAGGAGGGTATGGGGAAAAGATTTGTGAGCCTTGCGATGATTGCTACAATTTAATCGAGGATGCAACCAATGAGCATCGGAGGAACTTGGCTGCCCTGGATAACTTATTGCAACAAATCGCTGAAAACCCAGAGCCGGTCGGCGGAGACTTTGAATACCAGTTGAGACAACTTCAAGTCACCGTAAAATCTACGTTGGCCGATGCTCGGATCAATTCCCAAAATGAAGAAGGGGGCACTTTGAGAGACAGATTAGAAAACCTTCGCATCAAACTAGAAAAAGTCATCAACTTGATCATGGAAGCCGACCAAGAGGTCCAAGATGCCAAAAATCAAGGGTCTGAAGCACAAAGAGACATGATGATGGCCAAAGACATAGTCGAAAGAGCTCGAGAGGGTCTTAAGTTAGCTCAACGTCAATTAGATACTCAGGGACAAGAAGCCTTGCGCCGAGCTCAAGAGCGATCGAAGAAGTTCGGAGAGGAGAGCGAAAAGATGACCGCCATCGCACGAGAAGCGAGAACATTGGCAGACGGGTAAGCAAAGCGATATGATTTGAGAATGCCCATTCTAATCACAAAATTGTCCTTTTAGCCAAGTTGAAGACGCCAATGAAATATCCAGCATTGCCAGGCAAGCTTATGATAAATCTACCGAAGCGTATAACTTAGCCCGGGATGCTTTGGAACAACAACACCGAACTGCCAATCAAATTACGGTTTTGGAGGTTCAGATCGGGGACATGGGAGACAAACTTCGAACCGTTCAAAGCCTGGCGTCTCAAACTCTACGTGACTCCACCGAGGCATACAATGAAGCACTCAACATTTACCAGCAAGCCAACTCGCTGGAGATCCCCGAGGTCGACAATGCGCAACTTGAAGATCAAACCGTCAAGGTGTCGAAAGAATCCAAGCGAATCCAAGATGACGCCACCAGACTCCTTTACGAGAACGGTCAATTACTAACCGAAGCTCAAGATAGGCGTGTTCAGTTGGAGGATCTCCTTCGACGTGCCGATGCTCAACAACGGCAAATTGATGAACAATTGGCAGAAATTGACAGTCATCGGGCGCGGGCACTGGATTCTGTTAAGACTGGGAACAACGTCTTAAAGGATGCTCAAAACACTCTCAAAACTCTGAAAGGCAAGTTGAAACTTGCTCTACTCTCTATCAATCTGGTTTTACTCATACACTTTGATTCTGGGCAGGTTTTGAAAGTGAAGTGAGCGAAAATGAGGAAACGGCCAGGGCAGCAATGGAAAACATTAACGATATTGAGAACATGATCAGAGAAGCCGAAGAAAAAACAGCCAAAGCCAGGAACGATATGGTTGGAGCTGACATTTCGGCCAAATTAGCTCTAAACGTCGCCACTGATGCCCAAAATATTG
Source organism: Tigriopus californicus (assembly GCF_007210705.1). Taxonomy (NCBI): domain Eukaryota; kingdom Metazoa; phylum Arthropoda; class Copepoda; order Harpacticoida; family Harpacticidae; genus Tigriopus; species Tigriopus californicus. Next base: position 8,461,858 of record NC_081449.1, on the reverse strand, counting down.
CGGGCGAAGCTTCCGAGAGGGCGGCCAACATTAGCTCTCAGTCGGAAATCACTTTGGAACAAGCAAATGGATTGGCAGATTCTGCTCGATCTCTAGCTACTAAGTTGGCTGAAACCAAAGAAGTTGTGGAAAGCAAAGAAGAGATCGCCACTGAGGACGAACAAGCGGCAATTTTGGTAACATGGGGGAAAATGGTCCTCCTTATACATGAGCTTTGAAAACCTTTTTCTTTTCTTCAGGCTCTGTCCAAAGCTAATGAAGCTCAGCAAAAAGCTGCCCGTGCTAATCAAAAGCTAGCCCAAGCCAAGAAAGAGCTCGAAGAAATTGCAGCTATTCTTTCAAGAGTTGTGGAACCTGGTACGCATCTAAAGAACTATTTATATATGTGCTCTTGAAATTTGTATTTAATCAAAGGTCAAAACGAAACCTCACCTTTCTAGAGCCAGGGCTATTGGAAGAGCTTGCTCGAAGAGTTGAAGAAGCGGAGGAGCAATTCCAAGCCGAGGATCTTGATCAAAGATTAAAGGATTTGGTTTCTGCTAAACAGAGACAGGTACGTAAAGGGTTTGTGCTTAAAAATCTGGATCGATTGAGTTCCGTTTATGTTTCAATTATGTGGAACTGCATTCTAAAACCAATTGCCCTCAACTTAGGCTACGCTTCTTAGATACTACAGTCGAGAAGTTGAGCGTCTCAAATCGGAGATGAGGAGCATCAGAGAAATACGGGAATCACTCCCAGATTCATGTTGGAACCGTATCCGTTTGGAACCTTAGGTAGCCCAATCACAAGGCAAATTTGACTATAAGTGCTTGGGGAAAGCAAACCTTACATTTTATTTAGTATTGGTGATGGTTCATATATAATTCATATGGTCGTGGTGGGTGACGGTTAAGCCCTCTTTAAATCATCTCAATCACACATCCTTTGCTTTTGATTTTACCCTCAACTCATTTTTCAGACGGCCTCAGTTCGAGACCTGGAAAGAGAGCTCAACTATTTACGCGAGGAATCGGAAAACATCCAAGCTATTCGGGATTCACTTCCAGATTTTTGCCCCAAATCCAACGAACTCTGCTTGGAAGACCAATGTTGAAACTGATGTTATGTATAAGTACGAACCCAGCGTTGTCAACCTATTTTTAGGACTCTCAAGTTAAATTTGTGTACAAGAGAACGAGTGAACAAGCTAGGTTATTTACCTAAATCGAAATAATATTTTGTCTCGACGCATTTCGCATCATTGCATACATATTATATTCAGAGTGAGGTCACAATAATTTTTGTGGCAAAATAAGCATCCTTTGAGGACATCCATTCACAAACATTTTTAGTAAAGCCACAATAACTGGAAAAGCATGTGCCTTGGAGTGCCTAGTTTGGATGTAGTTTTTGTAGTGGTTGTACTGATGCTGGTAATTGTCATTGTAGAGCCCAGTAAAGTTAACTGATCCAATTGTTAGCTTCTGCTCCGGGATCGTCTGCAAAACTAAATCAGGTTAGAAAGTGATTGCCAAATTGCTTCATGACGATTTGAGTCATGGAAGGCTATGTTTACACCGACAAGAGGGAGGGGGCCGTCCTGACTGACCTGTGTTTTTTGCTTTTCTTTCTTTCCTTGGAGTATTTCCTCAATTCATCCTCATAAGGAGCGCTTCGCTCTTTCCTAGAAAACGCGATAATTGGTTAAAACATTCATAAACACAGAAAGTACAACAAGATACTACATACCTGGAGGGGTCGTCCCGTCGCCGATTGTGGTCACGATCTCGTGATCGAGAGCGCCTTCTTTCTTTCGTTTTCTTATGACTCCGCTTTCGACCGTCATCCCTCGATCTCGAACGTGATCGTGACCTAGAGCGTTTTTTGCGAGCATGTTTGTGCCTCGAATGCTCCCGCTCTCGTTTCCGATTGCTATCGCGATCGTTTTCGTAGCTCACATCTTTTGATCGAGACTCGCTCCAATCTCGAGAGCGCCTACTCGTCGTTTTTCTGGCATCTGGACTTCGATGATCCATTCCTCTAGGCTCTCGATAGTTTGACCGATCGTCAGATCGCTCAGAAATCTCGGTTTGAGGTTCAAAGGACGCTGTACCGGCTGAAGTGCCACTGGGGTAGTACTCTTCGAGGTTGGCATTGATTTGTTTCTGAAAATGGGAAGAAATGCACATTTAACTGGTATTGATAGCTCCCATTGCGTTGGATCAGCGTACTAACACTGTGATCCAAACATACCTGTGTGTGAACTGGGATGCGAGGGAATCTGGTATCGAACCATTCCAGCTTCTCCAAGAACGATTTGACCATGGCCCCGATTGTAATTTGCTTCCCACCACCTGCTTTAACGTCAATCATCTGCATGGCGAAGTTAAAAAAATTAAAATGCAACGTTTGAAAGCTTAATAACTTTGAACATCAGTGCTTTGGATGATCAACACCCACCTCAGTGTCCTCGAGATAAGGTTCGAACCATTCCCATAAGTCGCTTGGGCTTTGCGTATACCTAAAAACGGACCAGATTACATTATGGTTTATTCGAACTTTTGCTCAAATCAACTGACCTGATGTACATGAAACCAAGGCCTCGAATGTAAGGACTGTCACTGTGATTGATGAGGCCATTTAATTGTTTGCGAGTCAACTTCAAAGTGCCCAATTTAAATAGAAGGCAGTAAGCTGATGAGACGATTCCACCAGCCCCGACCCCTCGCACTCCTCCACACATGCCCGTTTGACCGGAGGTCTTCTGAAACAATCCAGACGAAATCAAATCAATATGGAATTTCGAACCAGTCCCCTTTATTCGAAAATCGTTTCTCACTCGAGATCCTCGTTCCCACGGTTCGAGATGATCGACTTTGTAGTAGATCTCATCAATAACCTCATGATAGGTCTTGAGGGCAAAGAGGCTCACTTTAAAGTAGGGAGATCCTTGGATATTGGTAAGAATGAGATTATTGATGTTTAAGGTGGCCGCATTGCCATGAATGGGCAAGACGTTACCCTGTTTGGGATTCTTACAAACGGTGGGATCGTCGTCGTCTTCCTCCTCGTCAACATTGGCATGGCCTCCGTTGTAGTGGGCCTCATTCCCGTGAAAGGGGGCGCCTCTGGCCGCCTCCAGCGACAGAGACGACGAGGACGAAGACGCAGGGGGAGGAGCATGGACCACGGCTGAAGGGTGATAGTACATGATCAAATCTCCTAGACCTTATTATACCGGATTTGATTACGCTAACAACAACGGATCCGTTTACTTCTTCTCGTCTCTTCTTTTTCCCACTCTTGACAAAGTGATCTTGGCCTCGGTTTTCACCTCGATCGGATTTCACACAAGACGTTCGTCCATGGACGGAGGACTCGAGGGAAACAAATGCACACACTTTGTACACTTTGCCAACAACTCAGCAGGCAAGCTAAACCACCATCGAAGGGAGGGGAACTGATACCGAAGTCAAAAATCAAGAATCGGGCCAAGCCATTCGGGGTTCCAGTGGTTTACAAAGGCCAAGCGATGAAGCCAAATCCAGATGGGCTAAAGTCTGGTTGAAGGCTACCGATCCAGCCACCTGGACAGACACAAAGATAGACAGCCAGACAATGGGAGGACGAGTTAGCGGGTGAGCATGAAAAGGGCGATCAAATCCGTAGTGGAATGGATTCGGAGGGAAAAAACACCCGCCTGAATGACTAGACCGTAAACCTAGGCTCAAGGCTTAGGAGAAGCAGTGGGGGAATGATGTGGAACGGGAGTGATGCGAGAGATTGACTGCTTGGACGCTCTTGGGTGATCTGAAAACAGTCCCAATCCTGATACTGGAGGTGAGAAGACTAGGTGAGACCAACGTTGGAAAAAAAAGAAAAAAAAAGAGTGACCAAATCAGGGTGACGAAAAATTGGGTTCAAAACTACGCGTACCACTAATCAATCAGCTATCATCAATCTCAATGAATGGCTAACCTTATTAAGAACACATCACAATCCTCATTGTTTCTATTCGCAACCATTCTTTGGCTGTGTAATTTCATTTCAATTTCTGACTTCTTTTCAGCTTTGCTTTGGAACTTCGCGGTGAAATCATGTTCCAAATTTTAGACACAGTCTTCTGAGGAGGATAAATCATCCCAGCTTTAAATCTTGTCTTCGATTCAGGAAGTGCTAAGGTCTTAATCACCGACATAAACAATAAATACTGGCGTGTCAATCGCTATCCACCAGTAGATCTATCCTCCGTTCGTACCAATGTCAAGCAAAAAGCCGCGCAGTAACAGACAATGAGACTAAAATGATGCCAAGGGATGCGAGTTTTGGGTCGATCAGGCTTATCTCCTATCCTGGCTTCTTTTCAGTGTGAAATTGTGGTCAACCGACATTTGTATGCTCTGGCACTGATACGGTCAGAGAATCGCGGGTTCATTTTAACATAACATGATTGTGACAAGCGTAACAACACGTTAGATCGACGAAGGTCATGGACCCCACCACATTATTGTTTTCGTCGAAAAACGCTCTCATGTGGATGGACCCCGGGAATGATGGTTCTTTGGCAGAACTGTTTCGACGAGGGCAGATATCTGCCGACACACCTCTGAATCAAGTGCACGATTTCATGGACAACATCGGGCAATTGTTTTTGCCCATCTTAGTGGCCAGAGAGAGCTTGGCATCAATGCGGCCCAGTGCGATTCTGAAAATAATTGCCGGACGTCGTTTCTCTGTGGTGATTCAAGACTCTCATAACTCTGTGATCCTAGTGATTGGATCAAGAGGACATGTATTTTTGACACATTATGCCAACATTGTTGCCTCCATTTTAGACTTCTTGTGTGGACCTTTTGAAAAATTGATGGAACATCAACTCATCCTTCTGAGAACTTTGTTACAGCAATGGAGACACGCCAGTATTCAAAATATGACCATGTTATTGGGAGGCATTCCACAACCATTACAAAGTCACCTCAACCAGGTCACTGCTAAGAAACTGATCCACGAGTTGTCCCTACCAAAGACTTTGGTCGAAATTTTACTGCTTCGTAAGGATCAAGTCCAAGTTCTAATGAAATCAGACTCATTGACTTGGGTCGATTCGGTACACAATTTTTTGATCCCTTTGGTGTTGCGGAGCATGCCAAAAGACGCTGTGTTGAGTGCCATTCTTCGAGATCAGTATCGAGGACACCGAATTCCAGCCATCATCAAACGAATGGATCTCCACGAAGATCTGACGTTATTGATCATTCAAAACGCCATGAGCCTAAATCATGACTTGAGAACGCTAACCCAAATGGCGCACCAAGTATCGGTTCTTTTGGAGGAGAGTAATGCAATAAACTTTGATGCGACTGTGGCACGGCAATGCTTTGAGAGTTTGCAGAATTATTGTCAAACTTTCCGGTCAACACGTGCTCGAGCTTTGCAGGAGATTCTTCAAATACTTCAAGACGAGCCTTTGGCCCACGATCGGCTCCGTCATTTAACGACTCGAATTGAATCTCAACTTTCCAATTTTTTCTCAGATGTGCTGGCATCTATTCCGCATCAATGGGAAGAGCCCTTGAATGACGATACATTAGCGACATTGAGAAGAATTATGATGGCTATACCTACAACGAACCTAAGACCGGAAACCAAACGGATTCATCTTGATGCGACTCCTTCCAAATCGCGTTACATCCTTCGCGATAATCATGTTATTACTTCTCTGGATCATTTCAGCACTGCAATAATGGCTCGTGGGACTGATTCGACCTCAAAAAAGACGCCTTTGGATGACAACCATTCAATTAATGTGATTCAAAATGAGCCAAATCTGATTGTGCTCAGGTTGGTACCAAATGGTGGTACAATTTACGCCTGGTTGGAGGATAGGAGCTCCCTCAGGATTTGCCCGATGTCGACTCAAGTTCGGACTCAAATTATTGCCCACTTGAAGAGTCTGGGTGGTATCATCACATTTTGCCCAGTTCGGATGGCCGTGACTGATCTCATGGGCCACACAACATCAGTCTATCACGTAAAATACCTGGTGGAATTTTAATCCTGAAGGCCATAATGACAAATATATAATAAAATTCTATAGATGAGCCAACTGTTTTTTTTTCACGAGATGGAGGATGATCGAGCAATCAATCATGGCGTCATCATCTTTTGCTATGAGCGTCCACCTGGTGGTGCTTTTTACTTAGTCGATTTCCTGGTACGTCTGTTCCAAGCAAAGTTTAGAGCGTAGGACTTGACCTTGGGTGCGCGTTCCTTAGGATCCTCGACCCAATAGGACCACCCGTGTTTCTCCACAAAGGCCGTGGCTTCTTCCTTGGAGGCGAAATCGATTTGCATATTGGACAGGGGATCGCCGGACGAGGCCCAGCCCATCAGATTGTTTTCCCACCGTTGGCGAGTGTCGAACTCGATCTTCCAACGTCGCACACCGGCCGTGCCGGATTGCATGGCATTCTTGGCCGGTCGGAAGATCCGGACCGAGCGCTCCTTCAAGTGCTCCTCCGGCACGCCAACCACGGGGGCCAAGTCGTTGGGTCCCTGGACGACGATCTTCTTATTAACTCGGTAAGGGTCGTGGACCTCGATTACGGCGTCGGAAGCCTCTTTCAAGGCCACACGCGAGCCATCCACGCCTTTTTCTTCCTTGGCATGGGAGTTCCGAGACGTGCCCAAAGTTCGTACGCCCACAATGGAGGAGGTGGGGGTGGAGCAGGAGGCCCTGATCCCGGAGAATAGAGCTTGTCTGAGGACAGTAGCCATTGTTTTTTTCGCAGAGACACCTAGCAGGCAGATGAATCACTACGGGACTAATTCTCAAGTCACAACTTCGTTTGTCAGCTGAGACGTAGACCACGGATCTCCCGGACGTGTTGTCACTGCACAACCTTCGAATAAGACGTGATCTATATTCCTTATAGCTTAGTGAGCGCTCCCATTGTTCTCAGGTAAACTAAGAAGATATTTTAGCTTCAGGGCCTTAACCATTGGCCATTTCTTGCCAGAAGCCTTTCTTAAAGGCAATAAGAAATCCAGAGTCAGTCTAACTAAAACTATTTATTTGCTCACACTTAGGCGCACGGATATCATGCATCAAGCATCTTTAGAAGGAAAGAAAGGATCACGTGCCAAATTGAAAGTGTACATTTGACCTGATACAAGAAAAATGGATAGATAGGTAAATAGATAGATGAATAAATTAATAAATAGATTTCAGTAATGCTTTGATGATGATTAGATACTTTCAGCAACTAACTTTTAGTTAGGGTTTGCATCTGAATGTATGAACTTTTTCACGTGCATGTAATTCCTCAGGGTCTAGGCAAAAGAGAGACTACATCGATAGTCAATTATGTTACAAAGGCCAAGCTGCAACATCCATGGGGACTTGGAAGTAGACAAAAAATGAAATGAAGAAAGAAGAGACCAAGAAAGGTAAAGAAAAAGAAAATATAAAAAAGAGCAAAATATTTATTTTAGTTTAATCAGTTACTTAGAAATGCAAAACAACTTCAGGAATAAGAGTAGATTGTTGGAATACAATACCATTTAATGCATGGAGTGGTCTGATATGATTGAGTAACAGTTAACCAAGGATAGACATGTTTGCTAGTTGTGGCATAGAGCAAATGTGTAGTGACATCATCACCCAGAAATGAACCGAAGATAAATAATGCCGTAGTAATATAACGCCTTGAATGATTAGGGTTATATAGTATTCAGCGTAGGTAAGAACTTTACCTAAAATCCTTTGTTTTTAAATGTCTCCAGCCTGTGTCCTAATCCGGGAATAAGACCAAGCGTTAGCGAGAGATGGGGTATTTCATGTGATATGCACCATAAATTCAATCCCTTGGATAAAAGGCTACTGTAGGGCTTGAACTTTTCTTTGGTTTTAAATAGGGCGCTAGCTTGGTATAACTTGCTGCCGTGCTCACTTCTACGATTCTATGCCTTAGATGACACACTTTTAAGTTTTTACCGTGACTTTGATCGTTTTGTTCAGAAATAGCCAAATCAGCCTTTAGCAGGACAATATGTAGTCGTTTTGCTGAAGGATTACAATGAGATCTAAAAGCTGGCGAGGGATCCCACTGATCAATTCTGGCTTTGCTGAGTACTACAGACAGTGGTCGGACCGTTACATGACGGGTGTGAGTGTGCAAATCGTGGAATTGCAGGGCAAGAGAAGGCAACCAAATCTGTACTCTTTTTCTGTTACCCTATGTGACATATTTAACTTGATAAAAAGTTAATTTAGATTTTAATGATAATTTGTCGTCTTATTAACATTAGTCAGGGCTAATTTCTATATTCAAACAATGTTTTTATACATAATCTATTTTAAATATTTTGAACGGCATCAATATAAATGTCAAAGGAAAAGTTGCGATCGAAATGAGCTCACGCCACATTCATTGGAGAGAACCTGGGAATGAGCCGCCAAGTTGTCAATGACATTAGAAAGAGGTTCAAAGCCTGAGAAATCATTGTGGATCCTGGCTGTGATTAATGCTTTCAAACGTCGAATTAAGACGAATCAATCAGGGTCACCATGGGTGTGAAGGAAACCAATGTCCGCAAGACCATAAATTACCTTGGCCCCATGTCGAGGGCTGGGAAGAAGATTCATCTCATCATTAATACAACCATGCCAAAAGATTTTTCCCATCCAAGTTCTTACTCAATTAAAGAAAGAGTGGGGCTCGTAAATGGATGGTCTCTAAAGCATATTGCAGAGAATGCCATCACGACAATGCCTGATCTAAATTTCCATGATTGTTTGGGCCCGCACTTCGTCAATTCAAGGGGCTTAAGACCAGGCACAAATAAAGGAGCCAATCACCAAATCCATAATGAACTGATCGGTCAGAGGGCCAAAGAGGGGGAGGGGGCACATGTACATGCTACCAAGTGTCTCAAACCCCAACAAATTGATTTTCGACAATCCACTTCAAAATGCAATAAAGACGGCAAAACTACACTTTAAAAGGGATAGTACAGCGAAGCAGCTGTAAGGTACATGAGTGAGAGGAATGATACCTAGGTAGTCTTTATGATCATGTTATTTCAAGCATCGACAACTAGACACAACATGGCTACACACAGCCTTTGATGTTCCACTTTTCCACTTGAATTCATTTAAATCACCTCTTTCTTGTCTTACGGATTGGATAGCACTTGGATAGTATGTGAGAAAGGTCAGTGGCTCAACAAAAAAGATTGTTAAACAGGCGATTCTGTGGAAATCAAACCCAGAAAACTGAACCAAAGTTCTTAGATTTTTAATCATTGATCCTTTGGCAATAAAACATGTTCGGAAATCAGTGTTCGAAATATCTTACATGAAGTTCAATATTCAGCATAGTATTCAGTCTTCAACGAGCATATCTTGGCTTATTTTAAAGTTGCTTATCAGACCCCAGGCTTATAGTTTGAGCAAAAGGAACTCCCTTAAACATAAATTAGCTCCTCTTGCAATTGGTCCCTCTTGTTAAGGCTGCAATTATGATGCTTAATCCAAACACTTGTCAATGGCATTGAACTACAGATCTTTTCAAGGCATTGAACAGCGCCCTCTTGGTCGCCAACTAAGTGCAAACAAAATGTTGTGAAGATTTCAGAGTTCTGGGATTTTATCCTTATTTTTTCGTGAAAAGTCTGAATTTATGTCTTTGAAATGTGATAGATAATCGCAAGATATCACAAGATTGATACTAATTGACAAAAAGTAAAAAAAAAGATTATCAAAAAATACTTTTGTGGTTTGATGTATATTATTATAACTGATAAGCAGCAGAAATAAGGATTTATAAAACCATGCTTGATAGCCATTGACGAATATCAATGGTTAAAATGCATCCCTTTTTATTTGAATTTCCGGTCAATGGCTTGTCCTTTTCTTTAAGCGAGATTTTTTATTATTTGCCTAACATAAAAGTTAAATCTGTTATTTTTGGGTAGATATAAAATTTGGTACAATTTTGCTGCCTAAGGGCAACTCTTAACAGTAAGTTTGGCAAAAATATTGTTTTTATGTAATTCCCCCATAAAAAAAAGCATTTTCAGATTGTATTCTGATCGGGAAACGATGATTACAAAAGTTTGATGCTCTATCAAGTATATAGTAAACGGTCATTGCTTTATTCCTATTGGGATATCATAAACGTTGGGAGTTGTACCCTTGTAGGATTTGAAATGTTCCCCAGAAGAGTTGGTGATACATTTCCTAAGTTGCAACGTTTAAGCAATAAGTTATTCAGCATACAACACCTTGATAAAGTGCGGCATTTTAGAGCCTATTATTTCTTTGTTTGTATCCAGACGAAGCGGAGGGCGCTACCTCCGCCTAAAATGAAAAGGGCAAAAAAGCGATGAATTGGAAGGTTTAGATGCTTCAGGTTCTTTTTCATAAAACCATCAACAAAATGAGCGACATGGGCCGTGTGCTTGCATACGGCTCCAGGGACATGTTTTGGCCAAGACCCATTTTTTTCCTTTTTAGCACTACTATGGCCTGAATCATAGATGTTATAACTTATAAGTTTGAATCTAGAAATAGACACCTTGACACACATCTCATTCAAAAAATAACAAATGCTTGCCCGTCATTAATAAGGGCCCTTACTTGCAAGGTCACACGGCCCAAAGAAAACGGGAAGAGACAGTAGATTACTAAATAAACTGCTCTTGCCTTGCCTTGAACACAATTTCTTTTCTTGACATTATGTGACCCGGGGCACTAACTATGAAAAATATTTGGATAGAGCTAGCCAAAAACAACACAAACGCATTATAATTCAATAAAAAGAAATTAGCCTAATGGGCCCTTTATTTGGTAGAGGCTGAACGACAAAGCGCTCTCTGAAGTGCAGAAAGTAAAACATATTTCGTGGAGAGTAAGGGGGCTATGGAGTATAAAGTCATTAAACCAACGTTACTGATCGTCTCTGGCTCCTATCATCTCAGTGGGCAAATAAACCCTACTCAGCCCGGCAATTTCACTGTCGATTCAGCGAGACGATATAACTTGAAACACAGGAATTTGAGAAGCAAGCAGTGCCTATGTATTGATTCAAAACTAAAATTTGTGATTCATACCATGGTAGTGGTAATAATTGGAAAAGATGTGTTTTGACCCAAACATCCCAGGAGCCATAAGAAAGTCAGAATCCTAAATTCAGCTTTGCTCAATATTACAACCGCATTTTTTGCTGAATATGTCAATGAAATGGGTTTTTGATAGAGTTTTACCCAATTACCCAAAGGGGTGCAGGTTATTGTCCAAAGGTTGTTTTTGCATCGTACAGTGTTCTATCACATCTAGAAAGACTGCAAAGAAAAATGAGCTTTTTCGAAAGCTGCGAGTGCTTGGGATTCCCCGATTGAGGATTAGGCGTTTTGATTGGAACTTTGTCCAAATGTTTCCAGAACATTTTTATTCAAACATTTTAGGGAAAAAACATATTTGCTTGTAAGTACTGAGCAATTTTATTCAGCACAAGATGTTAACATTGGAAGAACCAAGTACCTATTTTTAATAACCCTCGTGAGGCTTTAAAGTGTTTTCTCAATTAATTTCAAATTTACTGCAGGGAGCAAGATCCCTCCCTGAAAACATAGATGAGTCGAGTTTACGCTACCCATTTATTTGCCTCGCTTTAAAAAGTAGATGGAGGGGTCCTTTGTACTCTAAAATTAGTACAAATTTGCTTATCGTGGAAAGTTCCCGTCCACAGCCGATGCGTTCTTGTACCGAAAATGGTTCATAAATTGTATTGAATTAACGCAAAGCACTTCTTAAATATGTATTGTCGCATATTTGGTAGGATGCAGCTTCATTTTTGAGTAGCCATGCCGCCAATAAAGGTAGGAATAATTAAAATGTGACTTCATTTTTGGCAGTTCTTCGTTTTTCGTCTGGCTAGATTGCCACTTAAGGAAGAAGATAGGATAGGTTATCATGGTATGGGACCGTTGTGAGTTGTGAGCCTACTAGGAAGGATGGAGATGCGTCTACGAATTTGATCCTCAGTAGTTCGGGATTTTTCTATGAAGTCACTTGAAGCGCGGAATACAAAACTATGAGCGATTTCCCATCCATCTTTGGGCGTACTAGTGGTATTCAGTTTTGAGCTTGTCTCCTTCTTCGCCCAATTCTAAGCCCATTGTCCAAAGTTGGATAAGAGAATAGCTGAGATCGTTCAAAATGCACTTGAATCAGTGACTGAACCATATTGCACTGGGCTAGAAGTCGAGAACATCAAGGGAACCGACACTGGATCATACTTTTTTTATCGTGTCAGTCAACCTTAGCACCAAATCAAGAAGCCTCTCAGAGGAGACAGAAGCAGAATTCCAAACAACACACCCACCACCACTTTTCATGATCTGGGTCGGTCTCATAAGGAGTTTGGCCATTCAACACGGTCACGCCTCCGTTGGCGATACTTCCGTTGGAGGAAATCGGCTGCGATTGGAGTTGCTGTTGATGAATGGAAGTGGGCATAGGTCGTTGGAGGGGACTGCTCTGATTGTTGTGGCCAGATCCGCCATTGGATGGGATGGGCGGAGGCATTGGTCTCGACATGGTCGGATGGTGCAAACCAGCCGTACCCCCATTGAATGGATGATGGTGATGGTGGTGGTGGTAGGCCACGGATGAGGACGAATTGGTCATATTCGTCGGAGGCGGGAGAGGCGCCTCATAACGCTCACTGCGGTCGCTTTTCATCATTTCCACCATAATCAAAACGCGTTCTAACGCCACGGAAGTTCCATTTTTGTTGCAGATTTTGTGCTTGACGTCGTAGTGGTCGAGTGTGTCCGATCGATACTTTCGAGGTCTTATCCTTTGTCGACCAAAAGGGATGGTTGCCAGCGGGTCCCAGCATAGTAAAGCCTCTCATGTGCGCGAGCGACCCTGCCAATGTGTTCTCATACAGGATGGGTTAGTCGTGCCTGTGCCACTTGAAAGATCCACCAGATTGAGGGAACATGAAGAGACGTAGGACGAGGAGGAGGACGAGGACGAGGAGGGGAGGACGAGAAGGCGAGCTTTCTCGACGATTGGTTGCCATCGAATGACAAGAGACCACAGTCTGAGAGAGGATCAGAAACAATCGGGTCAGGTGTCTCATATGTATTTTGGAACATATTGGTGCCATTCATTCCCGAAACCTCAATTTCGGCAGGCCCTATGATTGTTCGTGGTTGGCGATTTGACCACTTGCTGATGGCAAATTAATTTATTCCCAAGAGATAGAAAATTGACACTCTAAAAGAAACGGGTGGGTATTATTTATTTGGATCGACTACTTGAACATTTTGCACTTGAAATAGAAGGCGCATGCAAAATATGTGACAAAACACAATGCGGTTTACGTTCAAGATTACAAATGATACGCAAGGAACCAAAATGGTTGCCCTCATTGGGCATTGATTTTTCTTGACATTGAAGGCTGCAATGATTCAAATGATAATTTGTGTTAAAGGGTGGCTCTGTATGGCGGGGAAAATATAACAGACCTAAAACACTGCTTTGATACTCTCTCCGTGGTGAATTCGACTCAGGCTCGTTTCTTTTTCAATATGTTTCGTTGCCATTTTCAAACTTCATTTGATTAGTCATCAGTTATATTACTTGTGCTCTAAAACCGCACTCAAACTATCAGGAAGCAGAATGGCTCCCTGCAAAGATTTCAGGGAGTATGCTTTTGCCTTTTGCACCAGGGAGTGTCAAATTTGGGAATAGCCCCAAAGCTATTAAAGGCCCGATCAATTGGTTATGCTCTCATTTCCTGTTTAAGAGGACTGATGCAGATTTCCGCCAGCTTGCCAATTACTGATGGATCGAGTCAAGCACGGACTTCTAGAGACGTGAACTGCGAACGGAAGCAGACATTTCCTGTCTCCTAAACCGTTCACTTTATTCCAAATAAGCATTTGATACGACCACAAGACCTTGTTGAATATATAAACTTTGGCCAGATTTGAGCTCAAACAACGCTTAAGGAATTCAGGAGATATGTCCAAAGTTATGTAATAAGCGCTACACAAGATTTGCATTTTCGGTCTGCAAATAACATAAACCTTTAATTGAAGAGATCTACGTTTCTTATCTTATTGAACTAATTCAAAAAGTGGCTTAGAGTTGCCATGACTAAGGGCAGACCGATTTGGCTGGAAGCTCTTTCACAGTTCATATTTCTAGAAGTTCGTTAGCCAAGCTTTTGAATCCCGTGAACCAAGCGCTGGGTTACAAAGTGGCAACATCTGCCACAAGGCTATTGCCTTTGCATTGATCTCTCGAGATCTAACCGCAATAAAAAACAGGGATGTCCCTAGCGGAAGTTGAGAGCATAAAGAGCGTCCTCTAGAGTCTGGCTTTAAACGAGGACGCTCTATCTTGGTCCTCGAAAATCATTGAAATGGGGCTGAAAATTTTAAGACACCAAAATCTTCCAATTGGGATTATGGATAAGATTGTATATTACAAAAACACATTTCTGGGTAGTCCTTTTTAGGAAGTATTATTTGAATTTGTCTTGAAAGCTACTGCCAGAAAAACTCCTGCTTCCTCATTTGCCCATCCAGCTTCGCGTAACTACTTTTATTTTATAGAAGAAAGGAAAACCAAGGAGAGTGTATCAAGACGCACCAGAATAAGAGATAGTCCAGTCACCTGAGGCTTTAAATTGCGCTGTTTGACAATTATTTGACGCTTTTCTTTGCCATTTGCTTGGAAGCACTGCCGTCAAATGCTCAAGAGGATGCACGAAGTTTAGTTCTTAGAGCGCGCTATTTCCGTTTCTCGAGAGTCAATAAGAATTGTTGCTGCAAACGTATCGTGTGTTAGATGGCACTTAGTCAGATGATGTCACTTTCTACTCCGAGAGTTAGTTTTAGTTATGGAATCTGGCCTGTAGGTGGTTGAAGCGCAAAGGAGAAAATCTTAGATGGAGAAAAGGTCGTGCTATACTACACAAGTTGGATCTTTTCTTGATGTAAGATTCACTCCTTGGCTTTAAAAGACTTGGCTCAGGTCTCCAATTTTGATCAAAAATATAGTGAAAAAAGTGCCCTGGTATGTAAATCTATGACATTTTTAGTATGGAGCACTAGTGAAGGCATTAAATATATGTGAACAATTCCACTAAAATGTCTCAATTGTTTATAAATAAAGAAACTTTATTGCGACTCTTGGTCATGTCAGATTGTAAAATGTATAAAACTGTATGTATAAATATCATATACAAACGCTCTCCGCTTAGAGGGCAAGAGGGCAGCTAGTAGGGTGGAAATCATCTTCAAGAAGGGGTTCTCCAGGGTGATGGTCCGATGGTTATCTGGAAGTCCCTGGGCCTTTCTTATGGATGAAGATGATAGCTGACTCCATCCACTCTGGTGAGAAGATGGAAGAATGGAGGGCGAGGCTAAAGAGTTCTTGGAGGAGTGGCTGAGCTTGGGTCTGCAGAAGTGAAAGTTGGAAGGGAGAGACCCCTGATGTTGAGGGGGCTTTGCTCTTCATCTTCTTGAAGGCCACGTCCATCTCGGGATCCGTGAAGGGCTGCAAAAGGGGATGGTGTTCTTCTGGGCAGCCCTGAACCTCCTCCACTCCTGTTTCCCATGTTGCTGCAAACAGTTCTTAACAGTGGAGGAGGAATTTACTCATGGGAATCTCCGAGTTAGTGGCGGGCTTTTTGGCACGTTTGTATAAGCCCGCCATCCTGGACGAGGCTGATGAAGAGAGTAGGTTCTCCACTTTCAACCTTTGGTTGACTGACTCAGCGCTCCGCAGAGACTTGTGATATGTAATTCTTGCTATCGCATATTGCTCCCAAGTCTCCGGTGTTTGGCTTGTTTTGTCATTTTGCAGTTTTTGGAGCATTTGACCCCTCAACTCACGATGGTAGGGACTGAATCACGAGGTGTCGAGTCCCCCTTTCCGCCTCTGCACTTGGAGGACTCTTTAAATGCTTGCAAAATGCCTTGGTCCACTGCAGCTGGATTGGTCACAATCCTGGGATTGATGGATAGCTGCAGGGCCTCAGGTTGAGCCGCGCACTTCTGCATATTGACCACATACCTCCCATTTCGAGTCATGACCAGATGATGGAAATTTCTGGGCATCTTGAAGGTGACTGAAATCAGGAGGTGATCAGAAACGGCCAGTGGATGGACGAAACTGGCCGGAGATGGAGTATTTTCTGATATGAAAATGTGGTCAAGTACAGAGGCGCCCCGGGAGTAGGTGTGTGTTGGGACTCCCGGGCCGGAGCGCAGAGTGATTCTCCATTGGCTCAGGATCTGGACGAGCTCAGAGAATTCAATCGAGTCAGGACGGATGTTGAAATCACCACCAGTGATGACTTTCTCCGGATTCTTCACCTTCTGAAGGATGGATGTGAGGTCCGAGACGAGATCGTCATAGTCCGTGGTTGGCTGATAGTAGACCGATGCTGGTTCCTTGCGATACCGAGTTGTTCAATCCACGTTCAATCCGACCTAGAAAAGAGAAATCACTATGGCCATTGAGGGGGGAAAAGGATGAGGGTTGGAGGGCTAAAAGCTCACGTCTCGAAAAAGACGTTGGCCAGGGGATATGGGAAGAGGAAGGATTGGAAGGGGAGGTGCACTGAACCGGGCATATCACAGGTTCGTGGGGGGGGCACTGTTCGAGGGCGTGGCCCCACTCACTGGTATCACAGTTGGTACTATGTCATCAACTAAAAACCATTAAAAACTAATGCTCAAGTCAGAGGGGTAAAAAAGCACGTCCGCCATTCAAGGCGTCAGCCGACTATATAATTTATAATTTGCAGTTTTTCTTGCCCAAATTTAAGTTACGTACCCGGTACATGCCTGAGCCAGATAGTGATTTGTCTTTTGCTTTCTAGCAAAATTCTGAGTCATGATGTTGTCAAAACATGAGATTGGTACTTAGGTTTAAAAAACAGACTAGAATTGTTAAATTGTATGAACAACTGAAAGCTACGAAAAGAAAGAAAAAGATGTTAGCACATTGATATCAAGAAAAGCATGAGCAGCCTAAGATACTATTTTTGACCTTTTTGTGCTTTGGGTTCCTAGGGTCAAAGGAGCGAGACGTGCCTGGTCAGTGCAGCCAGCCATCTTATTGTCAATTCCAAATTCTGTTAGGCAGATTCATGTCCGGCATCAGGTTTGGTTCTTTGCCTGTGAGTGTGGTTAGCGTCTGATACATCCGACCAACTGCCAACTGCAGACCGAGCTAGTCCTTGAATGTAGGGTTGGTCTGGAATGCTACTTAAAAAAATGTCCAAGTTAAGATAAGACCTAAGTATTCCCCACGAATATTGGAAGAAAGTAAATCAAACAATGCAGGAACCCGAGAGAGAAGAGAAGTGGACTTGACAGGACAGGTATGACAGTTATAGCGAGCCCATGCACCTCTTGAGCCATAAGGCTTGTTTTCAAGAGGCATGCGATTGAGATTATCGAGGGTGACAACTCAGGTTTTTCGAGGATTTTCAGTTTTGGGGTGTCCAGAGGGGTCCAGGCTTGAAGGTGCTCTCAAAATGCACATTAAGCCTCTACGGTCACTAGGATTGACTCTAAATCCTGGGTTGGGACTAGGTAGATGAGGAACTAATTGCCAAGGATTTGATGCTATAATTTACATTACGAAATGTCGTTCTAACACAATGCAGCCACCAATAAGTTTCAAATGTTGCTTAAAGTTATAACAACTCTGACTGTTGACATCTGATCGTTGGCCGAACTGATTCTACAATAGAAATGAAAAATGGTTGACAAGGCACTCGTATTAATGCAATAGGATATGACCACCACTTTGANCTCTGAACTCTGTACAGTCCAAACTTTTTTAGACTCTCCCAATACAAGAGCTCTTTCATTCCTGTGATGTTCCTAGTGAAACATCTTTGGACTTGTTCGACCTTTTGCAAACCTGCTTAACTCATTGGAGCCCAAATGGATGAAGCATATTCAAGATGTAGCTGAACAATTGACTTGTACAGAGTTATCTTCGTGTTACTGTCTCTGGACTTCAACGTGCAAAATATCCAACCACACATTTAAAATGCTTTATCCACTTCTATTATTCTTGGGGACCAGACCTAAATCTTTCATAGATGAGACCTGGTCAATATCTTTATCTCCATTATCCACGAGTGGAGTATTCAAAGGAGTTGACCCAATTTCAATCAAGGTCCGCTAAAACATCTTGATCTGCAACTATAACATCATCAAATTACTCAAATTGACTAACGTCGTCAATCTCAACAGACTCACCTTCAGAGCAATGAGCTGTTGCTTCTGAACTCAGTGGGGTTGAAATCCAAGCATGTTAGCCATAGTCCCTACATTGTTAATGGCTTCCCCAGCCACCTCAAAGGGCCCAACAAGGGGTTTCATCTTTCGCTTAGAGGTTGCATAAGAGAAAAAAGCCTTCGGATTAGAGTTGACCTCTTGAACCATCTTACTCTCAGTTTGTAACTGGTCATTTTCGATGGAGGCCTCAATCTTACCCTGAATTACGCCCAACGATTTTTTGAAGACAAGCCACAATGATTGGATTTGAATTGCTTTTAAGCCTTTTTGCTTTTTGCAACTCTTTTTGAACAAAATCTTCCTATATTTTGGAATTTTTATCCTTGTGTTCCATCTTTCGGAACACATTCAGAGATTGTTGCTTGATTGGAGCAAACTTCCTCAAAAACTGAAACTAATTTAGGAATGGCTGCATTTATGAAAGCTTCCTGTTTTAGAATAAAAACCAGCAGGTTTAGAGTTCTTCTAACTTTTCTGCAATCTGGGGCCAGTGTAATTTGAACCAGAACTTCTCTCACTCTTGGAAACTGCGCCAACCACTAAGTCAAGTTTCCTTTTCACAACTTATTTTTTGTTTTGACGAAAAAAAATATATGTTAATAGTGAAATTTTAAATTGCCAAGAACGCTGTATTTATCAATACTACTGTTGTATTCCTTTTCTAGTCACCAATAGATTTCCTTTATGCTTACTCTACACCTTCTCTCATTGCTCTCCATAATTTCCCTTTTCCTGTATATATACTCGGATCTCTGTACAATAAAAATCTAGTCATCAACCGCCACTCGGCCATGTTACAACTACGTTCCCAATCTAACTTTTGATTTGAAGAAGTCAATTATATTAAGCTACAAATTCAGAGGATTGTCCTTTTCATTAAGCGGAGGAAGCGCCCTCTGCTTCGTCCAGGTGCGGAAGAACAAACGTAAAAACAAGAGAATACGCTAAGATGGTAGAGTTTATCAAGAGATTATTAAATGAACAATTTATTACCCAAGGACTGTGACACAATAAGCCACAAACTCTTCTGGGAGACGTTTAAAATTCTCCATGGGTAAAATTCCAATCAATTGAGACATGTAAATATGACAATAGTCATTCTACAGGAGGTTCTATACTGTATGATTAATAACGAGCCAACACTTTTGCAGTCATCATTGCCAACACAATAGTAATAGGAAAATATAGTTTCACATGCTTTTGGTAGCTACATTTAAAAACATCACTTTTTATGAACTTGCCATTAGCTTTTTAACACAGTGTAATGGAAAAAGATGGTGATGAAAAGTCGCTGGGATGCAGCAAATATACGTTATATAGCTCTCCGTTTATCCCCATTTGGTTGTCAAAAGTGTGAGTAATCATACCCTTGTAGGATTTGAAAGCCCTCTCAGTGCATGTATGGTGTTAGAATATATCAACAATAAGTTGTTCAGCGAAAATACCTTCTTTAATTTCTCCATTGTCAATTCCTATGTTATTTCTTTCTTGCATAGGAAAATCCGGTTTAAATAAAAATTGATATCTTTTGAAACATTATTAGACGAAAGTGACAGCCAATGCATCAGGATATTCATTTACTCAACATTTGTAAAAGCCAAATTTGGCTTTTGGAAATTCCCTTTCTTTTCACTAATGTATAAAACATTCCAAACGCTGGAAAATCTCAAGGTTCCTTGAGAACTTTTGGACATTTTGCGGAATTCAGATAATTCGCGTTCAACTAAAGCTTTTACAAGCTTAATCAATGTCTTTTGAACACTTGGAGCAACCAAACTTTTAACCAGGCATTCTAACAGTTCTTTGTGCAAAGAAACATCTCAAATAACCCTCTGCTTTTTTTTAAAAGCCTGTATGTCGATTTTCCCCCACCTTTTCGCCACTTATTTTTCCCATTTCAGAGCTTCATAGCTTGGCTCGTTGGCGATCACATTGGGTCGTTCAAAATTCTAGTTTTTATAGCGTAAATGCGAAATGGTGGACAACAACTGGCTGCACGGACAATTTACGTACACTAGTCAGAGTTTGCTACAAGAATTCAGAGCCTGGAATTGCTTCGCGAGTCTCGAGGTTCAAAAGAACGCGTAGGGTAAACCGACGATCACCCTGAGGTCTGGGCTGAGAGTTACCAAACTTCAGAATTGCATGTCCTAGCCATTGAAAGGCCGTGACAGCCAGAATATCATGATGGCCAGCAGCCAGCCAGACTCGACCCCTATTGTCTCATAATATGGAATTTGACAACAACGTTTATCCAGAAGACGGCAGAATCAGCCATACTGTTTGTGTACTGGTGTCATTACTTGGATCGCTTCAAGTTTCAATTGAGCGGACACTTCCGATTTTGAATTAGGATGAACACGAGCCTCATACTAGCCCGATTGGGCGCATCCTCGCGTCTCATGTGTCTGCCTCCACGGGCCTTGAGCTGGCACGGAGGGGTGCGCCACCAATCGGCCCCACCTCACGGCTCCGTGGCCGGATTCAAGGGCGAAGACACCGCGGCCGAGCAGGACCCCACCGGGGCCAACTACTCGCCGCATCAAGTGGACTTGAAGACCAATAAAGCCGAATGGGCCTTGGCTCGAATGGACGACCTCATCAATTGGGGTCGAAAGGCCTCGCTGTGGCCTTTGACCTTCGGGCTGGCCTGCTGTGCCGTGGAGATGATGCACATTGCCGCGCCACGCTATGACATGGACCGTTACGGGGTGGTATTTCGGGCCTCGCCCCGCCAAGCCGACGTGATCATCGTGGCCGGCACGCTCACCAACAAGATGGCCCCGGCCTTCCGACGCGTCTATGATCAGATGTGCGAGCCCAGATGGGTGATTTCCATGGGAAGTTGCGCCAACGGCGGCGGATACTACCACTACTCCTATTCGGTAGTTCGTGGATGCGACCGCATTGTGCCCGTCGACATTTATGTGCCGGGCTGCCCACCCACGGCTGAGGCCCTGATGTACGGCGTGCTTCAGCTCCAGAAGAAGATTAAGCGGATGAAAGAGTCCCAGATGTGGTACAGAATGTAATCCTTATTGTTTCACCCTCCGGCGAGGACGGCACCCTAGGCGACGAAATACTAGATAATAGCAGTCAAAATGGCGGGTTAGGATTTAGGAAAATTGGACTCTGGCTCAGCCATGGATGGACTGACACAATTTCATTTATTGTAAGAGGGGTTTGAATTAAAATACATACAGAATGCCACAACAAAGGGTAATCAAATAAATGCTCGCTGCCGTGATGCCGTGCCCATTTACGTTCGTTGATTAATTTCCGGGCTGGAGAAGGAGTAAGCAGAATTGAGGCATTCAGTTCCACCACTCATGCCTCTTGGTCGGCTTGGATTGCTTGGTTCAGATCCAAGTCCATTTCCACGTCGCCCGAGACTCTCATTTTGTTGGGATCATTGACATCCTTGGGCGAAGATTTCGTCGACCATTCATTGATTTCGAGCGGTTTTTCCCGTCGCCTTTGGTCAGCCGCCTTCTTTTCGTCGATCCGAGCGAACTTTAAAACAAAAACAACGTGTGGATTATTAAGCCAACCAGAGCAGTTGGCTCATAGTGCTCAGACTTGGTTACCTTTTCAAACATATTGGCGTAAGTTTTGGCTTCCTGTTGCTTCTGTTGCTTCACGGCCTTGTTGCACAGGGCCACTTTGTTGGCCGCAGCTTTGTTTTCGGGATCGATCTCCAGGACTCGCGTGAAGTCTTTCCGAGCCAATTCGTGGTCGTTCAGGTTGAATTGGGCCTCGCCACGGCGGAAAAAGGCTTTGGCCAAGTTTTGATTCTCTTCGATGACCTTATCACAAATATTGCGGGCTTCGATCCAACTGGCTTTTTTCAAGTGGCACATGGCGAGATTGAGTCTGGCGGCTTGCAGTAACGAACGACGGGATTCTTCGCTTTCGCCATTGAGCGAGATCTCGTGCTCGAGGAACTCGACGATTTTGTTGTACTTTTTGGCGGCCAGATCGTATTTGCCGTCGTGAAAGAATTGCGTGCCCCGTTGTTTGAGGAGCTTGGCTTGTTCTAGCTTTTGTTCACCGTCCATTTGCCAGCTCTCCTTCGATCTTTCAAACGTCTTGAGCCATATATCGTACTTGAATGTACCCTGACTTGGCATCCCTTGGGTGATTGAAGTTTTGGTGAAGCCGTGAGACTCGTTGAACTGCACTTGACATTTCTCCGACTTCTTCATCTTCTCGATGGCCCTTTCCACTCCGGCCGGAAGATTGGACTCCTCGCCTTCGCCCAAGGTGAACGTGAGCGATTCCCGCTCGTCAAAGAGTTTACCGTCGCAGAAGCCCTTGAGCTGAACTTCCACCACACTGTCTTCGTTGGGGTGATCCAGACCTTCGCCCACCTCCAACACCCGTTTGACCACACTTCGGTCGTTGTTCTTGGAGATATCCTCTCCAAAAAAGTCAAAAAGCTCAACCTCAAAGACAAGCGTGGCTTTGGGCGGGATCTTGGGTGGGCTTCCGTTTTCTCCATAAGCGTAATCCGCTCGAATCACGAACTTGGCCTTTTCACCACGAGTCATAGAGGCCACGCCTAAATCCCAGCCTTTGATGACTTCGCCTTTGCCAAGGTTGAATCGGAACTTCTCGCCGCGATCGCGACTCGAGTCGAATTTGACGCCGGTTCCTGCCAAGGTACCCACATAGTGGACCAGGACCGTGTCTCCGCGTCGGGGCATTTCATCCTCGCCTTCGAGACCAGGCGTGAGGACCTCCTTGAGCAGGCCACCATCTTTTTCCACCGACAGATCCACGCTCATGATGGCAGATCTTGACGGACGGGTTGTGGGTTGCGAGTTGCGGGTTGCGAGGATTCGATAAGATTGCAACGGCGAGCAGGCTGAACAGAGAGTGCGGTGAGTGCAGTGAGTGCAGTGTGGACGGACGGACGGACGAAGTCCGTGAGATTGTAAGATTCACGGAGACGAAAAGATCGAGTGGAACCGAGTCCTGGGATAATATGTATGCTATCAGGATCACAATGAGCCAGGGATCACCGGTACCCCGCGATAGATCAATAACGAGGCTGAGCCGAGCTTGCGGGGCAGGAGCATGGGCATGGGCAGAGTCACGGGCAGGGGCAATCGCCGCTCATCATAGTTGCCAAAAAAGTGACCCCGGACAGAAATAGTTGTCTCATTTGAGCAAAAGGTAGCATCATAGGGCATATCATTAGCATCATAGGGCTTAAAGATGAAGTCGCTCTCAAGCACGGTATTGTTTCAGTAAAAAAGAGAAACTCATCGTTGTCTAGCTGATTTTGGAGATTACTGCCAAAATTTTGATTACGTCATTCTTTAAGATTTCGGAATGGAAATGATTCTTATTAGGTGAGCTGAGCACAACTTGATTTATTTGATTATTTTTTTTTTGGGGGGGGGGATGTTTCTTCACGGGCTTTTCTAACCGCTACAAGGAATGAAATCCCCTATACTATTGAAATGAAATATTATAATTCGTCTATTGATTACCTTTTAATCGGTCGTGTGATATTTGTTCTACCAACAAATTTGAGTTGGCAGATTGAGCTAGTCCTTGAATGTAGGGATGATCTGGAATGCTATCTAAAAATTTGTCCAAGTCTGACTTGAAAGATGCAACCGGATCAACAAGGCCTACGGATTCCGTACGAATATTAGAGGGAAGCAAATTAAACAATGAGGGAGCCTGAGAAAGAAGAGAGTTGGACTGCATTGTTCAAACTAGTCTGGATGCTCGAAGGCTTGAAGGTGCCCTCAAAACGCACATTAAGCCTCTACGGTCACTAGGATTGACTCTAAATCCTGGGTTGGGACAAAGTTCGTAGATGCTTTTGAAGACGTACAGTATCAGATACCTTTCGTACCTTCTCTGAACTCTGTACAGTCCCAACTTTTTTTAGTCTCTGCCAATACGAGAGCTCTCTCATTCTTGTGATGTTCCTAGTGAAACATCTTTCAACTTGTTCCACCCTTTGCAAACCTGCTTTACTCATTGGAGCCCAAATTTTGTGAAGCATATTCAAGATGTGGTTGAACAATCGAATCGTAATCTAAAGCTTTTGCACAACCTAACCAATAGTCATGCTGAATAAATGATTGAGAAATTATACAAATGCACATTCTTTGAACACTTGGCGCTCAAGATCCTCAACAAAATTTCAAAATAAAAAGGGTTGAAATTTTGAAGCCTAGATGTCAATGACACAAAATCTTATTTTCAATGGGAGTCAAATGCAAAAAAGGTGACAAAATGACGAAAGGGCCGGCCTTTGCTTCCAAAAAATGATGTTTCTTAGTGAATGCACTTTATTTTGGTAGTGTATTGGCAAGTAGTTGAATAAAAACCTTGCAACAACGCTGCCTTTGTAATGAAAAATGGCAACTAAAATTGTCATCTCGCAACGTTGTCTTTTCTCTCGAGCGTGTATATCTGCATTCACAATCGTCGCAGCGTGACCAGAACATCAAAAAATGAAGCTCCTTTTACGTTATGACGCTTTTTGGGGAAATGGCTCGGAATAATATATTTTATTAAGATCTACTTCATGATTTTAAAACAGATCGAAACTCAGGGATGGAGACCAACTGTGACCATCAGGAAGAGTGCAGAAGGTACCAAAAGTAAAGTTTACAGAAAGAAAATACAAACATATAATCCAGTCCAACCTAACATATAAGCTTTAGATTGCAAGGGCCAGGGGGCGCCTAGGAAGCGGCGCAGACCTGGAGCTGCTCGGTTGCAAGGGCCTGGGCACGCCCAGGACGCAGCACAAGCCTATGACAGCTCGGTTGCAAGGGATTGGGGATGCATAGGCCGCAGCACAAGCCTGTGGCAGTTTGGTTGCAAGGGCCCAGGGACACCTAGGCCGCAGCACAAGCCTGGGACAGCTGGGTTGCAAGGGCCTGGGGACGCCAAGGCCCCCACGCAAGCCTGCAACAGCTCAATTGCAAGGCCCTTTGGGCGCCTAGGCCACTGTGCAAGCCTGCGGCAGCTCAATTGCAAGGGCCTGGGGACTCGTAAGCAGCGGTACAAGCCTGCAGCAGCTCTGTTGCAAGGGCCTGGGGGCGCCTAGGACCCAGTGCAAGCCTGTTGAAGCTCACTTATCAGAGTCCCTTACCTTGGATCCCAACTTCAGGCAAACTGGTCAATTCTTATAGTCAATAGCAAAACAGCTACCCTGTAGTTATCTTTTGCAAAGTATTACCCAAAATAGGCT
The DNA here is from genome assembly GCF_007210705.1 of Tigriopus californicus. Lineage (NCBI taxonomy): Eukaryota > Metazoa > Arthropoda > Copepoda > Harpacticoida > Harpacticidae > Tigriopus > Tigriopus californicus. Next base: position 8,436,303 of record NC_081449.1, on the reverse strand, counting down.
TACCTTATTTAATTTTTTTTACCAGATGTGCTTTTTGCTAAATACTGAAGTTTATGATGGCGTTTAAAAACAATGGAGAAAATAGCTTTAGCAAAATTCTTTAAAAGGGAAGAAAAGCAAAAAAAATCACAAAAGGCCAAACTTGGCGTTGTTTGCAATGTTTTTTCATTGGATCTAGAGGGCTAGTCAGAGGAGCGACACACACAAGATTTCTGAGATATTTTTTTGCCTCCCTCGTGCCTGCCTGGTGTGTGCGATGGGGTTCGGCTTTGAACACATTTAGTTACGTGATTCTCAAAATCAAGTTCCGAATTCAGGGAGCCAGTGAGTTGATGGCTCGTTAGCCTGCTTTGTTTGAAACTGCGTAACGCAAGAGAAGTCGATCAGCCCGACAACCTGCTGCCCAACTACCAAAATGTGTTCAAAGAAAAGCCTCAAATGGCTTGGTTGGAGTGATATTTCTCTGACAAGCCCTCTAATTAGATCCATTGGCCATTCCATGAAATTATACAGTGTAGCCACAGTGACTTCCATTAAAATGTTTACTTTACATTAAGCAAGCAAATTGGTTTATTCTAGTTGCTTCTTAATCTAAAGGGAGATTTAGCCAAATTTCTACATAAACCCAGACTTTTGGCACATAAAATGATTGTTTATAACTGTGGATTGGCTAACCCAAATCAAGAAATTCATTGAAATGTATCTATTGCATGAAGCATGTCTCATTGGATATAAAGGGCATGTCAATTGAAGGAATTTCAAGGAAAAATGTGGTCTGGCACCCTGATTTTGGTTATTTTGTGGAGGGAGAACTAAGACAAACATCAGTCACCATCCGCCCATTGAATTTTCAATAATAGAGTGATTTTGAGTGAGCTGTGTTACAAAACCCAACAAATGAACATGTTTGCTTTAACTCAGTGCATGCACTATCAAATTGGCTCAAAACAATAGTGCTATTTGCTTAGACAAGTAACTAAAATGAAGTAAATGTCAAAATGCAATGAATACACAGTGCTGTTTGGCTGGGCATGTTTTCTTTGATTTTACTCCATGGAATAAGTCAGCTGTTCATGAACGCTGTCACTTGACAAGCCCTATATAAGTGACACATGAATGTCAATTCAATTAGTGTCACGCATGGCTATTTGGGGCCCATTCTGGGTTCAAAGGTTGCCATGCGAGGCAAATATCCACTAGAGAAGAAGGGTTTGGGAGGGTGGGGGAGACCTGATCGAACCCATGAACCCAAGATCAACTGGGTCACACATTAGACAAATGCGCTACAACCATCTCCCTTTTATTTCATTATTATATTTTGTTTCATTGTATTCTTCAAGTAAACGTAACTACTGATTAATTTAATTGCATTCTGAAAATGAAAAGTATTTCCCCTCACACATTTGCGGTAAACCAAAGTTCAAGTTTTGAAAATATTAAAGATTATTCAAAATAGAAGAGATCGACAACTATTTAACTGTATTAATGAAGATAAAAAACGATTATTGCTGCTCTTGCTAATGCTTGCTTCGAAATATGATGCACATACAAACAGATTATCTTATTTTTATGATCTAATCTCACCCAAGAAGCACATTTTTGACGAGAAGAGCAATTTTTAATTGCTTGTCAAAAACTTGGTTCAAATCCTGAAAAATATATTTTATGCTCAAATAAAACTTTTGTCACTTTCTTTTGTCCCTTTGAAAGTCTTAGGGTTCGAAATTACTTGAACTTTTGATTGAGAATATCATATACACAATTGCATCAATATTTACTGTGTTGTTTTTCTTTCCTACATTTTTAATTTATTTTTTTAAAGTGAAACATTTAAAAAATTGCCTGAACAAATCTTTATGACCACCATGAAGAATTCGTTTTTCTTTAAAGAGTAGCATTATTGAATTCCAATTAGCATTTTTTTAGCATTGATTTTGCACAAAGGAGCATCGCGTGCTGAAAAAATCTTGGTCTCCCTTTGATCAACCAAAATACGTTTGTGCTTGTCTATGATGTAGGGCTTTAGTAGCAAGGTAATTTTTAAGCTTTTATTACTTGAAGAAGGAATATTCAACAAACTCAATGACAAATGACCTGGGATTTGAGTTAATTGTTGCCCAATAACCAGCCAAAAAAGAGCGCCAATCAATAACTCAAAAAGATGAAATATGAGTGTTAAAGTAACTCTTCTATTTCCTGAGCATTCTCTGCAGGCCTCGAACAAACGATATATCAATGAAGGAAATAATAAAATGTATTTTTGGTTTAAAAAACACATTTCTCAGGAACAAAGGCCCCTCTGAACTTTCCATCGCTATCAAGTTTCCAAACCTGCCTTATTTTAGTAATAATGTTAATCATCAGTTGCTGATATCTGTTTCAATTCCATTATTCTCAGTTGTCACAAAATGACCTAGCAATGATGTCACCTATGGATTGTGTTGTTTAAAGAGGCCTCATCATGCCCTCACAGTATTAACAGACCGCTATCGCAGAGGAGTTCAGTTCACCCAAGCTGTTTCCCTAGCGGCCAGCCCCTGGTCGAAATCCTGAAATAGATTTTAAGGTAGTGAGAGAGTGACGGTACCACCATCATCACCCAGAGTCGAATGATACCAGTTTCTCCCTCACTCTACAATCTGATGGGGGATTTATAAACCTCTTCCTTTAGTTGTTTCCGCTTGGTCAAGTCAGACGTCAGTACTTCGAACTGTCTGGAAATGACCGGTCGTCGACCCCAAGCAACGAGCACGTCGGTGACAGTGTTCCGGAATTGCATGCTCTTAAGGAATCACGAGATTCGACGAGAGGACCTCTGGGTGAGAGATGGGATTATTATTGATCCTGAGCCCCTATTTTTCGACGAACAAGTCGGCTGGAACCAAGAAATCGATTGCGGCGGCGTTCTCATAGCGCCAGGCTTGATCGACCTTCAAATCAATGGGGGATTTGGAGTGGATTTCTCATACGCCATCAACGATCAGGCCTCAGCTCAGGAATCCCTGGTCAAGGTGGCTAAAGGCATCCTTGCTCACGGTTCGTTAATCATACTAGTGATACTTTCTAGTCCTAAAAGTCTGAGTGCTTTTCTTTGATACAGGGTTTCTAATCTTTCTTTGATCACAGGTGTGACATCCTTTTGTCCCACCATTGTCACCTCGTCTCAGGACAAGTATCATGCCATTCTACCGTGGATTACCCCGACCCCAGGTAGCGCTGAGACTGGGGCAGAGATTCTTGGCGCTCACGTCGAGGGTCCTTTTATTGCCGTTGCCAAGAAAGGGGCTCACACAGAGGAATACATTCGGGATTTGAGTGGGGGAAGTGAGGCCGTGGAGGCAATGTATGGGAGCTTGAATAATGTACGAATCATCACTTTGGCTCCCGAGCATGACCCCACGGGTCAAGTTGTGCGAGAGTTGTGCGCCAAAGGGATTTCCGTGTCCATGGGACATTCATCGGCCAACTTAACCCACGGAGAAACGGCCGCCCTGAACGGCGCCACTTTGATTACCCATCTATTCAACGCCATGTCCGCTTTCCACCATCGGGACCCTGGCCTTTTGGGGCTTCTCACCTCTAAGATGCTTCACGACAAATCTGTGTATTACGGGATTATTGCCGATGGCATTCATACTCATCCGGCCGCGCTTCGGATGGCCTACCGTACCAATTTCCCCGCCATGTGTTTGGTCACAGATGCCATTTGTGCCATGGGCTTGGAAGATGGCACTTATCATCTGGGGCCTCAATCTATTACCGTGGAAGGGCAGCGGGCTGTCATCACGGGCACCGATACTCTCTGCGGAGCCATAGCTACGTTATTTCGCGCGGTGCAGAAACTAATAAAAGGAGCCCGATGTTCCATCGTGGAGGCTTTGGAAGCGGCCTCTTTGCATCCCGCGGAAGCATTGGGCATCCAGAGGAAAAAAGGTTCACTTGACTTCGGTTGTGATGCCGACTTCATCATGATTAATGTCGATGAGATGGATCTGTTATCCACCTGGATTGGGGGCAAGCGTGTATACAAGAAGCCCGAAGGTTAGTTCCCGCCTGGTTGGGATTGGTGTTATTTTGGTGGGGTCGTGGAGGATTCAGAACAGAATAATTAGAAAATAAACTTCATTCTTTCTGACAATTGAAAACACACTCACATTCTTCACCCGTATAGTTCCTGTTGCTTCGCAAATACTAATTTTAGAGGGGTCGTCTGACTCGTGAGTTGACACCTTAAAGGGGTTCATGGACCCCAAAGCTTGATATCAGAACGACGAGATGATCACACTTTGGTAACCTTCTGGAGAAACAGACATCGTATAACTTGATCCCTAGGTCTGGTCTGATCAGTCCTGCACAATGGTCAGTCCGGCGATCAACCTGAGCGTCAGTCGTACCTCAAGGGTTGGATAGGTGGTTGGCTAGACTTGGTAGGAACTGATTACGACGAATTTACAATTTTAGAATCGAGCCGAGAGCAGTGGAGATCACATTTTGGCCTTTTTCAGCGGAAGACTCCCTACAGTTCTATTATTTCCTGTCAACCTCAACTCTCATCAAATCAGACGCTTTTTGATGGCTGCCCGAAAGCAGTGCTGCCAAGTTGCGACAGGCTAAAAACGTTAGATGACACCCCCCCCAAAACGCCAATTCAAGACATTCACTGCCAAATACATTTAAAAAAACGCCAGAAAAACGCCAGATGTTCTCTTAGTATTTTAGGGCACTTCAATGTAAATCAGATGTTTTTCTGCATGAGCTGAATTTACTGGCCTTTCCATCAACTAATTGTGTCATAAACAGAACTTGCTTACACCAGGGACAGCAACCAGGTATGTTAAGATTGTACCCTACTTTGTGGATTTCGCAATTCAACTACTTTGATGCATTCCATTTCATAAAGCAAAACTATGGTTCATAGTTTTTAGTGGATATACAGGAATACTTTTTGAACATTTTTGACGCATAAAAATATGAGCGACGTGGCATCTGCCGAAAATTATAGTCCACCTTCAAACATCTTAGAATCGATGACAGAAAAAGTTTTTCATCTCGGAAACCTTTTCAGTGGTCATGCATGTCTGTTGAAAGAGGGGGAACAGGATGGGACATTTTTGTAATGCTGAAACGAGTGCAATTGTGTTTATTTGGACATACCTTTTTTCTCAGTGAAAAAAATCATTACCGTTGTGTCTAAAATTGTGCCACATCTGATACATTTATCGAGAAAGCAGCCGTGAGAACAGTGATTGCCTCCCAAGTTGAAAACACCAATTTGAAAACCTTGAAAGCCTCTATTGAAACCGTAATGTTTGTACTCTATCTCTACTAAACACATGGCTATGTTATTTCGAGAGAATATAATTGATGATCATACAAGTGATGCATGGTTCACAATTCAAACCCGTGAATTTGTGCCCAAAAGTGTGCTGTATATTGATCAAGTGCTCTGAAGTATGAAACTGAAAGTGCGATGATATAAAATTGCCGAGGCACAACTTGCATTCTTGCAAAGCATCCTCAAAGTTTAGGAAAAATTTGCCAATATCGCCTAAAGTCAGTCAAAAACGCCAGCAACCCACCTAAATCAACCTATCCGTCAATGTTGAAAATTTTCTCGCCGCAGACAACGGCCAGATTCATCTTCCCCGCCAAACATAATCGAAAAACGCCAGAAGTAGCCAAATCTGGCGGGCCAAACCGTCATCTGGCAGCACTGCCCGAAAGTCGCTCACTCGCTCACTCAGCTACTAGTTGTGAATGGAGGCAATCAATGCATGCTTGCACTGAAGCACTAGGTCGAACCGGTCGAACCCGCTGTGGTCGAACCTCGAAACGCGAAACTCCTCGCAGGCTCGCACCCTCGTCATCCACTCACTTCCCTTCTTTGGGACGAACTGAAGGAAAGATTGGAGGACTGCAAGTTGGGAACCATCCCTCTCGAGGTCCCGCTTTCAACACTGAAATATCAGTCCAACTCCCATTTGCCTCCAGATTCACGGCTCTGCCGCCTCTGTCTGAAGCGATTGAACCCGAAGCTCGGTCCGGAGTGATTGGATAGAGTTGACCCCTCCGTCCATGTCGCACCACTAGCTGACAGTCGCAGAGTTGTCCGTAGTTTGGCTCTTGCCAAGCTCCATCCCCCTCGTCGCCCGTCCGCCATGTCCACTGCCGCTTCAGCCTCGACCCCCAGTCATCATGGCCCCGCCCACCACCCGGAGGTCGAAGAGAACGGGATGGTGGTGGTCCGGAAGGAGCGGAGTAATTCAGACTCCTCGTTGGACGAATGCATCGAGGCTCAGAGTGATGAGGAGATGAATTACGGACACCTCGAATTGGAGGGCCGTGCGGCCGAGGAACGAGTGCGCGGTCCGCCTCTTCCTCCTCAGTTAGAGCAACTAACGGTGACCGAGCCAGAACACGTCCACATCAACCGACCCGTGTCCGGGGCCAGTCGGCTCATTCCCAAACCGTTTGCCCAACGAAATTATTGTGCGCTCTTTGAGAAGTACTTTTTGGTGCCCGTCAAACCCATTCCACATCTCCGAGAAATGGGCTTACGGGGCAAGATGAAACTCTGGCAATTCCGGCATATCGTGTGGCGATGTTATCTTGGGTTGCTAGATGGGGCCAAGTCCGATTGGTTGGCGCTCATGGCCACCCATCGTTCCAAGTATCGGGTCCTCAAAACGGACTACACGCATGATGAACGCAATGACCCGTCCCTCCATCCCGCTTTAAACAATCCCCTCTCCCAGGATCAAAACTCCCCTTGGAATAAGTACTTTGAAGATTCTCAGCTGATACAAACCATTGAGCGGGTAAGAGTATGGGCAAATATTGGAGGGCATCAGTGGTATCGACTATGCACAGAGTTTTCTCAATTTTTTAGGACGTTCATCGAACTTCGCCTGAGTATGCTCTATTCAAAAACAAAGCCATTCGGTGCATGATGACCAATATCTTGTTCATTTTCGCCAAGCAGCATCCGAGCATGATGTATCGTCAAGGCATGCATGAACTACTGGCCGTTGTTATATTAGTCCACAAAAGTAAGATCACTTGCTCATCAATTTTTGGCCTCGTGTTCATGGATGCGTATCTATTTTGGATCTTTCACTTGCAGGAGGACACCAAGAGCTGATGAATAATAATAGTGCTGTGTCCAAAGCTGAGGCAGGGGGGAAAGAGGGCTTGGCTCTTCTGAAAGAGTTCAACAATCCGATATTTTTGGAACACGATTGTTATTCAATGTTTGCCAAAATCATGGAAAAAATGTGGGACTGGTACTACGTCTCGCCCGAGTCGAACCCATCTGGCTCAAGAAAGCCACGACCTAGGGTCACACTAGACAATCCATTCACCGTGGGGGAGTATGGGAAAGATACACTCTCTGAAGCTGCCTTACGTCTTCATAGTCTTTGGACCGACGTGTTACAGGTCCAAGACAAGGAGCTCTACGATCACCTTACCGCTCTGTCCATAATTCCAACCACGTTTGGCTTGAATTGGACTAAATTACTCTTTTCCCGACAATTCAAGGACTACGAGGTGCTCTGGGACTTTATCTTTTCGACTCAGTGTTCAAGCATCGATTACATTCTCGTTGCAATGGTAAGAGAATCGAGATTCAAAGCTGCTTAAAGCGCAGCGTCAGAAGACTAATTGAGCTTTTCTTTCAAATCGTAGGTCATAGCCATTCGAAGCCTATTACTCAACGGGGACGACTCTCAATGCAACCAATTGTTAGTCTCCAAGTACCCAGACAATGTGGATGTTCTTTATGTCATCGGTTTAGCTCTGCATCTCCAACAGCCTTCGATGTTTTCACGTCCGCGCAACCCTATCCAAGCTAGCATTCAAATCATCCAAAACTTCTCCAAGTTGATTGATAACAGCAAAAGCAGGCCCAAAGCAGGGTCGACTGACCAATTGCGCAGCCGTTCCATTCCTAGTTTGTCAAAATTATCCGAATCCTCGCCCGACGAGGATGTTCCCGGTCAGAAGATGGTTGATATCGCTGGATCCTTGGAGCCTGAGGCGGAGGGTTTTGAGATTCTAGGGTTTGAACAATCTCCGACCGCCATTCTGTCTACCATGAAGTCTGATCTGAGGATTTGGAGAGCAGATCTGTCGTGCGCTTTGCGAACGCTCAGCCTTACCGTAACCAATGGACCGCAAGATCACAAGTTAGAAGTTCAGGCCTTGGATTCGCTACGAAATGTGATACAAGGCGTCAATCGTGTCATCGAGAACATTGAGGGCACACCAGACGTAGTGGGAGCTGATGCGGCCGAACTGCAGGCCCAAGCCAACAATCGTGATGAATTACCTGCAGATCAAGTTAATGACCTCCTTTAGATAAGGAGTGTCGACCTACCCGGAAGGTCTGGAATGTTTTGTGCCAAAAGTTTTCACTCCTAAGTGTAAGAAATGATACTGCTACATTGATCAATTAGCCAATGTGCAAGCCTCACCTTTTGGTAATGAAATCCATAGATAGATATATATATAATTGACTGTGCAGTATGACACGTTTTCCTTTTTTTAATTTTGGCACTTGAGAAGGCGGTAAGGGTATGTAGGCACTAGAGTTCTTCAAAAAAGGCAACTCGAGATGAGGTTGAGCCTCGTTTCACTTTTTGAATAGTGGAATATTTGTTTTCGCCCTGTTCTTGTTGCTCGCTATGGATTTGATCCAAATATGAAACTTTCTCATCAACTTTGAGTTCCTCAATTTCATTCTTGAGGGTTCGAAGTTGTTCGTGGAGATTTTTGCTCTTTTCCAAGTATTCGAATTTTTCCTTTTCGATCTCGAGCGACAGATCCTGAAGATCCGTATCATCGTCAATTAAGGTATGACCGTGAAAACTGTTCACAGATGGGTTAAAGTGAAGGGCCACCAAATCCGGATGTGATGATGCGAAAGGTAGTTCATGGTTAGACGTTGGAGCATGCCCATTTTCGGACAAGTCGATCGAGGGTGAACCCATATCTGAAGAGGACGGTATTCTGGGATGGAGGTAGCCATCAAAGCCCGGTGAACCCGAGGAATGAGTGAGATGCATCGATGTGCTATTGTGACCGTTATGGTTTTCCAAAGGCGGTGTGATGTTTTGTGAAAGAAATGACATCAACTTGTCTTTAGCTATCCGCTCAGAGTCTCTGTAAATCTCAAAATCGAAAGTGAGTCACAAGAAAAGATTGAAAAGAATAGCTATTATTTCTTACCGGGCGTTGTCGACTTCTCTCTTCAATTCGTTGGCCTCTCGTCTTCGGAGCTCACTTTCCTCGACTAAACGGCTGACCATATGCTCAGCCTCCCGAGCTTTATTTTCCATGAGGAGCTTTTCCTCCTCAGTTTTTATCACAGATAATTTGATTCGCTGCAACTCATTTTCGGCTTCAGTCGCTTTTTGTTGAAGTAGCATGGCCTCTTGCTCGGCAATCATCGACTTTTCCGCCAAAAGATCCGCCGCCTCCTCGGATCTTTGAAGAGCTTCCTTGGCAATCCGAACCTCCTCTTGATATTGGATGAGCCTTTGCTCTAAAGCACACTTTTCACGCTCAAGCTCTTCTCTAAAATAAAAAGAAATCAAAGTTAATGAGTCAATCAAAACGTTAACCTGATATGCACCAATAGTTAGTTGGCCCTAGATAATTTCCCCCTAGCCCCACACACCCTCCCGTACCTTAGTTGTTTCTCTCGGGCTAGTTTGCTTCGCTCAATTTGTCGTCTTTGTTTCTCTTCACGAGCCTGGGCTTTCATTTGTTGAACATCCATGGGATCGGGTTTCCGCCTCCGCATGAAAAGGTCATGGTTTCCAATGCACAAATCAAGGATAAGTTTGTTCATACGTAGTTTCTTGGAGTAGAATGTGAAATTAGAGGATGACTTTTCAACTGTCTTGATGATGAACTTTTTGGCGTCAAAACTGATGTTGCGAATCTCCGACCAGGGAAACATAATTTTGGGCGTGAGCTTATTGTCCCCCTCGTAGATGTTCAACCCCAGATTAGTGACACCCAACCAGAGGTCACTTTCCTTCTTGTTAAAGATCATGAAGTATTTCACACCATACATATCCAAATCTTGAGCAATCTTGAGGTATTCCATCTCGGCCTCATCGCGGGACATGCCCTTGTGATCCGTATACCAAACCATGATTCGATCTTCCCACATTTCTCGTGTCATCTTATACTGGTCGATGACGCGTTGGGGTAGAAGGTCTTCATTGGCCAATCGACCGGGTTGTGGATTGTTCTCGTCATAATCTCCGTACTTGGCTTGCACAGCGTACGAGGCCAGCAACACAGATGCCTCGGGCGAAACGTACCAATCCATGTTCAGAATGGATTGCTTAACTTGTAGGAAGAAGAGATGCTGCGTGATCTCTTGAACCAATTCCTCGCTCACGTCTTCGGGATAGAACTTGGCAAGGAACAGAAACGACACGGACGGCTCTGGATCCTGATTGACATCCTGGTCCAGTACACGCTTCTCCATCTTGAGCCAAGCATAGCCTTTGGAGTCTTGGAATTGGAGACCAAAGTACCATGTCTCTCGTAATCCGATGGTTCGACACACTAAATCAAAGAGCTCTTGGCCGGTTGCCTTCATCCGCAAATTGAATTCCATCTCCGCGTCCATTGTGCTCACTTTGACCGGAAAGGCCTTGGGAATTTTCTTCTTTTTGAACATGATGCAAACGGAGGAATAAGAAGGCCGAAAGAATTAAAAGAAAAAGTCACTCGTCAGATTGTGCAGTGATCGATGTGAGTCATTTGGCACGACATTGGGGCGGCGCAAAGAGCCACGCCTGTGATGGATGGTTGAAGTTTTGTCGTTGTTACAAAATTATTTTTGTTGTTGTTATTACTCTTTTTGTGGCTCTGAGAACAACGATTCTTGAAGAACTAGTACCTAGTAGGTATCTCATTGATGCTGCTGCCTGGCGGGTCGCCTGCGCTAAAGGCCGACTTGTTTGGGCTGACTCTCATGGTTAGAGGGGGAAGAAGGGAAGCGAACTTAGTAACTTAGTTGCCAAATCTGGGGGGCCTCTCTGAGGCGAGCTGTTCCGGTCGGCGTCTTCACCCGCCCTTACCGTTCGATGAAGGATTCTTCGCGAATCCTTAAGACATTGATATTAGTCCACAGCTGCCTAGCAAAATGCCCGCCTTCATCCTTGAGACTCGGAGTGCGTTTGGCCTAATCCTTGTTGGTCAAGTGCCTTCCTTCTCTTCCTTTCCCATAGAGAGCTTCGATCCTCACCACTGCAGGTCTGCAGCCTTCAGCCACAACTTCCCAAGGGGGAAGTAACCTATGCATACATGTGGTGCGTGCATGGGTCGAGGATTGTCAGGGCACGGAGTTGAGGAAAGCACTTACAAGTTAGCCGCAATTCTCTCTGTTCTTGTCGATGATGAGGCGGTATTCTGCGATGAATGTAAGGACCGTGGAAGCCGGCCTAGGTTAAAGCCCAACGGATGCATCAGAGTCGCTAAGGATCTGGAGCTCGGCTGGAGGGAGGGGAGGGATAGATGGGATGGAATGGACCGACAGAGTAGAGTGGATTGGACAGACTAGAGGGCGCAGGGAACAAGAAAGATTAGCCTGGCGCCTAGCGACTAGCGCCTAGCGCCTGATTGAAACAGCAGTCATCAAGACCCAACGGCTCAACGCCAAAGAGTACCTTCCAGGTTGCCAATGAGGATAAAAACATCCACACGTATCAGCGCTGCTTCATTTGTCGGCTGAAAATACGCCAGAACACAATGAAAAATATCCCGACCGAAATTGAAATCAGCAAAGTATACATGTTCAGGTACTTGCACGTCTCCCACGCACATAACGGAACCTGTCGTCTCTTTGGTGATTTGTGTCAACGAATTTATTTTTGGTTTTGTGCATATCTTTCCCTATTTTAACCCGCTTCCTGTACTTGCTTTGACATTATCTATATTTTGTATACATTTGAAATGCCATGAAAATAATTCTATCATGAGAACTGGCACTGTTCTCAGTGTTCGCCCATCGAGTGTAGGTGAAATCCGAATATGCATTCGTCTCATTGTACTTTTCATTATCCGGAGGTACGAGTAGCTTAGTCTAGATGCAGACCATAGAAAACCATAACTAGAATGCTTAAGTTCCATAGGAGCTGTTCCGCATGAGCATGTTTTCAGGTCAGCTGACGCTGGTGGAAATGGGTCAAAGATATTTCGTTAAATCTCGCTTCAGGCAAGTTGAATTATTATCATGAAACGGTTGTTATTCCTCTTTAATCTTCATTTCTTTTGAATCTTACAAACATACAGGTAGAAAGAGTGGTAGAATAATAAAAACATACTTTTTAGGGCATAATACAAGTAACATGTCAAAAATAGATTTGGACATTAGTAGAGCAAATCATGTACTCTATTTCGAAAATCTCGAAAGTGTAACAAAATGTATCCGAAATTGCAACACAATGATGAGGCATTCAGAATTTTGTTTCAATCTCCCAACAATGTGCTTGATGCCCGGATTTTGTCCGAGATGCCCGGATTTTGTCCGAGATGCCCGGATTTTGTCCGAGATGCCCGGATTTTGTACGAGATGGCCCGTGACCTTGAGAGATGGCCCGTGAGCCCCAGATGGCCCGTGAACCCCAGATGGCCCGTGACCCCGGTTGGCCCGTGACCCCGGATGGCCCGTGACCCCCATGGTTGGCCCGTGACCCCGATGGCCTGTGACCCCGGATGGCCCGTGACCCGGATGCTTATGTTTTTATTATTTTTCCCCGAAAAGGGAGATGGTGTGATTGCTCATGCTCGCACTCATCATTCTAGTCATCTCAATACGCTTCCAACGAGAACATGACACTTGAATGTGGGCGCAATCACGTAAACAAGGTAATTCCGACACCTCTGGAGGTCAGCCTGAACCCAGGCTTGTTCCTTGCGTTTCAGTTAAGTGTTTCCACCACATGGATGAAAACTTTAACTTGAGCCCCATTTTAACCTCTTCAAAATTTCGTTCTTAAAAATGTGGTTGGACAACTTACTCAAACCCGTTTTATGAAGCGTGCTGGACGAGAGCAATTGCTGAATTTGGATGAGCCGTCAACGATTCAAATTTGCAACATAGTTGTCCTAAGTAGCTTCAATACGAGTGAAACATTTTGCCCACCAGTGATAGCTGAGACGAAAACATGCCATCGCAGCGCCCTTAATTGATCTATATATGAAGTTATCTATGATGCAGACAAAGAAACACAGAAACTATAAGATTCCCTCTAAAATGCCTGCCTTTGTTATGACTTATGATGACTAACTGATTATTGACTGAAAAAATAAGTTTTTGAGCTTCATGAAACATTGGTCAACTTTTCTGGAAACATTTCAAATCCTACAAGGGCAAAAATTACCAACACTAATCCAAACATAAATTAACTAGGGAGCGTTATAGAGTTTGGTTGATAGTTCATAGCAACGCAACTTTTACAATCATCGCTTCCCCTCCAATAGTACTATAAAAATATAGTTTTTGAATTGTTGGTGAATGATCTTAAAGTCTATCTTCTTGTCAAATTTCTTTTATCTCATCTCAAGAAGTAAGAGCTCTT